>NW_004524688.1:2749957-2759923 GCF_000260255.1 Octodon degus
TTCAGAAATTAATTCTGCTCTGAGTTCCTCTATATCTTTCTGCTGTTGTTTATTTACTTCTGACACTATTGATTCATATATTTCAGCTGAGCTAGTATCCTCTGCATTTGTTATGTGTGGACTTGAAGCCTGAGATTGCGTTTTGCTCCTTGTCTTTATCATTTTGTATAACACTGACCTCTGACCTTTGGTGTAGGGCTTTGGTGTAGTTATATCCTTATCACCTAATGAAATTCAGGTACTGATATACCAAATTCTAGTTCATACAGTTGTGCCTGACTTGTGTCTGGCTACTGTGCTCAACTCCTTATTATTGTTGCCCTTGGATGTGGGCCTGCTGTAACCCTCTGGTTAGATGTTCTGTTTCTGGATTAACTGTGTGGTTTTGACCCTAGTCTCACTGCAGGGACTTTAGCTGCAGGGTTTCACCCCAAGCCTGTGTGCCAGGCCTGGACTGAGTCTGGAAGGGTATTGGGGGAGGCAAGAGAGCACAGAAGCTCTCACACACACTCACTGGAGTTGTGATTTGGCGGGTCTGCAGGACTCCAAAGAGCACGGCAGAAGTTCTTTCTCACAGGATGGGCTGTGCTGGGTTTGGTGGGCTGTGCTAGCTCTGGATAGGTGGGGGAGGTTCCGAGTACTCAGGGAAAGGCCTCTCTCATGAGGCAGGCCTGGGCTTGGAGCGGCGGCACAGGAGGACCTGCGGTTGGTTGGATGTGGAGGAGGCCCAAGCTGCAGCGGAAGTTCTCACTCACAGGGCAGGCCGTGCTGAGTCTGGCGAGCTGTGCTGGGTCTAAACGCCATAAAGTCATTCTAACATCTCTGAACTTAGGAAAGCATATGTAATAGTTAATTTTACCCATTTTATTTCCAACAGAGATCTTGGCAGTGAGTGTGAACTGATACAGACTGATTTTATGCTCATTTTTAGAATTTCACATCACTTTTGTGATTATCATGATAAGTTGTTAATCTTTGCCAAAAAAAAAAAAAACCCAAAAAACAAAAACCCAAAAGAATCTATAACACCTCCTTTTCTTATTTCCATGTCAGAAAGTTCACACTTTTCTCTTTTCTTCTCTTGAATTATTAGGATAGAGTTGAAAAAATTCAATGGAGTATACAAAGAAGAATTTACATTAAAATGTTAAATATGATTCTTTTCTTTTAATAATTTTTTCACTTGTAACATAGGAGATCTGCTTTAGTTTGAAAATTTATGAAATTAGTATTTCATAATATTAGTAAAAATGGTAAAATGTATATTAGACATTAAGCCTTTGGTAAGGAAGAATTCATTATAAATTATTCTCTTACTTAACATGCTAAGATATAAAGGTATTTGAAAAGTCAAATTTAAGAAACAAGTTTAGTTTTTTAGATCAAAGAATTTAAATTGTATTAGTAAGAAAAATATCTGATATCTTGTTTTGGACTTAGTTGTATTTTGATAAAGTAGTTAGCGGATGAACAAACCAGTCAACAGTGAACAAATGTTAATGCTCTAAAAACTTGTATTAAGGGAAGCGTGCAAGCAACCTTTTTCTGACCTGGTTCAAGTATGTTGTGACAGGAGGCAATTTTGCAGCTTTCTCATCTTTCTGACCTGAGTTCACTGGCTGGACTCTTTGATAATATTCTCAGTGTTGCACTTGTTTCTGTCATTGTTTCTCAGAGTTTCAGTACCCTGTGCTATTGTAGGAACAGCCTTGTATGGCAGCAGTCTTGAACAGTTGGAAAGTTGATCTTAAGTACACCTAAATTCTACCTTTACGATAGCTTTGATTATAGGATAAGATAAAATTTACATGTGTTAATTATAGTAGATACTTTAATTTATTCTTAATTGATCCAGACAAAGAGGAGAGAAAAAAGTAGTTTTAGAACAAGATGAACCCAGTTTCAAATTCAGACATTTCTCTTTGGAGGAACTTATGCATATCTTTGTACCTCCCTTTTGTTATCCATAATGTGCATTTCAAGGAATTTTTGTGAAGGTCAGAAAATGTAAGTAAAAATCCTTGATCCATTTAAAAGGCAGCTGTTTGTCTAGATTATCAAGACACACACACACAAACACACACACCATTCTTACTGCTAAGCACTGACAGTCTTAATGAATGCCTTATTATAGGCTTTCTTAAAGAAGAATTGGATGTTGTCATAGCAACCATCCAATGGAGACTATAGTACTTATTACAAGTCCCTTTTTACTTTTAGAGAAATCTGCAATTTTGTGTCTGGGAGGAGTAGGTTGTATGTCTGCGATATTTTCTAAGGAGGTATGATAATCCAAAATGATAAATTTTATTAAATTTAATATGATTTGTTTTATATCTTTGGATTTAAAACTGTATGACAAGAAATTCAGAATTGTTATAATCACAAGCAATATGCAGATGACAAATACTCAATAAGGAAGAATGAAGTGATAAGCGACTCAAAGGAAACATGAGGATCAAGGCTACCAACTAATAGATAAGTAAAAACATTTAAAAGAACATCAAAATGTTGTTGAAAGACACTGTACCTAACACTTACCTAACAAATAATGTGATAAAAACTGTTCCCTAAAATGGCATCCTTAAAATTTATAGCCTTATTTAAAAAGAAAACTTTCCCTTTCAGTACTACTGTTTGCTTCAGTATTTGATGTCATTTTTAGCCGTTAGCTGTACAGAATATCTCTGGAGATCTTGTTGATAACCCAAAAGCCCGATGAGGTAATTTGATTTGGCTGCAGGTACACTTTGATTGTATAGCCAAAACCACAAAATGTCACCTCCTAGCTCATAGTTGAGTTTTCTGAATATTTCTGATTTGATTATCAATCCATGCCTACTGAGCACCATTGATCAAACATTTATTATACATTTGTCTCCTTGCTTATTTGTCTATGTTCTAATACAGCTTCAGAAAACATGCTTAGGACTGAAAGTAGCAAATGTCTCTTCTGTTTATAGTCCCTTGGCAAAAATGAGTCAATGTGGCGAATTCTAAAGTGAAAGAAAGCTAGGGAATGTGGTCATTCAGTCACCTGGGAGCTCAGGAAGAGGAGAAAACAGATTTTGATAAAGTGCTAATCAAGTGCCCACTTATTTGTCAGCATAGTAGTTAAAGATCACAATGAATAAAACAGTAAGCATAATGCTTTTAACAGTTCTTAGAGTTATTTTTCTTTATTTAAAAAGTTCTAATTTCAATGATAACAATAAAAAGGGCTGACCAAATAGCTCAACAGATTAAAGCACCTGCAAGCAGATGCAGGGGCTGGGAGTTTGATCCCTGGGCCTGCCATGCCTGCCGCTCCCCAGGAATCACTGAGAGGGCAACTGGGACTGGGCATGGTGGCACGTGCCTGTAATCCCAGCTCTTGGGAGGCTGTAAACAGGAGGATCACTATGACTCTGATCTAGTAGTCAGACCCTAAACACCCTGTAGACCCTTCCCTAAAATTAAAAACAAAAAAAGATAACAATAAAAATCTTCCACGTGAAGTTGTCTAGAATTATAACAGTTTTATCATGAGTGACAGCCAGCCTGGTATTTATCAATTTTTAGATAGTTTCCATGTTTTATATTGATTTGCAAAGGACATCCGTGTGCAAATGTTTTACAGCTCATAATATGAAATTTCATATCTAAGATATTCTGCCAAATATCTTTTCTAAGTTTCCTTCCACTAGCTATTTACTGTAAATATTTTTTCTTATATACTTTCTAATATGAATTTTGGCAGATGTGTTTTTCCCTTGTTTCCATTTTTATTGATTTGGGAAGATATTAATTTATTTTTATACTGTCTCCTTATATGTTAGTTCATATCCATATGAAATTCAAGATGTGAACAAGATCTTTGTTGATAAATGTTCAGTTCTTTCTATTCACTCCCCAATAAAGAAAGGCATTCATTAACTCTGCCTTTTACCTTGGTGATTTATCTAGTTTGTTAAGCTAAGTACTAATTTGGCATTAGGAATCTATCCCTAGGTTTGAAGAGTATATTCTTTTTTGTGCCTTCTAAACTGCTAAACTTAAAAAACAAAACAAAACAAACAAAAAAAAACTGCTAAACTTTAATCTATTTGTGACATTCTTTGACTGTAATTCTTAATTTATTGTAATGATAATCTATGTGTACAATAGTTTTCTGATTTACAAATCAAAGATGTCTTTTTCATAAAAAGGAAAAAAAATTTGGACTTTGCTTTAGTTCCCTGATTCTCCTTCCTCACCTCTCCCTCTGCATCTTTATCTTTCTCTGCCTCTGCCTCTCTCTCCCGTTTTAATCTCTGTACATCTGTGTGTGCTCCTGTGGATTGAACCCAAGACCTCATATATGCTAGTGAAATGCTGTCCATTGAGATACATCCCTGGCTTTTAATTCTTTTTTAATTTGAGACAGGTTCTGGTTAAATTACACAGACTGGCTTGCAGTGTGGGATCCTTCAGCCTTAGGCTGGTGCTGGGATTACAGTAATACACAGTTTAGGTCAGTTGTTAAGTGAGTTGTAGGAATAGGTTAGGTAGCTCCATTCATGAGAGGTAGAATGCAGCACATATTTTCTTCTAAAAATATTTTATGGCAACACTGCTTGTTTTCAAAATTTACATCCCATCCCATTTGGTAACTACTATAAAATTTTCTCACTCTTTTTGATAAAAGATTCTGATTTACAAAGTTGAAATCATAACATATAGCAGATACTTTTATGATCTTTATTTGGATTTTTAAATGTTAACCTTTTAAAGGACCAGGAGGATAAAGGTATCTTCCTGCTCCTCTCTCCCATTTTCTCTTTTTTTACCTCCCTTTCTCCGTTTATTAACTATAATCAGGCAGCCTCAAATTGTAGTCTTTTACTCTTCAGTCACGAGATGCAGAAGCATGTTCCCCTACATGATAGTCACAATAGCAACTCACACTCAAGAAATTTGGCATCAGTACAATGATTGATAATTTTTATGCAGCCCATATTCTAATGCCTTTGAATCAATTGTTCCCAAATTATTTTTGTAGCATTTATTTCTTTATTTTTTAGAGCAGTTTTGGTTTCACAGAAAAGGGAAAATGTATAAATTTCCTACCTAAAAAAAAAAAAGAAAGAGAATTTCCTACCTATTCTCTCTTTCTGTACAAGAATAGCCTCTCCCGTTATGAGTACTCTCCACTCTAGTGCAATAGTATAGTTCATTAACTAATGAACCTAATTCAATACATTGTTAGACACAATGTCTAGATATTAAAGAACATTCCTTTTTATATAATTTTTATTCATTTTAATGGGAAAAAAGACAAAATAGCAATGAAACAGTTTCAAAGCAGGTTAGTAAGACGTTTACAATAAATTAATACATTGCGTATTGTTGTCTTCATAATAGTTATTCAGAGGACAAGATGCAGACATGATATCTTGTCTGAGCAATATTAATACAAACTTTTATTCTGAATGAACTAAGAGAAAGTAGCTGTATATCTACTCTAATATATATATATATATATATATATATATATATATATATTCCTTCCCTCCTTTTTCAAAAAACTGTCTTTTAGTCACACTTTTGTGAAGTTAGTAACATATGACACTAGGTTGCTTAGCAACTGATAGTAAATCTTAACCAGACAGGATGTTCATCTCAGGAGTGAGGTAGCTTGTTTGCTTTAGGCACTGGGTCAAGTCCCACCTACATATATTTGATCAATTTCCTAGCTTTGTGTCTCCCTACATATCCCCCTTTTCCATTTTACTTTTTCAGAGATGGGTGTTCCACTGCAGTTTGAGAAGCTGTATTTGGAGAAGTCTTTAAAGGACTTTTTCATTCTTGAAACCAGTCTAAAGACTGTAGGTACCTGAATTCAACAAAATAACCCAATGTAGTCCAATAGACCATAATAATAATGGGTCATTGGCAGAAGTGGCAGTTGCCAGAAGTTGTTGACTTGTGTCTTTTACAGCATAACATATTAATATGGCATTACTTTTTATACCTCATATTTATACTTTTCTACTGCATGGTTAAGACTGAGTTAAAGCAAGACTTATATAACCAAAAGTGCAACTTTTGTATTTGACAAGGTCAGTCAAATCTCCTCAGGATTTATCCTGAAACCCTGTACCGCAGTTTGCAGATCCTTTGTCAGTGTCAGCCATGTGGATGAATCACGGCCATTGCTTGACCAATTTGTTCTCTGAGAAAGCCTGAGAGAATGTTTTCTCTCTAGATGACTCTCCCTAGGCACACTATACATCATCAATCACTTTCCTCTGTGGCCCCATAACCTCCTTGATGAGAAAATTTGGCACACCACTGAGTTATAGGATGTCACACGTTCTCTTATATCCTGAGTCCTCACTGACCTTGAAGTGCTAGGGCCAAAATATTGGTTATCCTTGTAGCCCCTCTATTTCTCTAATTTTTGGTCTTCAAACTTTAGTTGTTAAACATCCAGAAGAGAAACTTAATGATATTGTTACCCTGTAACAGAGGCAGTGAAGCTTAATTAACATCACTATCTGTCTGAATATCAAATGCCTTAGACATAACATGGAACTGCTATTTTCCAGCATCCATGGATATTCTAAAGTTTAAATCCCTATAGAATATAAAAGAAAAAAGCAATTACATATTTTTACATAGAAATTTAAGAAATCAGACCATATACAACATTGTTAGGGGCCGGGGAGATGGCTGTTGAATAAGTGCTTCCCTGGCACGCGCAAGGGCCTGAGTTCAATCCCTGGTTCTGCAAAAAAAAAAAAAAACAAAAACAAAAACATTGTAGTAGGGTAATCCTATGACTTTTTTTTTCTTGTCTCTTGTTTTCTTTTATAACCTTTTTAGAAAATTTACTTTTGAGAGAATATAGCAATAATTGGTATGATGTTAGAGGCAGTATGCATTTAGATGACCAAAATGAGTGACGTTTCAAGCATGGTTTTAGTATTAAACATTGCTATCCTCAGTGTAGTTGCTTAGTTCACAGATATTAGCAGGTAGAGATAGTCAGGGTGATAATTCTACCTGTTAACTGCTATTTTCAAAAAACCTGATGGAGATTTAGAGAGAATTCTTAGTGCTTTATATTATATGAACTTGGACAAATACACAATGATATTTATCTATTACTCTAGTATTATATAGAGAATTTTTAATGCCTTCTACCTATTTATCTCTGCTCAGACCCTAATCCGTGACAACCACTGAGCATATTCTGTCTTCATAATTCTGTCTTTTCTAGTATGTCATATACCCAAAATATGATGTGGAGCACCTTTTCATATTGTTATTTGCCATCAGCATATATTCTGTGGTGAGATTTCTGCTAAGGTCTTTGACCCATTTTTAAGTAGCTTTCTTTTTTTATAAAAATTTACTTATTTATTTATTTACTTGGTACACCATCTCACTATGCAGCTCACATTCCTAATGATCCTCCTGTCTTAGCCTCCCCAGCACTGGAATTATAGGCCTGCTGCACCACACCTGGTTTTGGTGGCCAATTGGCATGTGGTACTGGGGATTGAACCTGGGTCCTCATGCTTGCCAGGAATGTGCGTAAATTGCTGAGCTATCTCCCAAGCCCTAAATAGTTTTCTTATTTCCTTGTTATTGAGTTTGAAATATTGTATATTTGTATACAATATTGTATATTCATATATTTTGTATGGTATTGGTGTTGTTTTAAATTCTTTTTTTATGAAAAGAATCAACTGAAGATACATTCAGTGCTGAATCTTTATTTTAGTTTAGGATCATCCCTTCCACACCATTTTTTTTTTTTTTTTGTCTTGTATTTCAGAAAATCAGGAAAATTATCTTACAGTATCATCCTGCTGTTTTGAATTATTTTTATCATATCTTCTTTAGTAAATTCAGGTGAAACAGTCTTGTCTTTGATACTGAGTATTTTTTGACGAATGTTTCTAAGCATGTTGTCACTTTGTTACAGAGTGCTTGCCAAGTCTCCCATTGAAGAAATAGTTCTCTTCCTTTGAAATTATTAGGAATTTGTAGAAACATATGTGACACTGTGAAAATATCCAAGTATTCAGTAATGTTTAATTAAATTACTACAACATCAAAAGCTACTATTTGAGTAGTTTATATTATCAGCAGTTTTAGAAATATGATTTTTTTTTTTTTTTCCTTTTGCAGAACCGTGACTTGAACTCAGGCTCCTGGGCTTGCCAGGGAAGCGCTTATTCCACTGAGCCATCTCCTTGGCCCCAGAAATATGATTTTTTTTCTGTTATTCTTTTCATAGTTATTTCATTTTATTATCCTACATAGAAGAGATTTTACTCACTTGTTATGCAAAATGCTTTTTGAGTATCCTTATAGACTCAGAGATTCTTTCATTGTTCAATATGTTATAATCCATTACCATTATTATTTTTTTATATTACCTAAACTTGGCTACTGTGACTCAATTTGATGGAGTCTATCTATAAATATGCAAACCACTGTTCATAGTTCACATTTTACTTGATGTTTCTTGGAGCTGGTATCAGAAGTCCTGGTTTACTTTAATGGGAATTATGTGGGCTATGCTTTTCAAGTGCTGATCTTCCTGGGTCCCTCAGTAAGCCAGTAGCATAACCAAGTTCTTGGCAAAAATAAGTGAAGATGTTTGCACAAGACTACTCATAGAAGCCTTGCTTGCAATGCCATAAGTCTAGTGTACACCTGAATGTCCACCGAGTGGATATTACTTGAGCTAACTATGATTTATCCACACATGAGATCATTATTTAGTTGAACAAAATAATGAAAATCTCTATGGCTATGGAATTGAGGTATGAATTATTGATAGAATAATTTTAATAAAATATATATGCATATTATTTTAAAAGAATCTTAAAATATAGGTGCATATTCACACATGCATACATAAACACATGTACATACTTTTCAATTTCTGTTACAAATGTAAACCAATACTCAGGAATAAAAAAAAAAAAAAGATTGCTTGGGGACAGGGAATAAATAGACAAGAATAAGAATTAAAGGTAAAATTTCTTTTATAATTTTACGTTTTGTAAGTTTGACCTTAGAAACTAATAAATATTTTACATAATAATAACACAGAAATGAATATTTTAAAAAGCAATTCCTATGAATTAAAAACAAAGTGGAACAAATGAATAAGATGAATTTCTAACTGAAAGTATAACCCTACTATTCTAAGAGTGTTTAAAGCACAATAATTTAATCGAAGACACAAACAAAACAACAAAAAAACCCTACAACAACAAGAAGAAAACTTCTTTATAGTAATTAAAGAAGTTATAGTAATTAAACTTGGGCTGGGGAAATAGCTTAGTGGTCAGTTGCCTGCCTGGCAAGTACCATGTTCAATTCCTAGTACTACATGCTGTGCCACAGTGCTGGCCATGAAAATTGGGCATGGTGGCACACACGTGTAATTCCAGTACTGAGGAGGCTGAGAGAGAAGGCTCATAAGACTGCGGAGGGAGACCCTGTACCAAATTTAAAAATGCATAAATAAAACATGTTTTTATTATAATACATAGTGAGGGTCAAAATAATGAGTAATTATATAACATTTAAATTATTTAGTCCTGAATCTCAAAACTTAAAAGATTATAACAGAAGATAGTAGAGGTTATGTACAGTATATCTGCTCAATTTAAATTAGAAATATAGCCATTCCTCTGTTGTTGAACTCAATCTGCTCCCAATTTGTGTTTGAACACTGAAAAATTTAAGAACTAAACATCTTTTTCTATATAAATAATGGAAAAGAAAATAATTGGTTGGAGGGCCAAAAATTATAAATTTGTCTTTACAAGTTTTTTCCCCATAATTTTATTGAGAAACAAATAGCAATGAGACAGTTTCAAACCAACTTGGTAGGACAGTTTCAATAATTAACACTTTGCATATGTTCTTCCTAGTGATTAATTGCTGTACAAGATGCAGACATGATACCCTATTTAC
>NW_004524688.1:2770263-2770782 GCF_000260255.1 Octodon degus
ATTCCCAATTTATTCTGTGTTAGTGTCCTCTGCCCTTGTTACAGGTTGGCTTGGGTTCTGAGATTGCATTTTGTTCTTTCTTGTCATTTTTTGTAGCACTGCGTTCTGACCTTTATTGTAGATCTTTGTTGAGTTATAACCTTAGCATGTAATGAAGTTCAGATTCAAATCTATAAGTTTGGATGTATCCAGCTGTGCCTGGCTTGGGTCTGGCTGCTGTGCTCAGTTCCTTCTTGTTGATGCCATTGGGGGTGAACCTGTTGTGCCCCTCTGGCAAGATGTTCTGCTTCTGGACTAGGTGGGTGGTTCTGTCCTCTACACTCTCTGCAAGGATTGCAGCTGCAGTGTTTCACCCCAGCCCTGAGCTGAGCCTGGAGGGGACTAAGTGGAGTAGGGGGGAGAGGCAGCTCTACCACACACTCACCAGGCCTGGGCTAGGACTGGATCTGGGGGTTCCCGGAATGCGGAAGAAGTTTCTACTCAGTGGGCGAGGTGGGGAGGTGCTGCGGAGTGGTGGGG
>NW_004524688.1:2770882-2775382 GCF_000260255.1 Octodon degus
AACTCTATTATTGTGTTTTTTACAGTTTTACTCTTACGTTTACTTTCAGTATTTTCGTAATACTGAAAATATTACTAACTTTCTTTGAAGCCATGGTTACAAAATTTTACACAAAGTGCAGGAAACAAAATTAAACAGTGCAATGACTATTTTAATGCACAATCACTGTATTTTCTCTGGGTGAGAGCAGCGTGTAGGATCAAGTATCACTTCTTTGTGTCCAAAGGAAGCCATGGCATGCCACTCTCAGCCTACACCAGTTTTATGAAGTGGGATCTTTGGTTGATTATCAAGCAAAGGTACTAATATGGAACTTTTTTTTTAACTTTGCTGTTGGAGTAGCTAAAGTTCTAGCTTGAAGCTATTTTACCACCAAGGTATCACTGCATCAAATTGGACTCATGACATATTTTATCTCTGAAACATTGTAGTGAAACTGCAATTGACAATGAATTACAGGGACAACAAATGGATCACATCAAATTAAAAAGTTTCAATACATCATACCATGCTGTCCCCACTCCCAGGATGTGCTGAGACAGCAACTGAGACGGCATGGTGGCATCCCAGTGCTTGAGAGGCTGAAAACTGGAAGATCACTAGGGGTCAGATATGTGTAGTGAGACCCTGTAGCCCCTGTACTAAAATACATTTAAAAACACCTTCTATACAGCAATAGAATCAATTAGCATAGTAATGAGACAACCTATAGAATGGGGAAAGCTATTCCTCAGACAGAAGACTAATATATAACAAAGTAAAAGAAAAAAAATGTAGACTACCTGAAATAAAAGTCTCAATCAGGAAATGAGCAATTGAAATGAAAAAAAACTCTTTACAGGGCAAAAATTATAAATGACCAACAAACAATAACAACCATCAAGAAATTAAAACTAACAAATGGTGGCATGGCTGTGGTGAAAGAAAACCCTACACTATTGGTGGGAATGTAAACTGGTACAATCATTATGGAAATCATTATGGAGAATTTTCAAAGAATTAAGATGAAGAATTCCCTATGATTGAGCTACTCCCTTTTTAGGTATGTTCTCTAAAGAACTTAAGACATCATACAGTGAGTGATATGTGCATACAAGTATTTATAGCAGCACAGTTCATACTAGCAGCCTGATCACTCATCTGTGGATGTTTGAGAAGAAAATGTGGTATCTACAGAGATTGGAGTACCACTTGATTATAGAGAAGGATAAATTTTAGACATGTTTAGGAAAATGGATATTCCTGAAGTATATGATGTTATGTGAAATAAACCAGACACACAGCTTAAATATCATATTTTGTTTCTCATTTAACTAAGGCAAAGCACAAACAAAGAGAATAATAAAGGATGGCTGGTGGGAGACAAGATGGATCTCTTGCCAATGAGAAGAGATCAAGGGACCAAGGGCAAGGGATGAAGTAGGGAGGGGAAGGGAAAATAACTAGAATAAGGATATGCCATGTAAAGGAACCTGATAACCTCAATGAATATCCTTTATGCTAAAAACATGAGATAAGTCTAATAATATCAAAAAGAATAAAAATGGGGAGAAGAGATTTAGAGAAGGAGAGAACAAATTGAAAATGATACTTCTGGTCTCTGAAGAATATGGACTAATACAATGACTTCTACCACCCATACATTAATCCTTAGATACCATTTTTATTTTGGTAACATAGCTGATGGGATACTTAGGAAGAGCTTCAAAAGTAGCCCTGAGAATGAAATGATGTTATACAAGATAACAGGGAAACTTTTAAGTGATACTGTACCTCTGCCAAGGCTCGGGAGCCCATTCTAAGATGGTCCAGTTAGCTAAATATAAGTACCATAGAAATAATTATGGTAGGGTATTGAAATCATTAATATGTTCATGTATAACCTCATAATTATAGTTTTAAAAGTCACTTTTTTAGTTGGTATAATCAGTGCTACTCTCAGTTCTATAGACAAAGGTAGACTAAAGCATTCTGTATTCCTAACAATTTATAACCGGTTAGTAAAACTGTAGTTGAGGGAAATTTTATAGAACTATTTCATTTAATAGCTGGAGAAAAAGATGGTAAAATTGTAAGATCCACAGCTTGGAACACCAGAAAATAAATAAAATATCCAGATGCAACCAGACACAGCCACAGCCAGAGAGGGCTGCTTTTTTGAGAACAAAGCATAAAGTCATCCTACCAAAATGTAGCCAACATGAATCTATCCAAGCTTCCAGTCCACTTACAAATTTTTAGGAAATAAGAATGCTGGAGAAACTTGTCAAACAATACCATCCAGACGCAGTTAGTGAAATTCAGATAGTGGAAAACTCTATAGGAAGATTAATAATTTTTTAAAAGATCAATTGCAGAAACAAAATGAAAGATGGCGGTTCCAGAAGATAGATCAGTAGAATTAAGTGCTTGGTGCAAGGGCTTGAGTTCAGTCTCCGGCTCTTGGGGAAAAAAAAAAAAATCAAAAGGAAACATAAAAATGATGTAAGAGAAAATGTTTTGGAGTTAGAGGTTATGACTACCAGCTCCCTTATTATTACTATTATTATTAATGTGTTTGGTACAGGATCTCACTATGCAGCTTGAACGCACAGTGATCCTCCTGTTTTCAGCCTCCCTAGCATTAGGATTTTAGGCATGTGCCACAATGCCCAGTCTCCATGGCTGGCTCAGTGCGTCCCAGGGACAGGACTGGTGCACCATATGGTGCTGAGGATTGAATTCCAGCCCCTGCATTTGCCTAAGCAGGTGCTTAGTCCAATGAGCTATCTTGCTGGCCCTAAAAATATTTTTGAAATAAACATGATATGGTTTAGCCAATCACAAAATATAGACCCTATGTATATTTTGATTTAAATGAATTTGAAAACAATTACACTGATGAGCAGAGTGTTATTTGATGATATTAAAGACTTATGTGTGACACTTTAGTGCTATAATGATATTCTATTTGTATCTTAAAAAGATCCGTAGTTCCTAGAGGTAATAGCTTTATCCTATTTTTTGAGTAAGAAATCTGAGATTTGCTTTAAATAGTATAGAAAGTTGAAGTGGATAGTAATATAGGTGAAATGAGATTGATCCAGGTAGACAGCTGGGAAGGGTGATAGACAAGTTCTTTGGTGGTGTTCTGTCACTTGTGGATATGTTTGGAATATTTTTTATTGTAAAAGGTGTTTTTTTAATTCATAAATACAGTGTTCTTAAATTTCAAACTCAACACAATCAAGTTATTTCTCACTTTCCCTGTTCCTTCTGCCACTGTGAGAACTAGGTTTCCAAAAATATTAGTGTTTGATAATTTTATCTGTCTTAACATACATATGAATAGTTTCAGTATTCCTACATTTGTACCACTGCAAATAACAAGCTAACTAAAGTAGAGAATTTCTATTCAGTTATTTTATTTGTACAAAAGGGTATACAAAATACTATATTCATAAGTTTGTTGAATTAATTTTATTTATCTTGTTATCAAATTGATAAGTTGTTAGTCATTTACTTTTTACAATATTAAATTATAAAGTTTGATTTTTTTAACTTTCTTTTTTCTTATGAAATACATATTTGTGGCTCAAAAGTCAAACTGTAAGATTTGACGGTACATTTAAATTGCCTGTACATTCAGGCAATTGTGTACCCCGTTCTGATCCCTTCACTCACTCTTTACCCTCTGTTAGGTAACCATTCGCACTGGTTTCTATCTTACCCTTTTTTATTGTTGTTGTTTATTTCCTTTATAAAATCAAATACTACTCTGCTATAATTTTCACAGATTTGGTGTATCTTCTGGGGATGGATATTTGGGTTATTACTGATGTTCTGCTACTACAAAGTAACAGATTGCATATGTGGAAAGAGAGAAGAATGGAGGAAGGAAAAGGGAGGAAAAGGGTGTAAAATTTAAGAAAAAATAGGACAGCTTTTGTAAATGGAAAGATGAACAAGAATTTGAAGGGTCAGTGAGAGATTTGGAGGGAGCAGAAGATGTAAAACAGAAAGGAAATATATATAATCTTTAGAGAACTGTCAGGTTTTCAGTTTTTGTCTGGTGCTTCATCCCTTCTTTCATTTATTTATTTATTTTAATACAGGGTCTACAGGGTCTTGCTATATAGACCGGACTCCTAGTGATCCTCCTGTATGCAGCCTTCCAAGAGCTGGTATTACAGGCAATTGCCACCATGTCCAATCTCAGTTGCCATCTCAGCATGCCCCAGCAGCAGGGGGGACACCCGAAAGACACTCCAGGGATCGAACCCGGTCACTGCATCTGCCCATACAGGCACTCTAATCCACTGAACTATTTGGCCAGCCTTTATCCTTGCTTTCTTTTTTTTTCCCCCATAATTTTATTGATAAACAAATAGCAATGAGATAGGTTCAAATCAAATTGGTAGGACAGTTTCAATAATGACACATTGCATACATTCTTCCTAGTGGTTAATTGCTGTACAAGATGCAGACATGATATCCTATCTACAAACACCATTAGAACAA
>NW_004524688.1:2783357-2786820 GCF_000260255.1 Octodon degus
TATATATATATTCTGTTGTTTCTGTTCCTCTAGAGAACTATAAGCAGTACACCTTCCATAAAGCAATAGTATATTCCTTAGGGCATAACATTCATCTCTTAATCATTTAATGAAGACCCTACTTTTTTTTTTTTTTAATGTATTCAGTACAGGATCTTACTACACAGATGGGACTTATAGTGATCCTCCTGTTTTTCAGCCTCCCAAGTGCTGGGATGACATGAGTTCACCACCATGCCCAGTCCCTATTGCCATGTCAGCAGGCATCGGGCCAGGCTAGCATGGCAGGCCTGGGATCAAAACCCCCGCCCCTGCATCTGGCCAAACAGGCACTTTAATCCACTGAGCTATCTGGTCAGCCCTAAGGCCCTAATTTGTAATACTGTTGTATTGGGGATTAAGTTGCAGCATGAATTTTGGAAAGGAAACAGTCAAACTTCATCAGAAAGATTAAATATGTTGATATTTGTGAGAAATATTTGTGAACTATCAATTTAGGCTATAGTTGAAAAATATGGTACATGCTTAAATTTTAAGAAAAATGTATTGCAGTAAAAGACAATGCCATGAATTCCCCCTTGAAATATTCCTCCTTGCTTTCAGCACACCTGCCCCACCATTCATGCCACTTTTCTGAGGTAGTTCTGGAAGTCTTCATGCATCAGTGTCTTTACAAGATGTGATAAAAAAAATCTAGTGAATTCTGCTGCTGAGTGCCAGCTACTGGAATGGCAGCCTTGTAAGCACATCATGGTGTGCCTTCAGTAATGTAATTACTAGATCTGGAACAATACAACTTTTGATTGTTCTGCAAAGTTAGAAATAGTAGGAAAGGTAAAGATTTTGAATCGATTCGGGACATCCAGGGAGCCATGACAGTACTAATAAAGATATTAGTACTGAAAGATACTCTCTAGACCTGAAAGTATTGAAAAGATAACCTCTAGACCTGCTTCAGAAAGTGGCAAGAACTATGGAGTAAGTGAATTCAATGCAAGGGAGAATATTTTGAGAGGATGAATGGCAATATGTCTTTGCAATTGTTAAAAATTCATATATTTATCATATATTTCAATCATGCTTTGTATTGTTCCTCACACATATCAGTTATTATTCTCTCTGGACCAATTTCATAGGTATGTTGTGACCTTTGTCTGTGATTTACGTTTTTGGAATTCATCTATTGAGTAGATATATCTGTAGTCTCTACCTGGTATGGTTTATGTCTAATTGTCCTCCCAAAGCCTCATGTAGTCATGAGGCGGGCTTCTGGAATTTGTGATTGAGTCATGATCCATGTCTGGGATTATGGGTCTGAGTATGGCTGGGATTATGGGTCTGAGTACTGTTGGGATTATGGGTCTGAGTACTGTTGGGATTATGGGTCTGAGTGCTACACCCAATCTGGGGCAGATAGCCTGAAGGCAATATAAAGAGGAGAGAGACTTGTGCTCTGTGGCCATTGTTGCTGCTGCTTTCTTTTGCTCTCTGCCCTTTGCTGCCGCCATGAATGGATGCCCTCTGCCCTGTGCCCCTCTGCCTTGGAGCCAGCTGAGTATGGACTGAAACCACCAGTAGCTGTGAGCTAAATATACCTTTTATCCCTTTATTTGAGTGTTGCTGAGTGTTGCGTATGACTGTCAGCGATGAGAGAAGAGCAACTGAGACACTACCCCACTATGATGTTATACAGTGAAAATACCAAAAACAATGTACGGCCTGTCGATAATTAACAATATGAGATACTATGATATTTTATTTTTTTTTAATATTTATTTATTTATTTATCTATTGTGTGGCCAGCTCAGCCCACCAGGGGGCGGGCGGGCATGTGGTGCTGGGGGATTGAACCGAGGTCTCTGTGCTTTGCTTGAGCTTGGCTTGTTCTAAGTAGGTGCTTTAGACCACTGAGCCATCTCACCAGCCCAACTATGATATTTTAAATTAAGTTCTTCAGCAACCACTTATTGAGCACCTAATATGTGCACTGAACAACCATGAGTAGACTGACCACAGTCTTATTTTAAGATACTGAGAACTATAATAGTTGAGAGTGGGGGCTGTTAACTATCACACTGATGCGACAGAAGTCACTTCAAAAGTCCCAGAGAAACCAGTGTACCTCTTACTAACAAGAATAAGCTGGAAATGGGAGGGTTTGTAAAGTGACTGTGCTAGCTATTATCTCTTCTCCCTCCTTATGGACCATAGCATCTCTGAATAAATGCTGAGAAAATACGGAAGTGATATTGTCTTTATAAGTGAAAAATGAGTACTCCTCTTGGAGGGGCCTCATACATCTAAACTCTCTGAAAGCACCCAACTTCCAGCCCTAATGGATTTTCTTAATCCCAATTGCTTGGCTTTTTTAACCTCCTTTCTCATAATCTGTTTCCTTTACCCAGAATTACTCTCCCTCTTTTCTTTGCCTCTCTCCTCAGGCTGTCATAATGAAGCAACACAAACATCGTTGCCTAAAACAACATCAGATTATTGTCTACGTTTGTGCAAGGACAGAATTTTGAATTCAAGATGTCAACAGTTTTACCACCTCTGAAGTTGCCAGAAAGGAGTTCTTTCTGCCTTACATCTTCTGCAAGTTCTGGAAACTGCTACAGTTTCTGACTTGTGGTGGCATTGCAGCCTGTCTCCATTCTCCTTCCTGCCTTTTCTTCTGCATCTTCTCTCTTTTTTATAAAGATATCAGCTGTTGGATTTAGGGTGCATCCACCTAAACCCAGGAGTGTATTCATCTGCTGATCTTTAGTTACATCTGCAGGACTCTGTTTCCGTATTCATTCTAGTTCTGAAATTCTGAGTGGACGTTGATTTGTCAAAAACATTCAACCAACTACACTTTCTTTAGTTGGAAAGAAATTACCATGACAAGAGCTTAGAGCTTTCTTTTGATCCTACTCATCAGGGCAGACTTGTCTTGCTGGCCATGCCTCTCATTGGCTTCTCAGCCAAAAGCTCCTTTATGAGCTGATCCCTGTGTGGACTCCCCTCACTCCCTGCCAGAGTGAAACATGACCCAAGGAACTGTAGGGGCAGGTTAACATTGTACAGTCGTTTCGGCCTTATCCATGGTTTCGTTTTCTGTTGTTTCAATTACCTGTTATTATCTGCAGTGGAGTGCAGATGATAATAAAATATTAAAATAATACTTATTATTATAATAAATAATATAATAAAATATATTTCCATAATAAAATTTTATATGAAAGAAAAAGAAAAAAATAACTCAATGTGGGCCGGCCTGATAGCTCAGCAGACTAGAGCCCCTGCTTAGGCAGAGCACAGTGGGTGGAGTTCGACCCCAAGCATGGTGCCACCCTCAGGTCATACTGAGAGGGCTATTGATACTGGGTATGGTGGTGTGCATCTATAATCCCAGCACTTGGGAGGCTGAAAACAGGGGAATCATTAAGAGTCCCTTTTACATAGTGAGACCCTGAGACCC
>NW_004524688.1:2788181-2789238 GCF_000260255.1 Octodon degus
TTTAAGTCCCTACAGAATATGATAAAAAACATTTAAAAATTAGAATATTTTTAAAAAATAGGCATAAAGAATTATATACTTATGTTTATACATAAGTCCAAAAATCTCACCATGTACAATCTTGAAGCAGGACAGTCCCACATCATTCCTCTTCCTATCTCTTGCCTTCATTCACCACCCCTTCTTTATGAACAATCATCTACATGAGAGACAGCGCAGCAACAACTGACATGTCATGACAAGCAGCCCATATTCAGAAGACAAGAATGAGAGGCCCTCCAAGACATGAAACTACTATTACAGATTACCATCTGTAGTGCAGTAGCTTAGTTCATAGGTATCAGTATATATAGTTAGTCAGGGTGAGAATCTTTCCAATTAACGGCTAGATTCAAAAATCTTCTGAAGATTCTCAGGATCATTGCCTTGCCCATCTTCTACATATAACTCTATGGCTTGACATATTCATGTTTCCTAGTTCTCCTTTCACTCACTTGTTTAGTTACTCCTTGAGATCCTGCTTTCCTTGTATTATACCTTTCTATTTGAATTTCTTCTTTTGACTTCTTATACTTCTTACATAGGGAAACTATATGATATTTACACATGTGTGTCTGGTTTATTTCACTTATGAGTATATGTTCAAGTGGCATCCACTTCAATATAAAGGTTTCAAGTTTATCATTCTTAATAGATGAATAATAATCCATTGTGTAAAAAAAACCACATCTTTTTCAACCATTCCTCAGGTGACGGGTATCTTGGTCATTTCCAAGATTTGGCTGCCACAAATTGTGCTGCTATAAACATAGGCACACGTGTATCACTATGATATGATGTTTTCAGATCCTCCAGGAAAATTCCCAATAGAGGAATATCTGGTTTAATGGTATTTCCAGTCCAACTTTTCTAAGGAGTCTCCACACTGATTTCCATAACTGTTGCACCAGTCTACATCCCCACCAGCAGTGGAGAAGGGTTCCTTTTTCCCCACAGCCTCTCCAACATTTGTTGTTGGGTGATTTCTTTATGATAGCCATTCTTTCTGGGGTGAGAT
>NW_004524688.1:2798623-2814862 GCF_000260255.1 Octodon degus
AAGTTTCATTCTGTACAGTGTGATAAATCCTGTGCCATCCTGTTCCTTTCTGCTTAGAGTACAAATCAACCCTCTGTCAACAGTATCGAAGGTAATAATGCTTCCCATCTACATCTTAGGAGCTATGTGTGCTAAATATGTTGTTCAATCCTATGTACAGTTTCAATTGTCCACTGGTGGTGGGCTTTGTGCCTATGTCCTATGGATGGGTTTGGGAATATTGTGTGGCTTTATGTGTCATGGAGGAGTTTTAGTAGCTTTTCTCTGAGAGGGACAGGGGGCATTTCTCTTCCCTCTCCCAAAATTTGTAAATTTCTTCGATTAATTTATTACAAGGTAAGACAAGACATTATGATTCAAAACAAAAATGTGCCCCAGAAGGCTCATTGAGTGGGGCTTAAGAAGGAGACTGGATCATGGGGACCTTATGGTCATCAGTGCACTAAGGTATTGGTGAATTCTTAGTTAAATGTGCTGTTAAGAGGTGCTGTTTGACTAGAATAGGAGTACACAAAGGGTGTGACATGAAAGGGTATATTTTTGTCCCCAGGCCCATACCTTCTCTTTGTCTTTTTTCTTATTTCCAGGACTGGAGCTTGAACCCAGGGCTTTCACAATTGAGCTAAATTCCTAGCCACCCCTTATTATTGTGAGATAGGGTCTTGCTAACTGTTTCAAGCTTGACTTGCAATCCTCCTGCCTCAGTCTCCTTGAATGCTGAGATTATAGATGTGAGCCACCATGCCTGACATGGCTGCTTACTTTTATCTCTGGTTTTTGGCTGCTACGAGGTTACCTGTTTTCCTCTGGCCCACCTTCTGCTATGTTACTTCTGCCTTCGAACCATCTAACCATGGACTGAAACTTCTGACAACATGAGCCAAAATAAATTTCTCTTACTTGTGTGCCAGATATTTGTTCTATCATCATAAAGCAGAGACATCCAGTAAGCTCTGGTGAGCTTCTCCTCTGAGCACATGTACCTTGGCTATGATGGACAAAGTGGCAAATCACACCCAAGGCAAGATGGAATTGATGGAACAAGATTTCATTTTCATCATGCTAGTAGGAATGCCCTGAGTGTGGAAGCCATGGGTAGCAGAGATCTGCTTTGGATAGTCCACAGCTTTCACTTTATTTTTCCTAAGTAAAAAATATTGTGAAAAAAAAATGTATCAGGACCAGTACCTGAACATATCTTTTTTTTTTTTTGGTGGAACCGGGGATTGAACTCAGGGGTTTGCGCTTGCCAGGGAAGCGCTTATTCCACTGAGCCAACTCCCCGGCCCCAGGACCAGTACCTGAAACCAAAGAAGTTAACAAGATTCATGCTTAAGGTGAAGTTTTAGAGTCTAAGAATTTGTCCTGAAGCCTACAGATGTTCAATGTCTTTCCACTGGCCAAAGACTTGAGGGCAGCTCAAGCAGGCACCTTGGGCACAGGTATGAATGAGGATAGTTGTTTCATATTTCATTTATTGTGAGGAAAAGAATTCTTGCACACGGCATAACATTTCCACATCATGAAAGAGGAGCTGACATAAGTAACAATGTGGTATATTTATAGCTGAAATTTAAACCTAAAGCTAGAAGCTTAAGGAATTTATAGCAAAAGAGTGAAACTGTTTATCTCTGTGACAGTTGTTTAAAAAATAAATATGATTGCCTATCTGAGCTTGTTTTTCCCTTGCTGTTATGAATCCTGACTACATATTTCCTTTCCTCTTACACATGCTGGCATCATGGAGAGCAGTGGTGCTGAACTTATGGCATGTGTGCCACAGCTGGCTAGTTGTTATCTGAAAAATTTACCATCATGAAGGTAGGAACTCACACCTCAGAATTCCATCAGAGACCAAAGAGAATTCACAGTTTTACTTAATGGTCCCTGCAAATTTATGCATGTGAAATAAGCCCCAGGCTCTCAGTGCTTGGAGGTAGGGCAAAATCAGAGATGCTTACATGATTACTTTATGAAAGCTCCAGCTTCAAACGTAGAGTAATTCTGAGTATTAAAGTACTTGAGTCTCAGTTCCATGACTTTTTATTATTCACTCTTCCTACCATCTTTGGCGATGCCAAGAATGTCTTTGGAAGATGGGACCCTTTGATGTTTAACAGAGACGCAGAGAGGTGAAGATCATCCAAAGTGCACTGATTCCTTTAAAAGTTCCATTATAGAAAAATCGAGGAAAAAATAGAAAAATATAGAAAAAATCAGATAAAAATATAATGATAAAAGGATGACATACTAGTTTGGGGGGGGACTAATAATGAGTAGAAAAAATGTATTAGCTTTCTATCATTGTGATAAGGTACATTAGAAATCACTTTAAAAGCATGACTAATTTATTTTATTTTGTTTGTTTTGCTTTATTTTGTTTGTTTTTTTGCAGTACCTGGGATTGAACTCAGGACCTTCTAGTTGCCAGACAAGTGCTTATTCTACTGAGCTATCTCTCTGGCCCATAGTTTATTTTATTTTATTTTATTTATTTTTTGGGGGGGTGGAACTGGGGATTGAATTCAGGCCCTTACACTTGCCAGGGAAGTGCTTTTTCCACTGAGCCATCTCCCCAGCTCCCCCATCATTTATTTTAAATAATGTTTACAGAGTCATTGCTCATAGTCATTTGATGCAGTTGCTTTGGGTCTCTGGAAGAACAGTATATCAGGGTGTGGGAGCTTGTGGTGGAAAAAGACTGTTTCCCTCATCATAGCCAGGAAGAAAAGGTCCCAACTTTCCCTTCTTGAACATGAGGCTATGACCTAACTTCTTCCCATTAAGCTCCACTTCTAAGAATTCTGTTACTTCATAATAGTGCCACAAGCTATTGACTGAGACTTTAACCATAGAACTGTGGTGGAATATTTGAGAACTAAACTGTAACAGGATGCAAAGTTGTTTTTAACTTTAACATTTCTTTATTTTTATTTTATTTTATTATTTTTTTTTCTGTATTTCAGGGAAGGGTCTCTAGGGTCTACAGGGTCTCACTAGTAGATCAGACTTGTAGTGATCCACTTGTTTACAGCCTCCCATGAGCTGGGATTACAGGTGCTCGTGCCACCACGCCCAGTGTCAATCATGGTCTCAGCATGCCCTTGGGACAGGGCCAGCAGGGCGGGCCTGAGGACTGAACTCCTGGCCCCTGCACCTGCTTGCAGGCACTTTAATCCACTGAGCTATTTGGCTGGCCCAACATTTTCTTATTGTTTTAAGAATAGCTCCACTGCTGCAAAATTATTTTTTTCCTCAGATCATTAGTGAAATATTTTTGACGATAACTATTCTTCTTGAGTTCAGTGAAATGGAACATAATAAGAGCGACATGATATATGAAATGAGGAATTTGGATGAAGTTTTGTAGGCTTCCTATTGTTCCCTTTAGGCTAAGTTATTTGGAAATAAAATATCTTTAGGAAGAACACAACATGTAAAATAAATTATTGTTATTCAAGTTTCATCTTGCATTTTTATATAGGCTTGTGGAAAAGTCATGTTTATCAACTATGACCCCAATAATTGTATAAAGCATGTGCTATGACTTGCAAATAATTTTGTTTAAAAATTCCCATATATATGTGTGTGTGTGTGTACATTTTTTATAGTTATTTTAAGTGGTATGATGACACTTTGAGTTATTTCTTGCAGAGATTACAATTTATTTTATTTATTTATTTATGTATTTATTTTATTTGTTTTTTTTTTGTGGCGGATACGGGGATTGAACTCAGGCTCTTGTGCTTGCCAGGGAAGCGATTACTCCACTGAGCCATCTCCCCAGCCCCAAGATTACAATTTTAAAACATAATTTGGGCATGTTTTTAATGGTCATAGATTTGATTACCCTGTATCCTTTGTATTTAAGAAAGGGACAGCATGGATAAATGAAAACCTAGACTTCACTTGCTCAAATAGTGATAACCTCTTCTCCTCACATATAAATCATTTACTGCTGTGACTAACGTGTGGCAAAATCCATGTGTCATCTCCTCCTTCACCCCTGTTGTGCTCCCTCTGGCTTAGGTCCTAATGAGCAGTGAGAAGGTCCCAGGCTTGCAGTAAGAGGGATATGGGGTGACAAGACTCAGACCCATGTGGTGACTAATTAGTGTGTTGATATTGGACCTTTCCCCGTAATTGTATTACTGAGCCTTTGGCAACCAGAGAGGGGAGCTTTCAAAATTTTTGTGTAGCATATCTTTGATTATAATGAAAACCAGTCATGAGAAATAGGAAATAATTCAAAGCATACATCACAAAGAATCCATCTTTTTGTCTTTCTGTTTTAATGAAGGATAAGGTTGAAGGGCTACTTTCCATTCTCATCCAATTAATATAAATTGGCACTTAGTTCTCATTGAAAACTCTGGAGGGAAATTGGAGATCAAAACCAAGAGCCAGTGGGGAGAATACCTTTGTGGTTATTCTGATTTGTTCTGCACATCCCAGGCTCATGTTGTCACTGTACATATCACCACATTATTAGCAGCAGCGACATACAACAGTTCTTAATCATAACATTAAGATATATCATTAAATGACTTTCTGAATAGTATTATTTTGATTTTGACATAGAAAATACATTATTAAAAGATCTGAGGAGCCTAAAAATACATTTGTTAGAAGCTATTGTCAGAAGAAACAATAAAGAATAAGCATGCTGAAGTTTTTAAGCAAAAAAAAAGTAAATCTACCAGTAAGTTTTTGTAGTGTTCCTTTTAAGCTCCCCATGAAAGAACTCCTTAATGTCAAAATTATTTTTAAAATTGAAATTTGATAACAACATTGAAAAATTAGGAAATCTTTTTTACCTAATGATGCTTGGCTGAGCCAACTGCTTTTCTGGAAAAAAAAAATGTGTGGTATTAAAATTTCAAATAAAAATCAGAGATTGTCAAACTTTAAAATATGAAATGTACAACAACAGCGAGTGTAGGAGCTTTCCAGTGAGATACTGTGAAAGTTTTGTATAATGACACAGAATTTAAGAGATCTAGAGGGCAATAAAAGTAAGACTAAAGACATCTTGATCAAAATCACAAACTGCAGGCATTGGTTTAAGAGCACCAGTGAGTGCCAA
Organism: Octodon degus; assembly: GCF_000260255.1. NCBI lineage: Eukaryota > Metazoa > Chordata > Mammalia > Rodentia > Octodontidae > Octodon > Octodon degus. The sequence continues at coordinate 2,803,710 of NW_004524688.1, forward strand.
CTGATGTGGAGGCTGATAAAAGTGAACCTGGGAGCTTCTGCCCGAGTTGGCTACTCACCCCAGGGCCTCTGAAGGCTGGGAAGTCCAGCATAGATGTTTGCAGAGATCGTGTTGAGCACTAGAAAAAACAGGCTGCAAACCTGCTCCTTTTAACCTCATCCACTCCCTGTCATGGGACTTACTTAACTAGGGCAATTCAATAATGCCTTCTGAAGTGTTTCCTTACTTCTGAAGAGGTGTGTATTTTTTTTTTTTTTAATACTCTGATGGGGCATGGTGATAGTAGTGGGGGTTGAATCCAGGGCCTTCTCACTGTTATATCTTCAACTTTTTTGTTTATTTACTTATTTTTATGTCTACACAAGATACTGATAAATTTCTCACATGGGCCTGGAACTTGCGATCCTCTTTCACCAGTCTCCCAGAACACTGATGCTGTAGGTGTGAGCCACCAGGCCTTCTTTATGCCATATGGGATCATTGCATCACTTAGCAGACACAGGGAAGTGTATATCATGAACAGACCGTTACAGTAGGTTCTATAGCTACAATATTAAACAGATACACTGTCTTTTTCTGAAGATGATAATCTCTTTAACTGAGAAAAGCAGAAAGAAAATACAGTTTCCTGTGATAAATGCAGTGTTCCCAGCCCTAGGATCTCCTGTGTGGCTGACTTCACAGACAGCAGAACCAGGACCATTTGGTATCTGCCAGCTTATTTTTTTATTTATTTTTTTTTTTTTTGGTGGAACTGGGGATTGAACTCAGGCCCTTGCGCTTGCCAGGGAAGTGCATATTCCACTGAGCCATTTCCCCGGCCTAAAATTTAGGTGTTTTTTTTTTTTTTTTTTGATCTGCCAGCTTATTACCCTATCTTTGCATTGTTCTGTAACTGTCACTGATTCTTAATATTCACCTTTATAAATCAAATTTAGCCCTTGTCCTACACATTCTTGTTTTACATGGTGTTGGTTCTATTGCAGATTCTAACCTGCTCTTTACGTTAGACTCTAAATAGAAAGTGCTCTTTCTGTTCCATCTTTATCCAAGTGTTTCTTGGCAAATTCGAGAAGGCATGAGTGGCATAGTCTCCATCCTGGATTCATCCTCTACAGCGAGTTTATGGAGCCCATGTTTAACTTCTGTGTGGTTGTGCTTCCTTTTCTGTGGAGTGGAGGTGAAATGAGCAACAGGCAGCACAATAAGTCCTGTGTAAATAGCTTTTTCTGCACCAGGTCCTCATGATGACCTTTTCATTAGGATGCTTCTCATACTCAGGAATTTTGTCTGGGTACTTTTGTACTGCTGTTACAAAGACTTCGTTTATTTTTTCATGTATTTAGTGCAGGGTCTATAGGGTTTTTCTACACAAATCGGACTTGTAGTGATCCTTTCTGTTTTTCAGCCTCCCAAGTGCTGGGATTTCAGGTGTGCACCACCACATCCAGTCTCAGTTGCCCTCTCAGCGCACCCCAGTTGTGGGGCTGGCACAGTAGGACGGGGGCAAACCCTGGCAGGCACTTTAATTTGCTGAGCTATCTAGCTGACCTCCTACAAATACTTTAGAATGGGTGACCTATTAAAAAAAAAAAAAAAAAAAAAAAAAGCTAAAACAAAAACAAAAAAACCCAGAAACTTAATTCTCATAGTTTTGAAACCTGGGAAGTTCGTGGTGTAGTTGCAGGCCTTTGGTCCCTGGAAAGGACCTCCGTATTTTGAGTTCACATGGGAAAGGAGAAAAAGGGCAAAAGGATCAAAAATGATGAATGTGTAAAACAGCTTCCTGCACCTTTTTATAAAGGATTAATTCCAGGCATGAAGGCTGCACCCTAATAGCTTAGTCATCTCCTGAGTGTTCCTCCTCTTACCACAATCACTTTCATTGTTAAATTTCAACTGTAGAACTTTGGGAGACACATTCAGATGATACGAGACACTATTAGCTATTTCTTTATATGATAGTTGGAATATTCAACAACTTATTGCATCTAAAAATGAGGAAGATGATTAGACCTCCAAAATATTGTGTGTGTATTTTACTTTTAAGTATATTTTGTTATACCTTATAAACATTTTGTTAATAATATAACATTTTAGAATCTCATTAATTAGCTTAAGATGATGTAAGTATCTATTACTTATTTAGAAAACATGTTGAAAACTTTTCAATCCCCAGTAAATTGTGTGTGTGTGTGTGTGTGTGTGTGTATGTGTGTATGCTTCTTTACTTTTGTAAGGTTTAAAATTTCAAAAATATTTCTGAAGAGCATCATCATCATGTTTTGCAAATGTTTCTTATTTTCAAGTTTCTGATTGGATAGCCAGACTCAGAAATATTTGGATGCTAAATACATGTCATCCAAGAGGAAATCATTGAAAAGAAAAATACATAAAATTTTGTACATGGCCAAATGGATAAGAATTGGTCATTACTGGGGGAAAACAAGAAAATAAAAGAAAAAGAAAAGCCTTCCTGTAAAAGTTTTTATTAACGCTGGGACATCTCCTTTTCAGAGGTCCTATCAAAGTACCCCAATTCACTTGGTCCCTGAGGTTTCAACATCCCTAAGGCACAGTGTCAGACCAATCAGTGTTAGCTGGACAAATAGGTATTTTGTTTTGTCCATGATAAACTACTTATGATACTGCCTTACTTGTTGGGTTAGTAAGTTGTTATAGAAAGAAAAACCTATACTTCATAATTTTGCTTTTTCAGTCACTTTTACAGCCATTGGGGAAACAAAGACAAATAAGATGTTGTTTTTATCCTGAGTGCATTTAAAACCACTCTGATGCAGTCTCCATTATTTCTACTGAAAAAATCTTCACCACTGAAATCTAAGGTTTATTGTTATTATTATTTTGTATACTATAGGACTAACTATTATTTGGAGTTTTCATTGGCTACTCAGCTGAACTTATATCTAATTTATTGTTTCTATGATATCATTAATGTGGTTTGAGCTGCACTCCTGTGACAGTAGGGCATACCATCTGGCAAAGGGACCACTTTGGAGATCAACCACGATTTCTAAACGAGTCAAAGAATTAAGCAATTAAAGAGCTCAGAACCATAGCTTCGGATGGGGAAATATATTCATAACTACTAAAATCTGTTTTGGGTCTTCCTGTTCACCTCTACAGCACTACTCTGAGCATTAGAAAAGTCTGGACTTGAGAGAGGAGAATAATGCATCTTTTGGATTTGTTCCACAACTCTCAAATTAAGTGTTGGATGGAATCTGAACATGTACAGATTTTTTATTATTAACTCTACTTTCTTTCTGTATTTTCCAAGTATTATTGTATGTATAGAACCATCAAAACAAATTCTGAGAACTTATTGATATGCAAGATAATGGACCATCCTTTTTGTTTTCACAATGCATAAAGGATGATAGTAATACCATAAACTATGCATTGAGTTATTACTGTGGATTGAGATATGCTCTTTTTTGGTGCCTTAAATCTTCAGAAAAGGCATAAAAGTTTGTGATGTTATCATTGATGACAGAAAGTGAGGGTAGTGAGGAAAAATAATCACACAACAGTAGTAAAACAGGTGGGGCAGTCTATTTGACTTCTTTTACATTGTTCTTTCCACATTTTCTGTTTTCCCACAATTTTTGGTTCCTTATCAAGCACTTTACATGCTGAACTCATGACTTTATATTCATTGATCCCTTCTTTCCTTTGTTCATTGTTCATTCACTGTTGTTTCCCTTTAGTCATAGATTTTTAAAATCACAGACATATTTCCTGTATCTACTTTGCCTAGAGACCTTACATACATATAATTCTGACTCAGTTGTGCTATTGGAAATTTTTAATTTAAGTTGGAAGATAAGACAGGGACACATACTCTTTTATACACAAAATTCATTCACTCAAGTACTATAAACTACCCATGCCCTAACCACTGTGATAAGAAAAGCATACCAGGCAAAGACTTCTCAGATTCAAATGAGAGAAACAGGTGTTGGGTTTTGTTCCAGTGGATCACATGAAGTATGCCAGTTCTGATTTTGAAGAACGAAATTTTATCCTACTGAATTATTGAATCTCATTGAAGAGTAAAGCATTTGGACAAAAACTCAAGCTCTTCTAGGGTGCCAATTCTCACCATGTTCCTCATTGCCAGTCTCATATTTTCATATGCCTGCACTTCTGTGTAACCAGATTTTGGTGGTGTTGTGTAGGACAGGACTCAGGCTGCCAGCTGTCTGTGGTTCACATGGCGCTGCCTGAGTGTCTACGTGAGGTCAGTGGTAATGCATGTCCACTGGTATGATTGGAATGGGCAGGGAGTGCTGTCCACTATCTTGTGTGTGCTAATAAACAGCCACAATGTCAGTGGCACATAGTACCACCCTGCCTTCCCAATTTTCCACAGGTCTGTTGGGTGCTGCCCAGCCTGGCTGCATCCCGTAGACTCCTTCCTAGCTGTGGCCAACGTCGCACTGGGCCCTCCCAGCAGCAGAGCTCAGGAATGTGGCATGTATGCAGTTGTGAGGCTGAGGGTGAGGAGCTGGGTGCTCCCAAGAATACAGTCTTCTAGGCAAAATCATTTTAAACTTCTTGTTCAATCATATGTGTAATGTCACATCAGCCCAAGTCAATACTATAGATCACCTCATCAGGGAGAGGAGGAAGAGAATACAGTACGTGCTCACTGAAATGAAAGAATGAATAGTGAGAAAATTGATGTATTACATCAACATTGAAGGAGAGGTAAAGAATGTAAGTTCATGCCTATAATCCCAGCACTAAGGCAGAAGAATTATGAGTGCAAGCCAGACTGAACAACTTAGCAATATCTTGTCTTGAAACAAAAATAAAAAAATCTTAGGGTGTAGTTCAGTATAAGGCTCTTGGTTCCACTGCAGTATTAAAACACTGACACAATAATAATAATAATAATTTTAGAAAATTACAAATTCAAAAATTTAAAAAGAGGTGTGGATTTAGTTCAGTAAAAAGGTTAAAGTTCAAACAGGACTTTTAGAAAAAAAATTATTAAAAGCATACAAACCCTAAGACAAAGATCTAGAAATGAGAAAATTGTAAACACACTTGAAGACACCCTTGAAGACATTAGGGTCTTAGATTCTCTTTTAACTGGCAATAGCAAGGTACATCAGAAACCTCATGTATCACACACTAAAAATTCTTGTGTATAATAGGCTGGAGTAGGCAGATACTAGAGGTGAAGGGAGTTATTACTCAGTCACTGTAATAATGGAGACCTAAAATGGTGGAGGTAACAATGAAGACTTAAAGGATAGGAAAATGTGAAGGATGTTTCTGATACCTGGTTATTCACTCTTGGGAACTCACCATATATAACAGCAGGCAGCAGGAGCCCAGTTGCTGTATTGAGGCCAACAGAAGATGTTCATGAGATATTGAGGTGAGAGGACTCTGACAGAAATGAGCAAGTCAGATATGGGAGGACCTTGGAAGAGAAGGTGATGAACAGTGAGTGACCCCTGCTGAGTGTCTGAGAAGACTTGGGGAGATCCTAGGAGCTCTGAAGAAGGGCTAGAGATCAAGCTTGTCCATGTGACAGAGCCCCGGAATGCAGATAGTGAAGAGGTAGGAATCAGATTTAAGAATGGAGGTCATCCTGGTAAGCTTAAGTGGAGGAGGCAAATATGAAGAAGTAGTAGTGTGGAGATTATGGTACAGTTGAGTGATGGTGGTCACCTCTTGAGAGGACTTTGATAGTGACAACAAACTGAGACTTTGAAGAAGAAGCAAGGGAGGGAAGAATAGGTTACTGTCATTAGAGTTGTATGTTACATGGGAGTCTTTGAGCAATCCCAAGATAAAAAGAAATGGTTTGAAAATACATAAAGACATGTTTACTTTGAGCTAGGGCCCAGCACTTTGAGGAAAGGGTGACTGTGTCTCTCTCGTTATTCTGAACTATGGCTTGGTTTACGAGCATCTCTTTTGCATTAGGGTATATCTGACTTCTAACTACTAGTCTTCCAAAATATGAAGACTCCTGTTCACATACATCAAGATGTAGATGGGGCGGGGCAGGGAGATAGCTCAGTAGAATAAGCACTTACCTAGCGAGCACAAGGGCCTGAGTTCAATCCCCAGTTCTCAAAAACAAAACAACAACAACAAAAAAGATGTGGATTAGGCAGTTTTTAAATCATGACTGATTTTAATCATGTAACTGGTGGAAAAGCAGTTGGCTAATAGGACTGTGCTCTTTGCTTGCTTCTCAATGTGGCTGTGAGTTTACTTGTGATTAGAGAGAGTAGGTGGGGCCTACTGCTACCACAATTTTTTTTTGAATTCTGTAGAAGAACATGACATAATTGACAGTAGCTTCTTATGTTTTTATAAAACAGATAAAACTGCCAGTATTTACTTAGATAATTATAAGGACATATCACTTCAAGGTATCACTTTTCAGTTTTAAAATAATATTATTTGCTAATTATGTTTTATATATGTGTAAATATACCAAGATCAAACCAACTGTTCTATATAATTGATATGCAATAATAAAACTAAAAATAATATTATTTGTACTGTGTTTATGGGATATAGCATGGTACACTTTCTTTTTTCTGTTAGATTTGATATCACATTAGATATTATTGTAGTTTTCTTCTGTCCCAAAATTCCCATTTCTGATCCTAGTTTGCCATTTCTTATCTAAAATGTACAATGTATCCCTACTGGCAAGAAAAGTTTGCCCAGCTAGATGAATGACATACATCACTTTCTTTTTTCAATTCTATGAGTACGTGTGAAAATCATTCGTATACAAACTTTAAAAATATGGTACCAACTCTAGAACTGATGACAAGTTAAATTTTATTGAGTATCCAGTGTCCCAAACCCTACTCAGTAGCTAGTGCGTGTTGTTCTCTTACGTTTGTGTGTTGCTTCTACACAGAATTGTGATTTGGAACAACAGAGCATCATTCACATTGTTCAGAGACCAGGACAGAGAGATCTGGAAACACATCCTGCTGGTGGGGACAAGAGCAGAAACACTGTGGGAGCCTCTTCCATGGAGCCCACGAGCTTGACGCAGGTGGACCTCAGCAGCTCTCTCTTGCCAGCAGCCTCTGTGGGTCTGGCAGTCATTCTGGACACAGAGAGCAGGAATGGTTCGGATGCAGCACTCAGAAGCCCAGGTAAGTGTAGTGAATATGTCTGTGGCTCGTGAAGCATACTGCTGCTTTAGTGAGGTCTGCTTGGAGAGCGGCCTTACTGTACACAGATCTGTATGCAAGTTTGGAAAAGAGTCTCTTGGGCACTGCAAGGAGATCCCACTAGATGGAGAATAGTGAGACAATTTGAGGGAAATCCATAGATACGATGAAAAAGATTTCAAGTTTAAAATAAACATTAGAAGTGGGTGGAAAAGGTGTCACTATCATAATAATAGGACGTTTTTTCTATGTTGAAGAGCTAAAGTGGTAGGGACGTGTGATAGGTTATCCTGCTTTGAATATATGATTAAAGTATATGCATGTCCCTCTCATGTTATGCTTTTCTTATTTTTAAAAAATGTATGTTGCTTGATTGCTCTTATGATACAAAGAATGTTTTAAAAGTAGAAATAAGTTTTTAGAGATAATTTTAGGCACTTTAAATTTTCTTGTTGCACATGTAGTGTCAACAAGTATCCTGGTCTGAAGACAGTCTTCTTTATCTCTTTGCTGGGCCCCATAAGTGCTTTTTTAGTAAAGTTCCTGCCTGTGCTTTTGTGCTGTTACAACAAAACATTCAAGGTCAACAATGTCTAAAAAACAGAGTTGTGTTCCTCAAAGTTCTGGAAGCTGAGCAGTTGGAGATCAAGTTGCCAGTAGGCTGAAGGTCTGCTGAGGGTTTTTTTTCAGTTTTTATGATGGCTCTTTGTTGATGCTTCCTTTGTGTGGTAGGATGAAGGTCATGTTCTCACAAGATGGAATAGCCAGAAGGGCAAAAGGAGTGAATGATGCAGCTACTATGTCTCCAGATAACCAGCTCATAATAATTTTTATGCTAGAAATATACTTTTTGAAGGACTAGAATATCTTTGTTTTCTATACAATGAAGGTGGAATATTCTTGACTGATTAGTGTTTGTGAGGCATGAGTTCATTTTGATGACATTAATCCCATCTATAAGAGCAGAACCCTCATGATGTAATCACCTCCTAAAAGCTCCATCTCTTAATACTATTACATCAGCTACTATGTGCTTAACTGACTTTTGGAGGGGAAGCAGGTGGTCATCCTTTGTGTGTGTGTGTGTGTGTGTGTGTGTGTGTGTGTGTACCAGGGATCAAACACAGGCCCTTTACTTTCCAGTCAGCTGCTTTTGCCACTGAGTTATCTCCCCAGCCTTGGTTATCCTTTTGTAATTTGGTAATATTAATGTACATTTCTTAGTATTTTATTTTCTTTACAAATAGTCAAAGAAAGAACAGGATTAATTTTTTACAGTATGTACAGAAAGCACAAAATAACTGACTTCATGCATGAGGTAGAAGTTTATTTACTTCCCAGAGATAACAGGTCAACACAGACAGTCTTGGACTAATATAAACTTAAGCATGACAGAGAGTCCTGGGACCAGCAAGATGAAAACCCCAAATAAAAGGAAATGCTTTGCCAAAATTATAGATAAAATTTAATAGCATTTTAAAAACCATAATGAGCTTTCAGGCAATGTATAATTTCTAGGGAAAAATGAAAAAGTACAAACCACATTGTTCATGCCTGTCTTTAAATAAAGGAATTGATAAACCCAGAATGCATGAGCTGTTGTCCTGATATCCTTGGGTGATGGGAATGAAAGGAATACTGTGCCCTCCATGTGCTGGGGCTCAAAAGTGTTCATGCAGTCATAGAAAGAGATTTTTGAGGTAATCAGATTTCGGGTGACATAACTGACATGCTGTTAAGAGGTGAGGACTGGGTACATGAACCGGAAGCATGTCTCCAGCTCCTTGCTTGCTCTCTGCTCCCTGGCCACAAGGATGTGAGCAGACTTCCTCTCCCATTCCCTTTCGCCTTTCCATTTCTGCCCTTGAGCCACGAAGCTCAGACTGTAACTGTGAGCCAAAAGGTCCTGCTCCCTAAACAGCAGCAGTTGGCATTGTGTGCCAGCTACAAGGAGGTGACTTTCAATAATAGATCTGCCTTGCAACCCACCAATCATGGGCTGAATCCATGAGAAATCACACCTCTCCACAAGGTATTATATACCTTCCTAGGTTTTGTGATAGAAGGTTAACTTAAACACACGGTCAGCTAAAGCATAAACAAGGTATATAAATATTTGGGGGGTTATGTTTTTAAATTTTGTTCTATCCTTTTCTTAATAAACATATCCTTACAAATTCATGCTATTTTAGAAAACTTAATGCTTAGATTTGGAGACTTTTCACATTGATACATACAATTGTAGGCCACTTATCTCAAATAAGGGATTACCCTAGGCTTTCCATAGCCTGTTTAAAATGCTGATTATCTGTTCTCATATTCAGCTATAACTGTGGTATCCCGAGTGTGATCATGCACACCTGAAATCCCAGCACTCTGGAAGCCTGAGACAGAAGGATCCAATTTTGAGCCTAACCTGGGGAGCTGAATATCTCAGCTAGACCATGTTTCAAAAATTTAAAAAGGGCTGGGGATGTAGTGAGAGGGTCCTGAATTGAACCTTCAATACCTGCTCCAAGAAAGAGAGAGCTTCATTGTTTCTATTTTTTGAAATCTTAGGTGGTGTCATCGTGGTCATGTATGTAGCTATTTCCTTATCACAGAATAAGAATTGCCTAAATTACACCAATAATTGCAAAGTTGTACAATCGCTCTCTATAGTAGCTAGCAGAATTGCCCATACTATAAAAGTAAAGTAACTATTGTCCTATATACTAACTAACACTGGATATATCAAATTTAAATTTTGCTCATCAGAGAAGGGTGCAATCATATATAACATTGTTGCTTAAATATTCATCTTTGTGATTGCTGGTGAGAGGTTAAGCATAATTTTCCATGTTAATTTGTTACTCTAGTTTTTTGCTAAATGTCATTGTAATCTGCTACTTTGATTCCACCTTGCTTTTGTACCCATCAAACTAATTGAAAATACTTTACCATCAATACACATTCAGACTGATTGTTATTTACTTTTATTGTTTCAGCTTTATCCCTTGCATTGCATTTCTCAATCTTTGGTTCAAACTCATTTCCCTGTTGTAAATACTTCAGTATTTATTCCAAATTAAAGTAAATCAGCTCAGTGTTCCTCTCAAAACATATGTTCCACTTAAGCAATAGTTTTGCTGAGTATAAATCCTAAGTTAAAAGATGTTCTTCTAACCAGTTTGACATTCATTCACTTCCATTTTCTTCTTTATTTCTGTTGGGAGCCATCCAAATTATTATTCCAATCTAAGTAATCTCTTCACTTGTTTTTAAGATCTCTTTGTCCCTAGTGTTTTACTTCCTTTATGAAGTAAGTTTATTTTTAATCTCGATTGTAAGCAATGCATGTCTTTTATATATCTTGCTTGAGACTTTTGAACCACAGAGTTTATCAGTTTTAGAAATGCTTAGTCATTCTTCTAGAAAATTTTCTCTCCTCCTATTCTTGAACAGGTAAAGAATGCTCAAGCAGAAGGGCAAGGGACCAGACATAGACTTGAAGACCTTTCTTCCATGAAGCCATAGTGTATTCTCCCTGTCCCCAGAGAGGATCCCAGAGCCAGTCAAGCTGAACTCTACCTAACAGTCATAGCATGCAATATATTTTATCTAAAAAGGTTATCCTTGAAAGTTAAAGATATTATTCAAACTTGAGTAAAATTGTATATTTTTAAATATCTGAGAAATTTATTTATTAACCAAGTCACTTTATTATGCTAGTAGATTTAGAAATTAGTTCTGCATTGATTTTCACAAATTCTTAATAAAAATAAAACATACTTTCATATTCTTCAGATCAAAATTAAATCCTTCAATAATCTCAACATTAACAATAATAGTATAGCACTTTGCCATCTTGCAAGATGGCAGGTGAAAAAATTGAGAAGCCAGATACCAAAGAGAAAAAACTCGAAGCCAAGAAGGCTTCTGCCAGTGGTACTGGTAAAAAGGGTAAGGTGAAGAAGGAAAAAAAAA
>NW_004524688.1:2814985-2828402 GCF_000260255.1 Octodon degus
CTGCAGCCGAAATCCTGTCCTGGTTAGAGGAGTTGGTAAATATTCCCGATCTGCTATGTATTCCTGACAGGCTTTGTACAAGAGAAAGTACATGGCCTCTAAATCAAAGGTTGAGAAGAAAAAGAAGGAGAAAGTTCTTGCTATGATCACAAAACCAGCCAATGGGGACAAGAATGGAGGTTCCCAGGTGGTTAAGCTTTGAAAAATGCCTTTATACTACCATACTGAAGATGTGCCCCAAAAGCTCTTAAATCATGGCAAGAAACCCCTCAGTCAGCATGTGAGGAAACTTCAAGATAGCATCACTCCAGGCAACATCTTGATCATCCTCACCAGGCATCACAGAGGCAAAAGAGTGGTCTTCCTGAAGCAGTTGGGCCTCTTAGCCTAAATTGTGTTCCTCTACAAAGAGCACACCAGAAATTTGTCGTTGCCACTTCTACCAAAATTGATATCACCAAAGTGAAAATCCCCAAACTTCTCACTGATGTTTGTTTCCAGAAGAAGCTGTGGAAACCCAGACACCAGGAGGGCAAGATCTTCGACATGGAAAAAGAGAGATACCAGATTTCAGAGAAGCACAAGGTGGATCAGAGAGCGGTGGACTCAGATTTTAGCAAAATCAAAGCTGTTCATCAATTCCGGGGCTACCTGTGATCCATTATTGCTCTGACAAATGGAGTTTATCCTCATAAATTAGTGTTCTAAATTTCTTACTAAGAACCAAATTAAGGGGCTGGAGAGATGGCTCAGTGGTCTAAAGCACCTACTTGAAACAAGCTTGGCAATGCACAGGGACCGTGGTTCAATCCCCCAGCACCACATGCCAGCCAGCCCCGCCCCCTGGTGGGCTGAGCTGGCCACACACACACACACACACACACACACACACAAATAAATAAATAAATAAATGTTAAAAAAAAAGAACCAAATTAAATAACTGATACATTTATAGACAATAGTAGTATCATCTTGTGTACATGTTAACACTTATCAGTTTCCTAGATATCTGAGTCTACTATCTTGTCATTAATATTTTTTGAAATATTAAAATATGAGATAGTCTTACTTTATTTCATCAAATAATTTCCTTGTAGTGTTCAATTTTATTTCATGTGTAATGGTTCTGCAACTGTTGACATGCTTACTGATTCTATTGACATGCTTACTGATTCTATTGATAAGCTTAATGATTTTGGAAGTATTGATATGCATAATGATTCTGGAACAGTCAACTTTCTTTCTAGACCATAATTTTAGTTTACAAAGTACATTTTTCTCTGGGTACGAGAAAATTAAATCAAGTGTCAAATTTATCTTTGTAATTTAAATTGAAATTATTTCAACCCAAAACTTGATGAAATTAATTCTGGTACATTACACAATTTGGTGAATGATCACAGTGCCACAGTGGGAACCCCTGGAGTACAGCATGATCGTGAGGAGACCCACTGTCCCACTAGCCTCCACTGCCCCCAGCGTCATAGTCACATCTGGCCTTTGATCATCTTGATTCTCAGCCCAGTTGCTGGCTTCCAACCACTTGTGCTTGCTGCTGAGACTGAAAAGATGCTACCAGCTAGTACAGCCGGTGGGAGCAGGTGCCATACTACTTGTCTTCTCCAGTACTGTGGCCTTCTTCCTGGCTCCCTGAGTACTGTGACTGACATACAGGCAAAACCACATCTGATTAACTCAGGTGAACTTTAAGACTTAACTCTATTTCAAACTCAGCTGAAACAAGCAGTTTTTTTTTCTAATCTTCCATTTAAAATTTTTATTTCAGAGCAGGTAAGATAGCTGAGTGGACTAAGAGCCTGCGTAGGCTAGCACAGGGACCAGGATCCGATCACCAGTACCACTTGCCACACTGGTCCCACCCCCGGGTGCACTGAGACAGCCGCTGAGTCCTGGCATGGTGGCACATGCCTGTAATCCCAGTACTGAGGAGGCTGAAAACAGGAGGATCAACATGAGTCTGAGCTGCGTAGTGAGACCCTGTAAGAAAATATATAAATTTAAGTAAATAAATATAAAATTTTTATTTCATATACTATAATTAAATATTAAAAAATATCAAAAAGCACTCTTATTCTATGAGAAAATAAAACTATTTCATAACAAAATAATTAGATAATCACAGTACTTGTTACACGTGTATCATACTTGTAAATTAATGGCAAAAATGTGATTCAGAATACAAATTATGGACAAAAAGACTTTACAAAGAAGAAACAGATAATAGCACAAACTTTATTTTCAGTAACTAAGAGAAGCGTAGTATTAATGAAACAAATTATCATATTATGAAAATATTTTTGAAACAACAGAATAAGTAATACAGGAAGTTACTTGAACTTCACCCCGCTTCTTAATCTTCAAATGGAGAAGGATTCATTTTCTTTTCAGGAGTCTTGTATATGCCTCTTAAAAAATGTTTCTATTATTTCTCCTTCCCTACCTTCCAAGTAGAACATGTGGTGTGAGAAATGTTTTAAGTGAGAGAGAGAAGGAGGGAAGGAGGGAGAGAGGGAGAGAGATAGAGAGAGAAAGAGAAGGAAGGAGGGAGGGAGAAATGGGGAGGGAGGAAGGAGGAGAGAGACTGAGTTAGGGAGGGAGAGAGGAATAGAGATGGAGGGAGAAAGAAAAGGAGAGATGGAAGAAGAGGGAGGGAGGGACATAGAGGAGGAGACAGGGAGGGGGAGGAGGAGGGAGGGAAATGGAGGGAAGAAGATGGGGGAGAGAGAGATTGAGGTGCTCAGATTTTAAACATTTGGTTAGCAGTTAGTCATTACTTAACTGACATAAAGTAAGAGAACACAATACCTCTCCTTATATTGTTTTACTACCCATTTCTATCTGAATTTATTTAAGAAATGTGCTTTTGTCCAGTTAATTGACATTTTCCCTAAAAATCTCTTTGAAAGGCAGTTTACTAAATTCCTTAAAATTTTAAACATAGCAAATTGGATTAAAGTGCCTACAAGCAGGTGCAGGGACCAGGAGTTCCATCCCCATGTCTGCCATGCTGGCCCCACCCCTGGGACATGCTGAGCAGGCAATTGAGACTAAGTGTGCTGATACACTCCTATCACTTGGGAGGCTGTAAACAGGAGAATTACTAGGAGTCCAATCTAGTAGTGAAACCCTGATTACCCTGTAGACCCTTCCCTAAAATACAAAAAAAAAAAAAAAAAAAAAAAGAAAGAAAGAAAGAAAAGAAAAGAATTTTTGTTAGTTTTTAGAACAAATGTTCTTTTTCAAGTATGCTGAGAAAATGAGGTTTCACCCTTTAAAATACCTCAGCTGTTTCATTGTTTGAATGAATGCAGGGTCTCTAATGGGACAATTTAGAATAACTAGAGGGAGCCACTACATTCATATCCTTGTGCCCTTTTCATAAAAAGGATAATGTAGAATTCCTAGAGCTGTGACTTACAAACTATATATGCAGAATTATCTGAGGATGTATGTCCCAAGCTTCTTCAGTGACCAGAAATTTTTATACCAGTGTGAGGAGAAATTCTTATTTTGTCCTTACTTCATATCCAGAACTTCTGATTCGTTTGGCTGGGGTGGAATCTTAGAAATGCTAGCGTTGAATACAGTCTGGGAAACTAACTTGACCAAAGGTCTTTAACCTATAATTGTTGCTCCCACCTGGTGTTGTCATGGCCCAACAAGGAAAAGGTGGGAGAAGGGACTCAGGTCAGGAGGAGAGGCACATACACCAAGTCACTCCATAGCAGCAAGATCAGTTTCATATCTTCCTGGTTTACATAATAATCACCTACCACATCTGGCATTTAGGAAAACATGGTTGGAACTTTTGCATTAAAGAAAGAAAATGAACAATAATATTAACTTTATCAATGTTCTAAAATATTTGTATTTGATTGGGAAGAATTTAAGTGCTAGGTGTACATGAGAGAGCTCTGACGAATGATTTGCATGGCTAGGAAGGAGTCCCACATGTAACTACAACAAATAGAAACTTGTGAAATCTGAGCATGTGTTTTTCAGACATATTTAATTGATAAAAGATTACTGATAAAAAGGTGAGGTGATATCATGTTTTATATTAAAACCAGGTGCAATATACTGTCTGTACTCTGAAAGTAATCAGTGCCGAGATGGAGTCACTTATAGCAAACTCAAAGTAGTGTGGAACCAGAGAGGTATGAAAAAGTGGAGCTTACACATCTGGAGTAAATGCTGTGATTCCTAAAATCCCAGCAGAAACCCCTGAATGTGTTGCACTCTGGCATGTGCTGCACTTTCTGATCTTCTGGAACTGGTGTCTGTGCCAGCATCCCTTAATTCTGAAGCACTGCACACAGCCTCCCTCATGAGAACACGAACCAAATACTGCTATTTCTATTCTTGAGTTAATGCCAATTTCTGCAGCAGGACTCTGTGACCAGTAATATTTGTTTTAAAGCAGCAGGATCCTCTCTTTTGTGTCTGCAAAGTTCCTCCATATCCCAACTTCTGTTAGTGTACTTTTGATCCTTCATTGCTTGCTTAGCCCAGACTGTAATCCTCTGTCATTTAGGAACCATTTTTTTCTTTTGAAATCACTTGCAGCTAGGACATATAGCTAGGACATATAGCTTACACATATTCCAGATGTGTAAGCTCCACTTCTTCATAACTCTCCGGCTCCACACTGCTTTGAGTTTGCTATAATCTAGGAAGTCTAAGAGCCAGAAGAAACTTAAGTATTTTTAGAGCAATGGTGTTGAAGTATAGAGATCCTCAGAATCACCTGGAGGCTTCTTAAAGTACAGATTGTGGGTCTTAGCCCAAACTGGCCTGAGAAACTGCATTTCTGTGTTTCCAGAATGAGACACCATTCATCAATTCTTGAGTCAGGTGAGAAAAAGTTATTGGACCAAGAAAAAGGGAATATTCTCTAATGTTTTTCATCCAGTTAATTAACTCCTTAGACACGCAGGGATTGGATCCTTATTGTATGTCAGGCATAGTTCCAGCTATAGGGATGAGCAGGAAATGCAGAGAAAATGCCTCCCTGAATGGAGTTCACCCTCATGGAAGAAGTTAATGAAGAAACAGATGAATATTAAATATATCCCTTATGGAGAAATGTCTAAGAGAGCATATGGACACATTCTCCTGTAGCTAGAGAAAATGACAGATGCCCAGATCTTAAAGAGAAGAGGTTTATTTGGTTCATAGTTTTAGGGGATTCAGTTCATAGTTGCCTTGCACAAAAGCAGAAGCATCATGGCAGAAGAGCCTGGAGTAACAAAGCCACTCGATTCCTGGCAACAGGAAGCAGAGCATAGTAAAGTGCCAGAGAGAAATGGGCCGGAATAGACTGCCAAGTCACATCTTCTTGACCCACCCAAACATACCCAGTGATGTGGTTTCCTCTTCCCCTAAATGACTCCTAAATCACATTGACAGTTTAGCTTAACTATCACACCAAGCAAATGGTATGGGGAAGTGGGAATAAAAGATATGAAAAATTTTAAAAAGATATGAAAAATGTACTTTTAAAAAACACTGGTAATGAGAGCTTTGTGATGCAATGACATTTTAGAAGACCATCTCTGGTAGCATTCCTTTGGGAATATCAGGCAAAGAGAAATTAACAAACCTGTGGACCTGAGGGAGGAATGTGCTTAGAAAACAATGGGCTTGCTGAGGTAGCAGAAATGGAGCAGTACAAGATGAAGTCTGGAAAGGGGATGAGGTATGGCATGTCTTGGATTTTAACCCTGGTGAGTGTAGTAACATAGATTAAGAGATTCCTTCTATCTATATGAGAGAACTATTGGAGTCTTGAGTGGAAGCAACAGGGTCATCAAGCTTTCAAATTATATAACAACTCGAAAGCCTGAATCCTGTAGAATGAGTAGGAGGACTAAGTGGCACCATCTGGAAATGCTTGCTGTGCACCTGGCCTCATACCAAGTCCTGCTTTCATGCCACACCTAGATAGACCTTCAGCTGCCCCCTAAGATAGACACTATACCTGTCCTCATGCTAAGTAAAGAAACCGTATGAGGTTATTTGAGGAACTGGTCCATACCAGATGAGAATTAGCCAAGGACCACTTCACTCCAAAGCTCATATTTGTTCCATTGAACTACAGGTACTGGAAAGAAGGAAGAAATTCTTGTATTTTCTGTAGATATTTTGATTTTAGATAATCATACAGTGGTTCATTTTGTAAAAATTATGTTGTGTGTAGGGAGCTCTTTTGGGTCCTCATATGGATCCAGGAAGTTTCTATTTGTAATCTCATGAATAAGTTATTAGAATCCTATCAAGTTAATTCCAATCTACCACTTCCAGTGCAACCCATGGAGAGAATAAAGACACTAAGGCATATTTATAGTTATGGGGAGCTAAGGGATTCTAAGTCCAGCCATGGATAGCTATCTGGAACAAAGATCTCAACCCAGGGCCAAACACGGCTTTTATTTAGTCATGAAGGAGGAGTGGCTTGAGTTTGAATGATTGAGAATCGCAGGAACTAAGTGAGTATTGTGAGCAGGGCTAGGTAGGAGGCCGGCATACCTCTATGATATGCAGAGAGAAAGATATGCACAGAAAGTAGCCTACAGTGTGGAGCATTGGCTCTTAATCCTTTTTTTTTTTTTTTTTTTTTTCGGTACCTGGAATTGAACTCAGGACCCTGCGCTTGCCAGGCAGGTGCTTATTCTACTGAGCTATCTCCCTGGCCTTCTTTGTCCTGTCTTGACCTGGCTCATATTAAAGAGCAGCAGTTGAGGGTTATCAGGGAAACATGCATTCCATCTTTAAAGACTACCACCAGGATCTCAGCTAGATGAATATACATTGCTTAAGCCAATTGAATCGATAAGGAAAATTCCTAGCCAGCTCTGTACCTATGAATACATGCAAATATGGTCAGGCATAGTCAAAATGAAGACAACTGCTCTACTTTCAAGGAGAGTCGCCCAGGTGGTCCTCTACAATGGTTAAATTTTAATACTCAACTTTATGTCACATGGAATACTATTTTTCATAATTTGGGTTTAAGAAATAAAGTGGCCCATGCCTGTAATTCCAGCAATTGGGAGGCTGAGGCAGGAGGATCTTTGCAAGTTATGGACCAGCCTGGGCTACAAAGTGACCTCAGGACAAGCCTGAACTGCAGTGTGAGACCCTGTCTCAGAAAAACAAAAACAAAAAGCAAAACAAACAAACAAGGAAAAAAATAATACAGAAAGAAAAGAAAGAAAAAATAAAATGTTAACTCTATCCATTTTTTTTTCAAGTCTTACTGGTTTAACTTACTAAGAAGCAATTAATTGATATGGGAAATTATTGTATTATATATTAAGTACTTATGGCCTTAATGAAAGAAGCCAACTTTGATGATAAATTACATTGTGGAATAAATTATTGAAGTGTGGTTTGAAAAAGATAAAACAGGAAAATCCTGAAAATAGAAAAACACTAAAAAAATTGAAATCAGCTAAATTGTTTTTAAGACCTGTGTTCTGAATCTACACCATAACACATCACAATTGGCAGAGAATGGGTTTTGTCAACAACTTACTGCCAGTTGTTGAATGTAGTACCAACTGAAAATTATTCTGAGATTGTAAATTAGCTAACACCTGCCAAATACAAATTAGTCGTGGAAGCCTGCTAATGAAATAAAGTGATAAGCTTCAGACTTAATTCTCCTTTTATCCCAAATCAAATTTCAAGTACTTGAAAATATGTGTTTTACATGCTAATGACTTTGAGCTAGAGGGTGTGAATTTCCTGGTGTTTTTGGACAGCTTTAAGGAGCTCTTGTTTAAACTTTCCTTGAAACTACAAAATGTTGGCAGTTGTAATACAGCAACTTAAAATGAATATCATATCAGATTATTAACTATACATTAGGACTCTGCCAGGAATTTAATTTTTTTCAATCCCAACGTTTTTACTGGAATGTTTTTCTAATTATAAGAAAAAATGATATTGTACAGCAGTGAAAATTTTGCCAGTTTTACATTTTGAGGATGAGGCACGAAGTGAAGAGAAGCCGATATTTCTTTCCAAGAAGTCTGAACAGTCTTCCAAGTACAGAAGTGGTTGTTCCTTCCTTATAACAGTGCTTTTTACATATGCTGTCCCATAATTATTTGTAACATTTTTGCATGCCCTTTTGAAGGCTCACTCATCAAATGCAAATAGGTGAAATACATTTTGTGCCTCCATTACCTGGCACATGAGTGGTGATGCCTGTTTTGTCATGCTGTCAAAAGTTTTATTCAACATGTAAAATATGCCTTGCAACTCTTCAACTCTTTTTTATATTTGGTAGGAAAAATGATGAATAATTGCATATGGATAGCACAATGCAATGTGCCCTGGGGTAGTAGCATACGCCCAACTACTCTTAGTCCTGAGGAAGTCACGTGAAGTACTGGGATGGCTAACATGGAGTGTAGTGTCAGGAAATAGTTTTCTCAGTTGTTGTTCCCAGTCATCTCTCAGTACTTCTAATGCTTAAGAGTCTACTAATGGGAAAACTTGAGAGTCAGCATTGGTTACCATAGACTAAGGAGGGTAGGAGTGAGTGAGAGCAGTCAGTGAATGGGTACAATATTATAGTTCAAGATCAGGAATGCATTCTGTTATTCTGTAGCACAGCAGAATATAATTAATAAAAATGTCTGATGTTTCTCAAAATAAGTAGAAGAGAGGATTTCTAATTTTTTCACCACAAGGAGATATGGCAATGATAACTATTCTGAATCAAGCATCATATTATGTTATAAATGCACCCAAATGTTCTGCCAATCCATGAAAAAGTCTGATAACAAGTGCAAAAAGGGGATCTAGTTGAAGGCCAGAAGCAGACTCTGTTTTTTGGATGCTGGGGATAGAAACTAGGACCTTGTAGTGCAGAGTACGTACTTGATCATTGAGCCACAACCCAAGTCCTCTAAGGCAGGTGTTGAAGGACCCGGAAGAACTGACACTCAGTGGGGGAACCGGAGATGTTTAGGAAGAGTGTGGACTCTACCCAGGAAGATGTCCAAGCTGGCTGAATTGTGCTACCATCCAGAAGATTGATAGGCCAGAAAAATATATTTCCTCTGTGGAGCACTCTGAAAGCCAAACTCTTAAGGAAGAGAGGGGCCCCTGTACCTTTCAGTTGCATCCCTCCTCTTCTGGTGTTTAGGAAGCTACTCCATATGTATTTCTGAGGGAAAATGTGAAGAGAAAAAGTAAGAAGCCACCACGGTGAGACATTCATGTTGTGGGATGTTCAGAATTGGCCAGCTCCCTGCTCAGATTAAGTGCTGTCCTTCCTCTCCATGCTCTTTTATATGCTTCTTTGGGGTACACAGGGCTCTTTTGGAAGAATTTTACTTTTTGTGGTTGGCTGACATCATATAACTGCTTAAAGCACTGTGGAGCAGAATACATGAGAATAGACAGTTAAGTGTGGCACTTCCTGGAAAGCTCTATGTTGTTTTAGTTTTTCTCAAGTGGCCTCTACCAAGTTCTATTGGGATTTAAAGAAGAGGAGAAGTGGCACTCTGGAGTAACTGGGACTTGGCTGTGTAACTGAAAGCACCATGTAGATGTCCTTCTTCTAGAGGTCTTAATGACCAACCCACTAAGCCATTTGTATTTTTACCTCTAGACTCTGGAATCTTTCGGAGGGCACTACACACATGCCAGCATGGTAAGATTTGCATCTAACAGAGGACAGAAGCCAGGAAATGATATTGACAGCTGGTGAATTCATTTTGGGAATCATGTGAGCATTCTAATTAATGTTTAGTGGCCAAAAAATAGGAATAGGCTGAAGATTGATAGGCCAGGAATTCCTTTTTCTTAATATGGTTTCTTAATATGGTTAGAAGGAAGATAAAGAAAAACTTACAAATTAAGTCAAAATTAACTACCTGTAACTTACTCTTTAAAAATTTTTAAATTTGTTCTGAATAAGTAAAGACTGGGCAATTTTGAGTACCTTTAGCTGAAGGTATTATTTTTGTGACTTGTCGCATTTAGAAGTGTCACGTGTACTTCAGGAACTTGTATTTTACTTATGTAGTGAATATAGGAATTAGTAAAATGTCATTTTTACAATGTGATAGGAAACACTCAGAATAAGTAAACAAATTATTTGATACTTTTTCATAAAATCAATTTTTGTTAATTTCATTGACTCAGTACCCAAATCCTGGATGTTCTATGTCCATTGGATACTTTACTTGTCTTCAGTGATACTTTTCAATCTCTGTAAGATGTTAAAAAATTTGTACTTTAATCTCCAAATGTTAAATTAATCTGATTATCTTTTTTATTACAAATACATGCTTTATTTATTTATTTATTTATTTGTATTTTAGTACAGGGTCTAGAGGATTACCAGGTTCTCACTGATCTCCTGTGTTCCGCCTCCCAAGCGCTGGCTTTACAGGCGTACACCACCTCATTCCAGTCTCAATTGCCATCTCACTGTGCCCTGGGGGCAGGGCCAGCATGGCACACCTGGGATTGAACCCCAGCCACTGTGTCTGCCTAAACAGGTGCTTTAATCTGCTTAGCATTTGTCTGTCCCATATACTCTGATTTTTTGAAAATTACTGTTATATCTTTTCTATTCATGACATTTTAACTATTCAGTCCATCAACATGAGCATGGGAAAAGGGCTGGACAGTAGACCTGTCAATCACAGAGAGCTGTCGAATGAATGCACAGAACAGTTTCCAGTATCCTGGATCTGATGCCAGAAGGATATAAAAGATGGTGGCCACTTCCTTCACGGCCACTTTCTCTCACTCTTCCAGCAGTCCGATCTTCCTGCAGGATGCATTTTTCTCTCTTCTTTTTGCTTTTTTATCTTCATTGTAATCTTTTTTTAAAATAATTATTTGGTACAGGATGCTACTATGCAGCTTGTACTCATAGTGATGTTCCTGTTTTCAGCCTCTCAAGCTTGGGGATTAAACAGGCATGCCACCGTGCCCAGACTCAGTCTTCTGCTCATTGGGCCTAGGGGCAGGGCTGGCTCTGTGCTACCAGCGATCGAACCTAGTCTCTGTGTTTGCCTAAGCAGGTGCTTAATCTGCTGAGCTCTCTCACCAGCACTCTAAATTTTTTGTCTTCAAAAACTAAGTCTTTCATGTTCTTTGATTGGCTCTGTCTAATTCTTTGAATGACATAAGAGCCAATTTGTTTAAATTGTAAAACCTCATAATTTTGCTAACATATAAAGCACACTGAAAATTACTGGATATAATGAAAGAATTAAAACTCTACTCAGATAAGTGGTCATTCAGAGGAAAGTAGTAATCACTTTTTGAAAACTTCCGTTTCCAGGTGACCAAATCACCTTAGTAGCTGAGGTACACTTTCATATGCAAAGTAACTTTGCAGATGTATTTGGAAAGGAATTCTAAAGTGTATTATGCACAATTTTGTAAGTCATATTCAGAGAAAAGTTGTAAGTTGATGAAGTTATTAGATAAAATGAATAAACATACAATAAAGGGAAACAGGCCAGGA
Organism: Octodon degus; assembly: GCF_000260255.1. Taxonomy (NCBI): domain Eukaryota; kingdom Metazoa; phylum Chordata; class Mammalia; order Rodentia; family Octodontidae; genus Octodon; species Octodon degus. The sequence goes on from NW_004524688.1 coordinate 2,826,510, forward strand.
TGATGTGAAATGTAAAGATTGCCCAAAGTGAGACAACCAATTGGTGATGTGTAATGTAATGCAGAATCATTGCACTATTTTCTGTTCTTTTGCGAACTTTAAAATTTTCAAAATATCAATTAGCATAAGAATGAGAGAATGTGTGTGTGTGTGTGTGTGTGCGCGTGTGTGTGTCTGTAAAACTGACATACATTGCTTGAATTAGGTACAAAGCTGGTGAAGATCTTACAAGCATAATAAATTGTAGTCTTTGGTGCAATCTGTTACACTGAACAGAAGTCCTATACATCTCTTCCAGAGAAAATGTTACAAATGAAGCTCAGCTGCTGGAGTTGTACAACACCGTGTCAGGAGGAAAGCGTGTCTTAACACTTGCTGAAAGAATATCTAGTAATCTGTCTTTCCAGACCATTTCCCTCTTTGTGATCATAAATAACCTCGAAGGGCTTTTGTTCTGTTTGTTTTTTAATCACATAAAGGCTGTTAATATTTTTGGCTGATTATTTACATAGATCTACTAAGACTGTTAATTGACCAGATAAGCCTGCTTGAATATCCTTTGGAAATTTGAAGCTATGTAGTTTGAGCCAGAGAATTTACTTTGCCTGAGAACTTTCCAATGGATTCTTAGATTAATACTTAAAAGCCTTTATTATTTGCTCAATTCCAAGGCTTGGAGTATAATCTTAAGACATTTTCTCTACTGTACTTCACATGAAGTATCTATACATTTGGATAAATTACTTCCTTCTTGAGGCTTCCAAGGGAGTCTTTGGCCAGGAATTCTAATGTACATGATACAGTTACCAAGTCTGCTTTTGTGGCTGGGTTTTGTAGGCATTGACCTTGTATGTAAAGCCAGTTTTCTTCCCCAAGTAAGATGATGTTATATTTCATGCAGAGTATTAGCTTTGAAATATAGCTCTTCATGTGTGCCCTTTGTTACAAAATCAGTTTTACAGTATTCTAAGGTGAATGCAGGTATCTGATTACATACATAACTGTGTATCAAGAAAAGTACAGAAGTTCAGTGAAAGTATTTCTGAATTCTGAAGGCCAGTGAAAAACAAGTACTGTTTATTAATATTTCTAGTAAGTTCCTAGAAGCATAGTCTACTAAAATGATGATCATAGATGACGATGAGAAATGTCTTCACATACCCACAAAAATAAAACATTAATAGCCATACCAAGAACGTTCAAATAAAGCGACTATAATTAAATTTCCAGCTCATTTCATTTGTTCCTATGTAAGCAATGATTGCTTGTGGGACCTTGGGGTAGTGGTACTGTTTTCGTGAAGGACGTTTAACAGTGATACTTTGGCACTCATTGTTAATTCCTGGTTGTGCAAAAAGTACGAGAAATAATGAGTACCAAGCAAATTGTTTTGTCTAGAAAAGATAGAAACTCATGAGGCATTTGACACTAACCTGTTCTAGCTTGTGTGTGAGGTAAAGAACGAACTGTAATAGAGTAAAGCATGCATGTGACTCTAACTCAGATTATTTCCAGACTCAGTTAGGTACTGAAAGTCCTTTTTTGTTTTTTTTTAATTCTATTTTATTTTTTTTTCCATTTGTGTATTTGGTACAGGATCTAACTACACAGATCAGACTCATGGCGATCCTCCTGTCTTCAACCTCCCCAGCACTGGGATGACAGGCATGTTCCACCATGCCCAGATAGTTGCAGGCTCAGCATACTTCAGGGTGTGACCAGCATGGCATGAAGGACTGGGGATCGAACCCTGGTCCTTGTACTTGCCAAAGCAGGTGTTTATTTCACTGAGCTAACTCGCTGGCCCTAGGTCCTAGACATCCTAATTCATTGTATTGATGCAGTATCAAAGTTGTGGATATGTAATCTCTGAAGCCCACAAGTGTTCTTCAA
>NW_004524688.1:2833864-2835550 GCF_000260255.1 Octodon degus
TTTCCTCAGTCTGAGCTCTTTGTAGCTTTTAGATGGTTTACTGGGTCTGTTCATTGGAGCCTCTAGTCCTTCCAAATGAGCTAAAAACACCTCTTTCGATTTTGCTGTCTTGACGTACAATTTCCGCTTGCTCCACCTCCTCCTCTTGACTTCCTATGTAGTATTCCAGTAAACTAAATGTCCTCTTCTCCTCCTCATTCAGGCCACAGATAAGTGTCCCACCATCTAAACCTCGTGATATCTTTTTTTCCATTAAATTATGCCCCAAAGTCAAAACAACTGATGGATTTTGCTTTTTTCTGTATGTGATATTATGGATAGAACCTGGAGACTTTACACTTTGCACTGAGATGCATTCTCAGTCCCCTTTTTATTTTTTATTTGAAACATGTCTTGTAAATTTGCCTAGGCTTAGCTCAAACTTCAAATCCTCTTGCTTCAGTCTCCATATTGATATGGCAGGCTTGCTATAATTTCAACATATTTCATGCTTTCTCTGCTCTGCAGACTTAGGTGTTATAAACAAAGACAAGTCAAATTTACTTTCCTCAAACTGTGTTCTCTAAATTTTTCTTTGTCATTGAATTGTTCTGCATTCTAGAACAAGTGGAAGTTGCCTTTAGAAAAAAAAAATATACTTTTCCTTGAAAAAAAATAACTCAGTTGGCTTAGATGTGGACTGTGTTACTATAATTTTTACTGTACTCTCCAACATTTTAACTAATTATAACTTTTGACCAAAATAACAACTTTATTTTCATAGAGAAATTGGAAGATAATGGACAAGAAATGTCTATCATACATAAGCATCTTTGCAGATGAGCAAGACTTATGAATATGTACACCATAGAGACTGCAGCCACGATATCTTTAAGTAAGAAGAATAAAACACTTCATTAACATGACCTAAATATATGCTAATTCCACAGCATATAGAACTCAAAGCTAAAGATGTGCAAACTTAAAATTATGTCTATTTTTCAGTGCTTTTTAGGTCAATTCTAATAGAAATATTCTGGCTATATAAAGATAGTTGTTAAATAGTGTACTTTAATATTAATTGAATTTTTCAAGTTTTATAGAGATAGAAGAAATTATATTTAGTCTTGCAAACTATAAACCATTACTTTTTTTAAAATATGACTCAGATAGAAATGTTTGTTTTTCATAAACTTAAAACACTATGTAATTAATAGCATATTACTGATTTTAAAAATCAGTGTGAGAAAAAAAAATCAGTGTGAGACATGAAGGAGGTTCAATAAATTACTGTTGTCAGGATAAATCAAACATGAGACTTATACAATGTAAATAGAAATCTTCACATATATTTAACACTAACAAATCAAAGAAATGATATATAGCTTTGTTTTGCCAAATCCAAATTACTAAATGTTCAATTGCTGGAAAATTCACCATAATTGTATGATTAAATTTCTAAGCTAGTAGTTTCTTTGGGAAGAGGGTTTATGTTTTTATTTTAATTCATGTGAATCAAGAAATGTTAGTATTCAAACTTGGTTCCTTTATTATCTGTTCATTTGGGGGATATTCAACTTTTATAAGTGCTTATTTATTATAAAAAAATCAGAACTTTATTCCTTTTATGAGATTCAATAACTTATTCATACCATCTATTGATTGTGTGTTAGATTGCTAGAGCTGCCATAACAAAGAACCAAAGAC
>NW_004524688.1:2836360-2848098 GCF_000260255.1 Octodon degus
ATTGTTCAAAAATATACAGTTACAAAAAGTTGTAAACTCAAATCTCAAAGAACTCTTAGTAAGAATAAATACTTTTATTAATTTGAGGTCACAGATAGACAGAAATGATTCAAATACTTTCTCTATTTTCTCTTATTCAATAGAAAGTGGAAATCTACAAATAATTTGCGAGATTACCACATTGTTAGACCATAAAACCAGTATCCCAATCATTGTGGTCATCAAAGGGAAATGAATGCGTGAACTCTAGGTAATATCAAATATGCACTATCACTAATGAGAAGGGAAAAAAATGAAGAAGCAGAGCTGGCAGAGGTTAAGTTCTTTCTGAATCATTTTAAGGACCAAGAAAATAATGGTCCCTGGGCATAGAGTTCATGGGATGAACTTTCGGATTTTCTTTCTTTTTTTTTTTTTTTGCACAACCAGGGGTTGAACTCAGCCCCTTGCACTTGCCAGGGAAGTGCTTACTCTACTGAGCCATCTCCCCAGCCTCCAGATGAACTTTCTGGTAGTAAATTTATTTATTTAGATCTACCAAATAAGCCCATTTAGGTATGAAAATAGGAATTTGAAAACTGTTAAAATGCAACTTTCAATATGGGAAAATCATAACTCTTAAAAATATGGAAAAAGTCGGTATCAAAACTTTATTCAACTCTTAATGTGGCAAGCTGAGAGCAATGTAATTTGTTCTAAAGAATTGTAGAGAAGATAGATAGATAGATAGATAGATAGATACATTCATACATACATGCATACAAACATAAACAACTTATTAAAGAGAGATTATAAAAAGATTGTTATGCAACATCAAGAAGAAACACAGAAAGGACACCCAGAATTTGGAGGCAGATTTATTTACACTGATGGGTACTGATTGGGATCATTCCCAAAATATCAGGTCCTGATCTCTGGGTTTATCAACCCTATTGGATAGAAATCATACACTTTGCTTCTGTATTGGACGAAGCTCCCCCCTTCCTCTATAGAGCTTTAAATAGCCCAAGCAACAGATCTGCATTGCACTGACAGAATGCCATCAATTTCTTTGATTTCTCTTTGAAATTTCTTGATTTCTAAGTTGCAATTATTTTCTGATCATTAAGAATTTGAAATGAAAATAGTCTTGTTTAATGTGTAAGTTGCTACAGGAAATACATTCCTTCCTCTGCTCGTTATTCTAAATCCATTTTTGAGACATAATTTATTATTCTTCATAGAATAATAAATACTTCCTTTATACTTAATTGTTTAAGAAACATGCTTATATTATCTTACTTAATTTGTATTAGGGACATAATTATTTCTTTCTTACTAACACTGAGAGTAAAGGCTTTTTTTCCTGTATGGTATCAGCTGAAAGGTATTGAGGATAAAATCTGCACTGTGTATTTTTGTTAAAATTCCATTTTCATTGAACTGGATCAAAGTGTTCATGGATATTTGATCACTTTTGTCAATATCTGTAATATGAACATCAATTCCTTAAGACTGGGGGTAAGTGCAGTCTCCTCTAAGCCCTTCAACGAGACTTCCTTTTAGTAAAATATTTGAGGAATAGTTTCCCAGTAAAGGTACATCTAATTTCACAGCCTTTGTAACTGGTCTGAATGGATATACCAACTAAGAGGAAATACCAAGTACCCACTAGGCACAGGACAATTATTTAAGAATGTGTTTAGAGCAAATCAATGAGAATCACTGTGGTTTGAACTTGTCAAGGAGTGATACCATTTTCATATTTTTCAACACAATTTTGGAAACTAGGCTCCCAAACTTTTAGATGTAGTTCTAAACCTTTTGTTTCATTGTGTTATTTCTAGGAAAGAGCAGATTGTGCCACTGTATCCCTTTAGTTTAATATATTAGAAGTGAATATGCCCATGCCTAAGACATTAGCCATTTTCTTACTCATCACCCCTGGGGAACAAAAGCAAATTGTGCCTGTCTAGCCAGCAAATCCTTGCTGTGTCTGTTCCCTGCATTTTAGGCTGCAGAACACTGCCTATCAAATATACGCCAGGAAAGTAGGTCTAAAGAGCAAATGTGCTGCTTTGCATCTCCTCAGTGCTGCTTTGATTGCAATAATTGGCCCAAAGGAGCTATCTCATTATAATGTTTTAATGTAGTTGTTTGACAGTTGTTCCGCATAACTGTGATTTATGTATTATTTGTGCATGTGTATGTATGTATGTCTTTTTGAAATAGGGATTCATTATGCAGCTCAAACTGGCCTTCAACTCACTTGTAGCCCAGACTATTCTCGAACTTGCAGTAATCCTCCTGCTTCAGTCTCCAGAGTGCTGGGTTTACAGGTGTGCACCACCAGACCTGGTCTAACTGCAACTTTTTGTTAAGTTAATGGTACATTATATTCTTGATTGTATTCAGAGTCTTTGTAGATTGGAGGGAATCTATAACTCTAGCACAGACAGAATGTAAACATCTCTCTAGGGAGTAATATCTAATTTGGTTTGACTAATTAGCTCATTATCTTTCTTTTCCTGAGAATTCATGAAAAGAGGGATTTGGGGGCCAGTGAAAACTTAAGTGCTCTCCTTATGAATACAGTAATGTCACATAAAAATAGGCATATTAATTTTGTGCACTTTATAGAACTTTAACAGAGTTGTTTTTGAAAGTGTTTAACAATGATAGATAATTCTGACAGCCTACACACTACATTCCAGAGTCCTATTTAATATGTACATGTATTATTCATACTTCAAGTTGATAGATAAATTAAAATTTCAATAAAGAGATACTGTTTTAAGCTTTCCTACCCCTATTTAAAGAATTTTTTTATCTTAAACTTAGAAGAACCTTTATTTATTTATTTTTGGCTGGCTAAGAGAGTCTGTGGAAGGGTTGTCCTTTCCATGTCCTTGGTTGTACTTTGATAGCTCCTTATTAACCCCTTGGAATCTGTGATTGTAATATAACTTCTTGGTTCAAAATATAAAAATTTATATCCCCTCATGACCTTCCAGCAACAGCAGAATGTGATTTTGTAAGACATTAGCATAATGGAACCTTTTCAAGAATATGATAAATTGAGCCTGTCTCAGAAATCAGAACACACACTGGTAATTTATTGCTTTCATTGCTATGTGGAGGACCCCATTCATATCCTATGCTTTTAACTCTGATGAGAAGCTGCCTAGAAGTTTGCAAGATTCACTGAGAAAATATTCCTTGCTAATGGAACTAGCTGTACAGTACTTTGAGGAAACAGTCAAGATTACATGGCATAATTATTTCTCATGAACATGTTTAATTACTTTATTGTTTTTAAGATTCTTTGCTATAAATTGGAAATGATTGTAATTCCATGGTGTGTTGGGAACAGAGAGGAGTTGCCTCCCTAGAGACCTAAAGCATGTAGCAGGTGATACTGTATACGAGTTCCTTTGTCTATTTGCAATTTGAAGCCTTTTCGCAAATAAGTGGTAATGGTATAAGTGAAAACTTTTTTAATTCAGCAAGCTGTTGTGAATGTTTTACCAGGAAACACTTCTGCATGAATTAATAGTTGATTTTTATTTAAGAAAGTTTTATGTCATAAAGTAATTCATTTCTAACTACTGTTAAGAAGTGAAAACCATCAGGTAGATTTCACATGGAACAGAACTGATTAGAAAGTAAATAAATGTTGAACTTAAAGAACACTTTTTGTTCTGGTCCTAGAGGATGACTTTAGGTATTGTGCTTGCAATATATCCTAATCAACTTACTAAAGTGTCTGGACTGCAGTTGCTCATTCTGATACAAACTGTCTTTAGTACTGTGTGTGTGACATTGCATTTCCATGGAAAGACAAAGTGGCTTTCACCTCTGGGAAATGAATTGGAACTACACACCCAGGAATGAAACGTCCTGTCCTATTGCATGTCTGTATGGATATTCTTTTAAAAATTTAATATAATCCAAGTACATGTTAAAAAAGAAAAAATAAAGTCCCTCGTCTTACTTCTATAAAAACAATATTTCATAACTTAATGGTAGGAAAATTACTCTACTTATGTATACAGTATAGGTATCATGATTGTATGAATGGCCAGTGTTAACTCAGAATACATCGTAAATAAAAACTCAGTTGTTTCTTCAAAGAGGAAATTGTTATGAACACTAGAAGCAAACACAATTTACAAGTTGACAGAAAGTTTTCTTCTCTTGTTATGTAATTTGTCTTCTTTTTAAAATTTATTTTGTGACTGCTTAACTTTGAATGTGGACAGGAGGATTGCTGTGAGTTTGAGGCCACACTGGGCTACAAAGTGAGTTCAAGGCCAGTCTGAACTTTAGAGTGAAACCCTTTCTCACAAAGACAAAAACAACAACAAAAAATTTGAATGTGGAGCCAGTTTACTTATTTTCTGAGATAGGATCTCACTATTATTGAGTTCAGGCAGGCCTTGAATTCACTCTGTAGTTCAGTATGACCTCACTCTTGTATAGATCCTCCTGCATCTGTTTCTACAGTGCTGGGACTACAGGAGTGTGCCACCACAGCTGGCTAGAAGCCCATTTAAAAATATCCAAAGGATATGTCATTATTTATATTAATATTTTAGTGGTAGTGGTTGAACCTGTGGCCACACAAATACTAGCCTTTGTCACTGAGATACATTCCAGCCCTCCAAGGGATATATTATAATAAATTTGTGTGGAGTTTAGACTGATAAATTATATAGGCAGTTACGGGGTGGGGGAGCTCCAGCTAATTCAGCTTCTTTGTAATTTCTCTTGGGAAGAATTCTTTATTGAAACTAGATGTAATGCCATATGCTAAATTGCATATTATGTCAGAGGATTTCCTGATATCATTGGCAGCCACCAAATTTTAAGATCATTGATACCCACGAAGTTGAATATTTTATACAGGCATGTGTTTTGTACAATCAGACAAAAATGTATTAATAAAAATATTTTTATGATGAAGCATTTGAAGCTTAGAAAAGAATATTACTCTAGCTGTCACTCTCAAGTAAAGTAGCCCTCATTAGGATGAAGAAATTGTGAAAGCAGGCCCTGTTGCGTGCAGAGTGTAACTTCCAGACACTGTTTTTCCCTAACCATGCCTTCCAATGTAAATAATGAAAAGTAAAGATTACTATTTGTACCTCAACCACATCTTTATCACAACTGTTTAAATTCACTTATCTCTAAAAACAAAACAAAACAAAAATTCACGTATCTCCATAAAATAACTTCATTTTCACTTGAACACATTCAGTTGCTTTATCTTGCACCTCATTTTACCAACTATACAGTACTGTTTTCTTGTATACTGTTTGTTATTCCAGTTATACATTATATCCTGAAAGTATGGTCCTATTGTCTTACAATAAAACTTTTAGTAATTCTACATATTGTTGTCTCTTAACAAAAATCTGAATTTTGTATTTTCCTATGTGATTGATTTAAAATAAAAATGATGATGAGATCATCAATTTTAAGAGCAGCAGGAGCTTATTTGATAAAATTGTGATAAAATAATAAAATTTATTTAAATGATTTGTTAAGCTTTAATATCACTTACCATATGGTTTTTATTTTAAATTTTAACATTGATAGGAAGCCAAATCATGAAATTATTTGCTTTATAGTGAAGCCATTAAAGCATATAAGGGAGATGAATGTCAGTTCAATTCTTAAAATATGTAGGGTCTTGGATCCTACAATATTATTGAAAATGGCATTCTAAAGTTTAACCTTTTTAGTACTTTGTGAGTGAAAACTCTCAGTGTATATAAAAAAAGAACTCTCAACATGTGATTCATTGAATGACCCTTTGATTAGAAATTATACTTATGAATATTGATTCTATTTCTCTTTCTCTTAATTTTGAGGGACTCATGGTAATGGTTCAGCATATATTTGTCATTGTTGTTTAAACACAATTACACAGCCACACATTGACTTTCAAGGACATGTTTCCTTCCTTGTGAATAAGGAGGTAGATGGCGAAAATGGTTTTTCAAATACATTATTTTTTGTAAGATAGTGCTGTGTCTGCTTCCTCCAATTAATATTGCTACATTTGTTGACATACTGGATTCTGCTTTGCTTTGGATACCTCTAGCTAGCCTAGTTTTTTTCTTTTAATGGAAATCACTTAATTACTTCACATCAGTGGGTAGCCATGACACATACAGCAATTATTCATTAATGCTTGTGAAGTTTTTCCAAATGATGAAAATCATCTTAAAAGTTAAAACATTGCTGCCAATTTCCAAATGGAACTGTAAAATCTCTGAGGATCTGTTCTGTAGCACCATTTATGCTTCCAGATGTGATTAGCACAATATTCTGAAATATTTTTGAACAAAAATTGGTTATATATGTATATCTGTTATTAACTCAGTAATTGATGAAAATAAATATACTTTTAATAGTTTCCTTTTTCTTCATAATTTAGTTTTCCCTCTGGCTCTTGATTTGCTCAGAACTGCAAAAAAGGTCTCCCTCATACTCCTAAAAATAAATCTGACTGGCTTCATAAGTGTTATAGTTTGTGTCTACATCTCCCCCAGAGCCACACACAATTTTTGGGGATGGGCTTTTCAGGGGTGGCTGAATCTAGAATGTGTGATGATGGAATTAAGGGTTTCTGAGCAGTTCTGATTGGTTTGGTGCTGGCCTAAGCAGATGGAGTATAACAGGGGTGGGTAGTAAGAAGCTTTCAGGTTGCTTGTTGCTTTTGCTGTCTTCTGACACCATGAACAGGTCCGTCTCTGCCATGTGCATTCTGCTTTGGAGCAGGCCGATTAGGGACTGAAACCTGGACAAAGTGAGCTAAATAAATCCTTCATCCCTTAACTTTAGGCTTTGGATTTTTTTTTTTCCTCAACAATAGAAAAAGTAATTAAGATAATAAACAGTTCTATATTCAAACAAGTTTATAAAAGAGATCAACTAAAATGAAGTAGACTAGCTTGCAAGCGCAAATGTTAGTATAAATTTTTGTTTGTATGCTTTTTGTGATACTAGGGGTTGAACCCAAATCTCATGCATGCTGAGAAAGTTCTGTACCATTGAATTGCAGTCCCAGGCTTTACTATAAATTTCTTTTTTTTTTTCCAGGTTAAATAATTCAAACTTTATTTTGGGGAAGTCACTGGAAGTTAACAAAGGAGAATTGTCTAAAGAGGGAGCACTTTTTGTAGGGAATACTGCTTATTTTTGTTTCACATATATGGTTTCATTGCACCAATGCCTGGGTGTCTCCTCCTCTGTTAACCCACAGCTATTCTCAAGGTCTTCAGAAGTGAACAACCCATTAAGGGCTACAACTTCCGTGCTTGCCATTCTCTCTTCTACTAGCCAGTAGCTATTCTGAGGGTCTTCAGAGGTAAAACCACTTATTAAGGAGTCCACCCCCTGGCTGCCACAACTTTGAGCCTTAAATTCAATGTTTTTTTTAAATTTTTTTTTTAATTTTTTTTGAGGAACCGGGGATTGAACTCAGGATCTTGCACTTGCCAGGGAAGCACTTATTCCACTGAGCCATCTCCCTGGCCCCCAAATTCAACGTTTAACGCTCCTTTTTGTACTAGTTTTTCATTAGTGTAGAGATCAGATTCCTAGGTAAGGATATTTGAAATATCACTGGGCTGTTCCTTTACAGAATTTGCTGAATGTGAAAAAGAAGTATTAAATTAAGAGTAGAGGTGCTAGAGTATTAAATAGTATATGACAGCATAAAAATAGGAAAATATGGATTAGTTGTGGACTTCCCTTCTATAGTACTGAAAGGGTGGTAAGACCTAGTACCTATGGGGAAAATATAAGAAAAGAAAAATAAAAGCTCCATCAGGGAGAGGGTTGTGTACAGGGAATCTGTGGGAGTAGGGGAGGCGGTTCCTTGTCTCACTCCAAACCTGGAGGTGTTGCCTCCTGGAAGGATCTCACTGAACTGCAGACACTTCTCTGCCCCTCAGCCAAGATGGGACTATGAAAAGTGTGGGATGGCTCTTGGGGGCCCTGGAGTGTGGGGCATTAGAAATAGAGCCTACCTCCTCTCTGCAGAATTCTGAATAACTTTCAATGACAGGAAAGAAAGAAGGGCAGGAATGCATTGTTATCTCTGTAAATTTCCTCCCCTATGCATTCTATAACAAATCTTTGACCTTAATACCCCTAAAGCCAATTTGTTGGGGGGTAGTTTTTAAGAGATTAGTAAAATAAACAGCTTGAAGCTAATATATGGGAATCTTGAGTTTTTCTTATATTGCTTTTGGATTTCTTGTCTTAGGACATCTAAATTTGTAGGATAATGATTGGATAAATTTTTTAAATGTAATAGAACCAAAGAAAAAACATCTGAACAGCCATTTTAGTTGGTGTTCTCCCACCCATATGCCTGCTCACTTTACCTGGTGCTGCACTTTATGTGATGTTCTGAGCTTCAAATGAAGGCAGAATCCTACAGTGGCTTCTGCTCTTATCCTGCATTGTTTCTTTAAATTCTTGGCCAGCAAGATTTGGTACTTCCCTTTCCTTTGATCTTCTAATTGTAATCTGGGTTGAAGGATTTGAGACCACTTTAACATTCACTGTAACTGAGATTTGGGCAGACACCAGATCTTCCTTCTGTAGCTTTTCCAGGGCTGGGCTTGGTACTCAGCCATTCTGGATTGATAAGATTTCTGTGAAAATTTAATGTTTTTTTAAAAAAATCAAGAAATTAAAATCAGAAAACAAAATAGATGATACAGGAATTAAATCCAGAAATCTAAGTGCCACCCAAAGCTATTATGAATGGCTTGTTCTGTATTTTTCTATGAGCGGCAGGAGGCCAGTGTGAATGGCAAATGTTTCCAGCACATAGTATCAACCTCTGGTCCTATTCCAAATGTTTTGCTATCCAATTGGCCAATTTCTAGCACCCAACCCTCCATGTGTCTGTGGATACTGGAAGATATTTTAGAGCCTACACTTTGGAAAAGGCTTCCCTATTATATGATCCACGTGTCATTCTTACTCAAGTAATGATACATTACCCTGTATGAGAAATTTATATTAATTTTTTGATATGTACACTATTTTCTTGTTTCCCAAACCAACCACCAAAACAACAGCATGTTTTTGGTCAGAACCAATAATGTAAAAGTGGTCAAAAACATGGGCTATGGCCAGACTAGTATTGAGCCCTAGTACAGTCATGCAGTCTCCCGCAATGGTACTGAACTTTGAGAATCTTTGTTCCTTATCTGTAAAGTGGGAGTAGTAATATTTTCTGAAGTTTTATAATGTGTGAACATGTAGTAGCCATGTGTAAACATATAAAGTTGGTACAGATGCGTTTATTATCAACTTGATGAGAAGACTTGACAAGCCACCTGGAATCCAGATCTTCCCTTTCCTCATCTGGGTTTCTCTGCAATACATGGCACCTCCTAGCATGGACAGTATGCTGTTCAGGTCTCTGTGTTTCTACTGGGGACAAAGGAACACCCAGGCCTGAGTTCGGGCGACCTGTTTTTCCTACCAACTGGTGTTTGCTAAGAAGCTAATATAGTAAAACTCACATTTTTGCTCAATAGTTGGTATGAAATTAAATTACCTTTCATACATTTTGAAGCATCAACTAAATTTATGATGACTCATCTTCATTATCACATGAACCCTTTACATACTTTAAAATAATTTTGCACTCACTTCAAAATTCTTTTTTAACCCTTACTAACACCTTCTGTACTCACTTGCTTAGTTCTGAAGTGCTACTACCTAAAAATTTCTAAAAATAAAGTAAAATAAATAAAAGCCAAAAAAAATCATAAGTGCTCTTTCCTTCTCAAGACAAAAAACAAATAAGTACAGAACACCAGCTCTTGTCATCTGCCAACCTTTATTATCTTTGGTTAGGGCTGTGTTTACTCCTAACAGTATTTGTTCTGGAGAGGAGTGATGTTCCATGCTAAGCAAACCATCTAAGGTCATGGAGGGAACAGGAGAACAGACTTAGGAACAGCATTCAAAATTATTCCAACGACTTGAAAAAGCATTTCCTTTAATTAAATACTGTCAATTAAAAAAAAACCTCTTTATGGCTTTGTAAGAGAAGGCACTGTTAGAAAGGGCTCAAGATGCTATGTGAACATAAGGTCTGAAAGTGTTGCAAGATTTGACAGAAAAGTTTCCTTTATGGAACACTCCAAACAAGCTAGACAAATCCTCATGTAGGGAAGTGAGATTAAAGAGACCTCTTTCAGGGCCACAGATGGTTCACTCCAAGGCCTCAGTGTTGTGCTCAGGCTGGGATGAGGGTAGATTCTTGTCTGGGTCCAGGAGGGAGGAGAGGCATGCAACCAGGTTTGGATGAGCACTTCTTCTGTGAGATCAGTGGAAACATGCAGTTTACCTAACCATTGGAAAGGCAAGAAATAGGCATTGATGGTCTGTGCCTGGCCTCTTCCTGGCTGTGTAAGGGGGCCCAAGTTGCTCCTTTCTCAGTCATTGGGCAGGAGCAACTTGTTATGGCCAGGTGTTTTTCCAGAAACCAAAAATGGAACAGAATTCCTTTAGTTTTTACTGTTTTTCAGGAACTAGGAAGCAGATAAGGTCAACCTTGTCAATATGCATTCTTTGTATATCATTTTCATGGAGGACCATAATATGTAATTTGTACATTGTATTAAATGAAAGGGCATGACTTATGCTTATTTATGGGAGTGTTGCCAACCACAGAGTCATTCAGACAATGGTAAATATTTTCATCAGTTACAAATGTTACTTGGCTCAAAAAATAATATTAACCAATCTTAAAGTTACACAACTGGTAACAAATTTATATTCCTAACTCATCCCTCATAATAGAATTTTTAAAGGTGAATAAATTTTTTTGAGAAATCTATAACTACTATGTTCTCAACTAAGGGATGTACACATTTAAGTCAATGACATCTTCCATAGCTTGACTTAAAGTTCCCATGTTATTTATATAAATCATAATATCACTTTGTAATTCATAAGAATATACAGTTGTAAGTTGTGAGTATATCATAAAAAAGGAACTGTAGAGGAAGAAAAAGTATTCTGGAAGGTAGAATTTTGAAGTAATTTTATTTTATTTTTTTAATGTATTTGGTTGTTACAAGGTCTCACTATGCAGCTCGGACTCAGTGATCCTCCTCTTTTCAACTTCCACAGTGCTAGGATTACAGGCATGCACCACTATACCCAGGCTCTGTGGCCAGATGGACTCTGTGGCCAGCTCAGCCTGCCCTTGGGGCAGGGGTTCAGGGACATGTGGTGCTGGGGCTCAAACCACGTTCCCTGTGCTTGCCTAAGCTTACCTAAGCAGGCACTTTGGTCCCATAAGCTATCTCACCTGCCCTTGAAGTACTTTTTGGTTTGTTTTCATATTTTAAATCTACCAGATAATGAATAGCTTTTTAGCCATTGACTCAGCTGTTTTCTTGTACATCACAAAAATAACATACTAATTGCTTCATAAAATTTTTCATGAAATTCTACTGTTAAAGAAGTGGCTATTACAATAAATTTCTCAGTAATGTTACCAGGTTTCTAAACTACACTTGCATCTAGAAGGAATGTGTTCATTCACTCAGCAGTTGATTTTCAGAGGAGAAAACATGTGACACACCATGCTAGTGTGTGTCCCCAGGACTCATTGTGCTGAATCATTCCAACAAGGCAGTCTGTGTTACAAGGTGCAGCCAATTGGTACCATTTCTCCTTTGGTAAATGCGTTCATATATATATAATTC
>NW_004524688.1:2848198-2857958 GCF_000260255.1 Octodon degus
AATAATTAATACATTGCATATTTTTGTAGTGGTAATTCCTAGTACAAGATGCAGACATGACATCTTGTCTAAACACTATTAGTTCAAAACCTTCTTCTCATTGAACTAAGAGAAAGTAGCTGTATATTTATGCTATTTTCTATATACAGATATGTGTATATCTTTTTCCCACTACAAAATGGTCTATTTGTTTACTTTTGTCAGAGATGTGTATTCCATTACCATTTATATATCGTAGGTGCATGAATTCAGCAGAGTAATCCAATATAGTCCAGTAGTCTATAATAGTGGTGGGTTATCCGCAAGACTACAGTGTCAGAAGTTGTTCACTTGAGCCTTTTACAGATCAATATATTAATATGGCTTTACCTTTTATACTTCTATTTTATACTTTTCTGCTGTATGGTTGAGACCAAGATAAAGCAAGACCTATATAGCAAAAAATGCAACTATTGTATCTGACAAGGGTAGTCAAATCCCCTCAGGATTTACCCTGAAACCCTATACAGCAATTTGTAGATATTTTGTCAGTGTCAGCCATGTGGATGAGTCATGGGCATTGCTTTACCAATTTGCTCCTGAGAAAGCCTAAGAGAATGTTGTTTTTCCATGTGACTCTCCTTAGGCACACTCTACATCATTGATCACTTTCCTCTGTGGCCCCATAATCTCCTTGATCAGAAAATTTGGGACACCGCCGAGTTATGGGATGTTACAGTACAGGTTCTCCTATGTCCTGAGTCCTCACTGACCTTGAAAGGCTAGGGCCAAAATGTTGGCTGTCCTTGTAGCCCTGTCCTGATACAATGCTGTATATGATTACATTTCTAAATTTCAATGTAAAAATATGTAATTGTTCCTATTTTTAAAAATATTTTTCCATTTAAAATTTTTTTTCTTCACATTCTGTAGTGATTTAAAGTTTAACATATCAATACTTGATGGAAAATACCTGTTCCATGTTATGTCTAAGATGGTTGATATTCAGACAGATAATGAGGTTAAGCTCAATTGCCTGTGTTATAGGATAACAATATCATTAACCTTCGGCAAATTCTTTCAACAAAAAGAAATGAATTAAACTTTTCAAAGGATCCAATAAGCTCAGTTGGATCAAAATGCAAAATTCTGTACCTGGATGAGTCCAGAGCTGCCACTTGTTTTGGGTTTTATTCTTGACCACTGCACTCACTAAAAAAGAAAGGACATTCAGAATGCCAGGTATGCCTCCCTGGAATTCAAAACATTCTCATCTGCTCGCTCTGCAGCACCTCTATTTTACATCCATCGCTTCTGCGTTCCCTCCCCATACAGCCACCTGAGTTCTAGCATTGTCACCTGAAGGTGCATCTGCTTTTCTTTCACAGAGCTTGCCATTACTGTACATTTACACTTGTAATGAACTCTTTAATATGTATTATACAGGATGTGTGTTGTTCACGTTTGCCAGTATGTGCAAGCTATCTGCCACATAGCATTTTATCAATAAATATTTTTGAACATGTAGATAAATGAAATGTATTTAACATCATGGTCAAAAATGTTGATAAAATTTTGTATCCAGTTCCCAAAAGCAGTTGTTTTTCTCCTTGAAACAGAGAATACATTTTGAACATAATTTTTCTTATAAAGATGAGAATGATTTTAATGGCTGTGCAGCATTCCTTTTTTGTAAGCATAATTTGTTGAATCAATTTCACATAGACCGTTAGTTTTTGCCCAAGTTTTGAGTCTTATGTCAGTGCAACAGGAGCATCTTGTATTCATGCTATTGATCATTTGTAGTCTTTCTATGAGTTACTTGAAATGGAATTGTGGAGAAGTTTTGTTTAATGTGTTATGAGTCAAATGAATTAATTAATATTAAGAATTTTCCCAAGAATTCAACAAAATTTTTTATAAGAATTACTCCACTTTGTCTTAGAAATTCTGGAATTTCTGATATCAAGTGAGATTTAGGGGAAAGCTCTATTATTATTTAGTCTTTTCTGATTATTCTCTTAAAAAATCTCTTAATAAAGGAAACTCAGTTCTTAGCATTGATCACTCTAAGAAAAATCTAGGAATGTGATAACATATCAATCATCATGAAGTAAACATTCTACTTGAATCATGTCCTCTAGTTTGATCTTAGTTAGGCAACTTCACTCCAGAGAAATACTTGTAGATTTGCTAACTTGGCTTGTAATATGGAATATGTGGTCTCAGTTGATGAACAGTAGCTCTTAAACTGGGTTGTCTCTGTAAATTTACTCTGTAGAAGGCCTTTCAAGCATACACAAAGGTAGTGTCAGGAGTCTTATCCTTCAAAGAGTTGGGGTTATGATTTGGAGGACACTTTAATCCTAGCATATGAACAGATGGGACAAGCAAAGAAAAGAACGAGCCTTTTAGAGAATAATTGAGTGGATAGAAAATGTAGTTTGTTACAGAAAGTAGATATCTTGGAAAAGAGATGGGCATGGTGGTTTGGTTTTGACGCAGCTCAAAACCAAACCACCATGCCCATCTCTTTCAATCTCAGATGGCTTGGTCCTAGTAGTGTGGGTGTAGCTGCAAGATTCATGTCAGTTCTCCAGAGGTTTTGGGAGTAGTAGATCTCAAACTCATCAGTGACAAGAATGAAAGTTTCTTGAGAACTGAAAGGATTTCTTTTTGTTTTCCTTTTTTTCTGCCCTTTCTTCCCTCCCTCCCTCTTCTCTCTCCCTTTCTCTTACTTTCCTCTCCTTCCCATTTCTTCCTCATTCTTTTCTTCTTCCTCTCTCCTTTCCCTCTTCCTCCTCTTCTCCCTTTTCCTTACCCTCATTTTTTCCTTCTTTTCACATTGTAGAGATTCAATTCTGGCAGCAATAAGGTATATCCCCTGCCCTTTATATATTAATTTTGAAATTCAGAGTCTTGCTAAGTTGCCCCAGTTGAACTTGATATCCTGTTGAAGCCTCTCAGATAGTTGGGGTTACAGATATTTGTCAATGTCCCTGGGGTGGAAAAGATTTCTGCCTACCATTGTAGCCTCAGTATCCAGTACATACTTCCTTTTGGATGCAGAAACCATCATGTGGTTTTTTGATAAAAGACAGAATACGTGTCATCTTTAGCATTAGCTCAGGAGTCTCCTGTGTAAACAAATTGTAGTTTAGAGAATAGTGCTTCAACCTCCAAAGAGTAAAGTTTAAAGAAGAAGAGAAGAGTTTGTTCATAAAGCAATCATATGTGCCTAATCATGAGTCAAATCATATAACTTTTATGTACATTTGTTCTTAAAATCCAGCATGTGGAGCTTTACCTCCTAATTGCCTTCCAACCAGAAGAGCAAAGTATCCTCTTCTCCCCTCAGCAGGACTTGAAAGTATTCTGGAGGTTTCCACACAATGATCACACAGGATCTATATCCCCTCTGTAGTATCTTGTCTCAAGGTCATTTTTCTCATAAATTAACAAATAAAACTATTATCCATACCCCTAAAAAATGAAGTATAAGGATAAATGCACTCTGCCTTGAAAGTAAGTATATTTTTCTAAGTATAATACTGAAATTTTAGCCAGTATTAGTGAATAACATTTCTTTTTTTTTGTTTATTTTATTTTTTTTCAACAAATAATACACTGCATATATTCTTCTTAGTGGTTAATTGCTGTACAAGATGCAGACTTGTGATCCTACTTACAAACACCATTAGAAAAAATCATTCTATTCATTAAGAGAATGCAACTATATATCTATCCCAACCACTTTGAATACACAGATACAAAATGGACATTCATAGTTATACCCCAATTTTTTTTAAGTTCCGTGGTTGAATATTATAGGTGTGTAAACTCAGCAAAATATTCTAAAAGAGTACAGAAGCCCATAATATCATTGGGTCTTCTGTTTAACTGGCAATGTCAGAAATTATTGACGTGAGTCCCCCACAGCTCAACATAACAACATGGCTTTACTTCCTATATTTCATCTTCATACTTTTCTACTGGATGGTTAAGACCAAGGTAAAGCAGGACCTATGCAACAAGAGTTGTAGCTTTTTGGTTTGAGAAGGTCAGTGAAATGCCCTCAGGATTTATCCTGAGATCCTGTATCTCAGATTGTAGAACCTTTGTCAGTGCAGCCATGTGGATGAGTCACGGCCATTGCTTGGCCAATGTGCTCTCTGTGAAAGCCTGAGAGAGTGTCTTCTCCTCATGTGACTCTCCTTAGGCACACTCCACGTCATCGATCAATTTCCTCTTTGGCCCCATAACCTTCTTGATCAGAAAATCTGGGACACTACCGAGGTACATGACGTTACAGTACAAGTTCTCATATGTCCTGAGTCTTAATTGACCTTAGAAGGGTAGGGCCAAAATATTGGCTTTCCTTGTAGCCCTCCTTTTTCTCTAATTTTGGTCTGCAAACTTAGGTTGTTAACCATCCAGAAGACAAGCTTATTGTTATTATCAAACGATTTACGTTATCAAGCTTAACCTCACTATTTCACTACATTTCAAACATCTTAGGCATAATAAGGAACAGGTATTTTTCATCAAGTATTGATATGTTGAACCTTAAGTCCCTACATAATATGATAAAGAACATTTAAAAATTAGATTATATTTTAACAATAGGATAAAGAATTCTATGCTTCTCATGTTTGCACATAAGTCCAAAAATCTCACCATATACAACCTTGAAGCAGGACTGTCCCACAGTATTCCTTTTCCTGTCTCTTGCTTTCATTCACCAGTGAATAACATTTCTGCAGATATTAAAAGTGATTTTAAAACTTCTGTCCTTTGAGACTTAATATTAAAATAATATGATATAGGTCTTTTGCGTTGCTTTCATATCTTTCTGTACATTAGTGTAACTATACTACTCTTTTAAAGGCTTTCTGTTACAGTCTTCCTATAGTAGGTAATTATTATGTTCCTGTATAAATATTTTGTGAAGAGAGATAGCTGTTCTTAGTGCCCATGAAAATATTTATGTAGAAATAAAGCACACTTTCATGCTCGTATGTATTTTCCCTTTTATGGATTAACATTTTTTAACACCTAAATGTAGGTTTTAAACATAAGTTCTGATATTGATCTCTGTGTTAATGTGCTGTCAGTTTTCCAATTGGAATTGACAGATATCTTCCAAAGACTACCGTTCACAAGCCATATTTTGTACAGATACCAGCATAGAAAAGCTTGTATAATGTGAATCAAGAAAAGGTCTTGGTAGGATATTTTTCTTCCTGATTAAGGCTGCCCCAAACACTGACAAACTTGTCCAAACACCTGTGATTTGGAGACCTTGAATAAAGTCACAGTAGACAGAGAAAGAAATCACACAAAGACTTTTGCTAGTATTAAAATGTTTGAAGTGACTGTCTTAATCTCAACCTTGAAGCAAATCGATGATCTCATACCAAATGACTGCTTCATTATATGCTTATGTTCAGGGAACCAAAAGGAAAAACAATGAATCTGCCAATTCTGAGGAAAGGGGTCACTTTTCTCCAACATCCCAGTGGCCTCTCAATAAACCAAACTATATTTAGTGAGGAAGATTGGGTAGAGTCCTCAGGAGCAGGAGGTGAGCATCCCAGGGTGAACACTGGGCTCATATTCATCTTCACTCCAGAGGACAGCAGTCCAAGCAAAACACAGGGACAGTGGCCAGGCACAGGTAGGAGGTCCCACACAGGTAAGTACGCAGCCTAGAACAGTCATTATGAATCACCAAAGTCTCTAGGATTCAGGGTCGGGAAAACAGGCCTACCAAGGTGGAGGAATTGTTATGTCAACTACATCCAGAAGGAGCCCCTCACGTTGTGTGCTTTTCTCAATGTCCTAAATTCAAGGTTCATCCTTTTTTTTCTGGAAAAGTGACAGCTTGTTCTGCCACCACAGTTGAAATATTCTTTACTAAGGCTTAGGATATACTCTGTAAAGTAGGTTAAAGTCATGAAAACAATCACAGGAATAGATCCCTTCTCTTCTCCACAGACCTCTGTGGGACTAAAGATGACACTGAGACTACTGTCACATGGACACAACCGCCTCACCCTAACCCTGACTCCTTCATGAGGTGGGGCCAGAGGAATTATGCAGCACTTGGCAATTTGTGTAGAAAAATTCCCTTTTCTTTTCCCCTGTCTTATTTGGGAAAGGTTGCCTTATTCTATTCATGTTTCTGTCTATTCATGTTTTTGTATTTAATCATTTGGAACAATGTCGTAAGTGATTAAATTATGTTTTCTTACTTACAAATGAATAGGTAATACCTATTTAATAAGACAAAATCTTTGGCATGTTTCATTTTGATTGATCTAATGGACTGTCACACAAGAGCAATTTTTTAGGAAACTATCTTGTGCATGGGTGTTATTTTCCCAAATGAATTAAAAATAGTAACAGTCATCCCTTTTGGATCTATATAAGAAACAGCTTGTGTAGTTTGCTTTGAATTTGCAGGATTCATTTCCATTCTGTATAATATTCAAATAGGTTGAGACACAAAGTAGAGGGCCTTATCTTCAAAGACTGTATGTAGCTTATCTTAGTTACTTTCTTATTGCTGGAACAAAATATCTCACATCCACAAATTAAAGGGGAAAGACTTCTTTGGCTTACAGTTTGAGAAGTTTCAGTCCATAGTCACTTCCATGGAAGGGTGGCATGGCAGTCAGTCAGAAGAGAAATAGCTCCTGACAGATCAGGCAAAGCAGAGGGTTGTCAAAGGGGAATAAGGATATATATGGCATCACGCCAGGTCATACTTGCAATGGTCCACAACTCTCTCCAGGATTTACCCAGCTATAAGCCTATCAGTAGACCAATCCCAGATCAAATATGGATGATGCAGTATCACACACCCATGTTCCAGTCAATTCTTCAAACCCCCACCTATGAGTGCATAAGTTTTTAGCCATCATTTCAAATGAAAAACACACCACTGCTGAATTCTTTAAATATCCACCACCCCCCTCATTTAAGTATATTTATCTGTTAAGGCATAGCTTTACCTCAGAGATATTTTTTATGACATTCATTTGCAAGAGAGATATTCTTTTAGTTTAAAGAGGAAACAAAAACAAATAACAAGAGCAAAGATAAAAACAAAGCACCATCAGTCCATAAAAGTGATACACAATTTCAAATTAGAACAGAGTATAAACAGTGATTGTGAAATTATGTATTTCTTTTTTTATTTTTGTATATTTAGGGTAGGGTCTAAAGGTTGTTCAAGGTCTCACTGCTAGATTGGACTCATAGTGATTCTCCTGTTTATAGCCTCCCAAGTGCTAGGATTTACAGGTGTGTGCCACCTTGCCCAGTCTCAATTGCTGTCTCAGCGTGCCCCAGAGAGCGGGGCCAGCAGGCCAGACCCAAAAACCCTGGCCCCTGTGCCTGCTTGCAGGTGCTTTAATCCACTGAGTTATTTGGCTGGACAAATATGACATTTTTCTATCATAAAGTTTGTTGCTTGCACCACCATATATAGGCATGTAAGATTGATCAAATATAGCCAAATCAATAACTTTTCCTTTCCATGAACCTAGATATTTTTCTTATCCTTTCTATTTTTTAAAGTTTACTCCAAAGAGATATAAAAATAAGGGCTTGTCAGATAGTTCAGTGTACTAAAGCTCCTGCTTAGGCAAAGCACAGGGGCCAGGGTTCGGTTTCCGGCACCAAAAGCCATGCCGGCCCTGTCACCAGGGTGTGCGGAAGTGGTGATTGAGACTGGGTGTGGTGGCATGTGCCTGTAATCCCAGCTCTTGGGAGGCTGAAAATAGGCAGATCACTATGAGTCCACTCTACATAAAAAATAGAGTATAAAAATAATAGATAAGACATTAGAAACAATATACCTGAAAAAAAAACCCCAGAAAACAAGCAAGATGAAAAGTACTCAAAGGTGGTTGTTATAGTGCACATTGCTGTCTTCAGTGTAGTTGCTCAGATTACAGATATTAGTACATAAAATTGGTCAGTCAGAATTTTACATATTAACTGCTACCTTCAAAAAACTGATAGAAATTGGTAGTCAAACTTAGCTATTCTGTGTCTATACTTACATGATTTCCTCCATCCATTTTTCTCATGTTTTTTTTCCCTCATTGAGTTTATTCCTTATGTTCAGTTTCTTTCCCTTTTATTATATCTGTTATACCTTTCTGATTTTATTTATTCTTTCAGGTTCTTACACTAGGGAGACAATGCAATGTTTATGCATGTGGCTCTGATTCATTTCACTTATGAGTATGGAATCTAATTGAACCATTTATTTATAAAAGCCTCAAGTTTATACTCCATTGTTTAAAAATACCTCATCCTTTTTATCCATTCATCAGTTGATAGGCTTTTGTTTTGTTTTCAAGATGGAACTATGACAAATTGTGCTGCTATAAACATGGATGCACATATATCATTGTAGTGTGATGTTTTCAGTTCTTCTGGAGAAATACCTAGAAAAGGTAGAGTTAGATTTAATGGAACTTCTCATCCTAGTTTTTTGAGGAGTCTCCACAATGATTTCCATAGAGATCATACCAGTCTACACTCCTACCAACATTGGATAAAGATTCCTTTTTCCCCCCTCAGCCTCTCCAGTATTGATTTCTTTATGATAGCCATTCTTTCTGGGGTGAGGTAGAATGTCAGTGTTGTTTTAATTTACATTTCTCAAATGACCACTGCCGTGGAACATTTTTTCATATTTTCATTTGCCATTTGTTTTTCTTCCTTTGAGAAGAAAAATGCCTATTTTTTTTTATTGTGTCTTTGAATTTTGGGGACCTGATATTTTTAGTTCTCTATATATTCTACATGAGTCTTTTTCTGAATGACTTGTGGTGAAGATTGTTTCCCCCAATTTGTAGGTTGTCTTTGCACTGTGTTGAAGATTTCTTTTCTTTTTTTTTCCCCCTCTGGGAAAAGAGCAGTTGCAACAATTTTAATATAATAGTTCTTTAAGCTCTAGAAAAGGTCTGCAAAGTTGGCCTTATTTTCTTCCCAAAGAATCCAGTTTTAAAGGAATCAAATAGTAATGGGGTTCGCTTAGATATGTCACAGAGATTCTATCTGTCATCTGTCTGTCTGTCTGTCTGTCTGTCTGTCTGTCTGTCTGTCTGTCTCTCAGTCAATCAATATGACTTCTCCATGGTGAATATATGCACTAGGTATAGCAAAAGTATACTAGTAAAAAAAAAAAAAGAGAGAAAAGAAAGAGAAAGACAGGAAAAATATTTTTGCAAGAAAAAGACTTTAAAAAATAATTTCAGTAGTACCTTCTATATATACATAATGGTCATATTCACCATAGAGCATTTGTACCTGTACACAGTGTAACTTAATTCTTCCTTTCTACCCTCTCTTCAACCCCTCTTCCCCTCCTTATTGTCAAAAGCTTTCTTTCAGTTTTTTCTTTTCTTTCCTTTCTTCCCTTTTCCCTTCCTTCCTTTCCCCTTCCCACTCCCTTGTTCCTGTTCCTATTCAGTGTTTTCTTCCGGTTTCTCATTATCTTTTACACATTTTGGTCCTTCAATTTTTCAACCAGAGAAATGATGTGATATTTAAACACATGTGTCCAATTTAGGAAATAGGACTTTACAAATAAATTTGATTTCCCGGACAGCGGACCCCTGAGCAGCCCTGACAGCCCACTACTGCCGCCCTGCTTAGTTACCATCACACCCGGGGAGAAGCTACAGCTGCCGCAGCCGGCGCCAGTCTCCATCACCGTGACTATGAGCAGCGAGGCTGAGACCCAGCAGCCGCACCCCGC
>NW_004524688.1:2858058-2882336 GCF_000260255.1 Octodon degus
CCTTTTTTTTTTTTTTTTTGAAGATTTCTTTGAAGTGCAGAAGCTTCTCAAGAATTTGAGATCTCAGTTGTTGATTCCGCTAAGTATTGCCTGTGCCCTTTGGTTTTTGTTCATGAACTGTCTTCCTACCCCTATGTCTTTAAGATTTTCATGAACCTTTTTTTCTTTTCCAATAGATTCAGTGTTTCTGTTTTAATTTTTAGGTCTTTAATCCATTTTTTCTTTAGTTTAGTGCATGGTGATGGACCTGGATCTGTTTTTCATTTTCAGCATGTGGAGAATCAGGTTTTTCAATACCATTTGTTTAAGAGGCTGTCTTTCTCCTAATTAACATATTTGGCCCCTTTGTCAAAGATAATGTGACTGATTGTGTTTGTGTTTGTAGTTGCATCTGTATCTTCTAATATGTTCCATTGATCCTCATGTCTGTTTTTTTTTTCTTTTTTCTAGTACCATGCTGATTTTAACACTATAACTTTGTGATGTAATTTCAAGTCTGTAATTTTAATGATTCCTGCCTTGCCTTTGTTGCCCGGGATTGCCTTTCCTAGTCTACGTCTTGTTTTGGTTCCTGATGAATTTTAGGAATGTTTTCTCTAGATCTTTGAGTTATGCTGAGAATATTTTAATAAGGATTGCATTAAATCTTTATGAAAATTTTAGGACTATGGCCATTTTCACAATGTTGGTTCTTCCTGTCCAGGATAAGGAATATATATTCATTTTCTGAAATCCTCTTTGATCAACAGAGATATTCTTTAAGACATTAGCACAATGAAAATGATATTCCTAATTAAAATACAAATTATCTCCATAAATAATAAGAGGTGTTGCCATGTAATGAGAATTCATGGTCAGTAATGTATCCAGTATGGAGAGTCTTTAGGAGGGTTGGCATCCCTATTAATGGTTGAGGTCTTTGATTTCTAAAATATTGTCTTTGCAACCTAATTAGTGTGACAGCAGAGTAGGGATAGGTACTGGGGACTTGGGCAGAAGAAGGAAAGGAAAAAAGATAGAGAGATGCTTTTATGTATTTTCAGAACTGTGAATTTTTCCCTTATTTTTTGAGAAAGCTGGTCCACCGTTTACAGCATTGTTGGAGAACAGGTTGATTCACATCACATTAGGAAGATAGTATCTCAATCTACCATTGTATTCTTAATTTTTTTTTTATGACATGGAAAGGAAGCAGAAAGCTGTTTTAAGTTTTCTTCAGGTAGATATGTCTTAGAACTTTTTATACAATATTACTTGAAAGAGTAATGGAAACCTTATTCACTGTGAATTGATTTGCTGGGTTGTAGGTGCTAAGACAAAAGACAGATTCCTGTCTACCTGCAGCTGACCTGGCAGTGGAAGTAATGACCAACAAAAAACAACTGAAGTAAATTATGATAGAATTTGAGCAAGTGAGAAGTGTCATGGGAAATGAAACAGTTTGAAAGAATAGATAGTGAAGCATTGGTAGTTTGTGTTAAAGATGAACTATTTAAGGAAAGGTGGCCTTGTTAAGCAGGGTCCTGGATGGAGTGACAACCAGTGATATAACATGGGAAGAAATAGTGGAAAGGAAGAGAACAGCAGATTGCAAGGCCAACTGGGGAACTGATTTGCTGTGTTTGAAGCTTAGAAGGGAAGTCAGTGTAGCTAGGCCAGGTATGTGGGATTGATCTTGAAGAGAGGCAGGAGCAGGTGCATGTCAGGATTATGATGGGAGGTAGGTTAAACAGAGGAGTGATGGGGTCTAATTTGTTTTTAAAAGGCCACTATACCCTGTGAGAGAGAAGAGTTGGGTAGATAGGAATGGGAGCAGTGAAAGCAATTAGGAGGTTCCAGGTGAGATAGGGTGCTTACTTGGACAAGGGATGTGTTCATTTAGAGGCAGTAAAAACTAGTGTGATGCTGGGGTATGTTGTTTTGTAGAATCCATAGTATCATTTCATGGGTTAGAGGTGAACTGAGCAATTAAGGATCATTCACAGATAGTTGCCTTGAGTATCTGGGTGAATGGAGATACTTTTAATTGAGATAAGCAGGTTTTTTTTTTTTTTTTTTAGAAGAAGGATTTCTATGCTGTTATGTTGAGCTGTAGGGGGCTCAGGTCAACAATTTCTGACATTGCCAGTCAAGCAGAAGACCCAATACTATTATGGGCTACTGTACTCCTTTAGAATATTTTGCTGAGTTTGCATACCTATAGTATTCAAATAACAGAACTTAAAGGAATAGGGTATACCGATGAATGTCCATTTTGTATCTGTGTATTCAAAGTGGTTAGGATAGATATATAGTTACATTCTCTTAATGAATAGAGTGATTTGTTCTAATTTTGTTTTAATAGGATATCACGTCCGCATCTTGTACAGCAATTAACCACTGGGAAGAATGTATGCAATGTGTTAATTATTAAAACTATCCTACCAATTTTGTTTGAAACTGTCTCATTGCTATTTGTTTATCAATAAAATTATGGGAAAATAAATAAATAAAAATAATAATTTGAGCATAATTTTGAGAGAACAATACTGATGAGTCATGGAGACAATTTGCTGTGCAAACCTGCAACTCAAAGCTGGAACTACAAGTTGGCCAAATCAGTATATTTAAAATTTTAGGACTGGAGAATATCATCTAAGCAGTAAATTTGCCTAGACAAGAGAAGCCCTATGTCTTGAGCCATGGTAACTCCCAGCATTTGGAGGCCTGAAAATGATTTCCAGTAGAGTAACACCGAGGATCATCTCAAAGCTGTGGCGGTGGTCCCTTACTGTTAGGCGTATGCTCCTAGAGGATCTATTCCTAGGGATTATTCCCAAAGTTAAAGTCAAGATAATTTTTTTTTTTTCTTCTTGTCAGTACTGGGATTGAACTCAGGACCTTGTGCTTGCCAGGCAGGTGCTTATGCCACTGAGCATCTCCCCAGCCCTCAAGATGGATTTTGAGTAAAGCAGAACAGTGTTAAGATTATAGTTTATTATAGTTTCGATCTGAAATGGGCCCTAGAAAATTGTCTGCTGAAAGCCTAATTCCCAACTGATGGTGCTATTGGTAGGTGATAGAAATTTTATGTAATGGGACCTACTTGGAAGACTTAGGTAGGAGTTAGATTTACTGGGGATTTTCCTTCAAAGGCTATATTTTGTCCAAGGTGCCTTGTATATATCTTTGCTTCCTGGATACTATGCATTTAGAGGCAGCTTTCCCTCTATTATGCCCTGGAATTTTTTTTTTTTTTAATTTGATGTATTTAGGACAGGGTCTACAGGATTAGAATGGTAGGATGTAAGTATTTTTCTTACCATATTTTCTAAGGTAGAGAGCAAAGGGAAATACAACAAATAATGTAAAATAAGACATTAGTACTTTGTGCTTTACTGTAACAGGCAGGTGTAATGTAAAAATCAATATTATAATTTCATAGTTTGGGCTTCACATATTTGAAAATTTTCTAGCATAAATCTGAAATAACAACAGCTTCCCCAGTGCTCACAGGCGTGTGCATATGGCCACCTGAGCAGAAGCAGACAGAGGACCAAGAAGCACAAGAAGCTGAGCTACCTGAGATGTACTGTGCCACTCTTCACCAGCTGCCACTAGGTCATGATGTCTGCCCGCTCTTCTGTGTGTGTGTGTGTGTGTGTGTGTGTGTGTGTGTGTTTTCTAAACAAAAGATAATTCTCAAAACCATCCAATTCCAATGAATGGTGAGGTGAATCCCAGTACAGGTCTGCAGTAATAGCCGCCACTTGGCTTGTGAGGCCTGCATGGCATATGGAAACCTACATCAATTTGCTCTTTTTCTCTCCGCATTTTACTCAGAAAAGAACACACTGACTGAAAAACCTATGTGTCCAAAATTCACACTGGCAGGAAGTAGCAGAGCTTAAATTCCAGTCTGATGCGTTTACCTCAAAGACGTTCCCAGGAAACCTGTAGCAGTCACCTGGATGCTTGCACTTAGTTTGCTTACATGTGGGGTCGGCTTGTAAGAGCTTGTCTGCATCCCAGAGAGGTAAGAGGCCTCATGACCATGCATTCCTGAGGCCCCAGGCAGAGAGAAAAGAGGGTGTAGCTCTCAGCAAGCGGGGTGATGGTTCAGAGGTGCTATCTGGAAGGATATTGGGGGCAGGGGGAGAGCTGGCAGTTAAGTCCATCTCACCTATTTTTATCCCTCTTCACCTGAAGAGTTCCTTACATTTTATGTGATCTTCCAGTAACCTGCAAATATTCCTTCAGAAGTGTGAAGTTGTATCATTACAAATTCCAAAACTGAGCCTCTCTCACATAGCCAAAAGGAAGGAGCAGGCCAGTGTCTTATCACTAGCTATTTATGCTATTTTTATTCTCAGACTGTGAATTCTGTATAGTTAAATTAAAATTATCTATCCTCCAAATCCAAGAAACTCTCCTAAATAAAATTATTTACCCATCCAAAATTTAGACATGCTCTCTAACCTTTTAACTCTGCAGTTAGATTTTGTATAATGTTTGTAGTAAAATGTATTATTTTTAGCATACTAATTTTATTTTCTGGAAGCAGAGGCTTATATGAAGTATTTAAAATCATAGATATTTAGAAAATCTCTTTAATGCACAGGAAAGATAACCTTTATTGAATTCTGTACCTAATTGTAAAAGTTACAAGAATCATTTCTGTTTTGAAAAATAATTTCCAAACCTGAGTGAACTTTGCTATATTTTTTTATGTATCATATGTTTTAGATATAATCTAAAACATCTGCTGAGTATGATCTTGGGATAAGAAGCTGTGGCAGAGTTTTTGATTTGCTTATTCACTCAGTTATTCAGTAAATACGAGCCTAGTGAGTTAAAGATCTCAGCTAATATATAGTGATGCACAAAGGGGCGGGCCCCTGTCTTCATGGATTTTTATTCTCTGAATGTTGGGTCATCTGACCTGTGGCTGAGGGGCTGTGAAGGGGCTGTGGAGATGACCAGAGGACAAGTCTAGAATTACTAGTGACTGTCCAAGCCAAGCCTCGGCCCCGACCCTGAAGAGATGGGAGCGTAGAAGACTCGGTGCGATGCACCTTTCTGCTGTTGTGCTCAATGTCATTGCAATCACAGAGAGCACATTTCATTTTGTGTGTCAGGAATTAATTAAATGAAGTCAACTGCTTTGAAAGATTTAATTCTGAATTTTGTAAATTCTTAAGGCATTTCATTCATTTAGTGTATACTTAATGAGATTCTATTTTTTGTCACATATTGTGAGGAGACAATGGAAGGAAAACGATAAATAGAATTTATAGCCGTCATCAAGGTTGGTAACATTTAGTAAAAAACTCAAATGTGGGCTAAAGGTTATAAGTACAGAGTTTAAAATCAATGGAGGAGACCGTGAAGTCAGAAGGGAAAGGAGGAGCTTTTTAAAAATGTATAAAATCCTGTTTTGTATTCCATCCAGATAATTCCTTTATTGAGTAACATGGACTGTAAACTTACATTTGTTTAATCTAGTGTCTGTCACCAGTGAACATAACTCAGCTTTACTATTTTTCTTTAAAGTTGTATCTTCTCACTAGACAGTGTCTGACTTTTCATTTGCTTTTTCCTACAGCTGCACAAAATTATACACATATATTTATGTGCATATTTAGAGTTTAAAGAAAACTTGACATTAACAGTAACCATATTTTATAGTCGGTAGCTCATTTTTAGATTACTTAATAACTATTTTCTAGGTAAATGCTAGTCACAGCCTGTGTTATATTTCTCTATATATGTTTTCTAAAGTTAAATAAATCAGCTACATCTACTGTCAGTTTTTCCATTGTGGGATTAATAAAATTATTTTAATCTTTCATTTGCTCACAATTACTAGGCATCTGCTATGTGTGAGGCATTAGGTGGATTCTGTGAACTATGCAGAGCCAAGAGTTCCTGTGGGGGGTTCACAGTGTCCGAGAGACACAGTCACAGGCTCCACAGACCTTGTGTTCACCAGCTCTTTCTGCATCTACCAGTTATGAAAAATAAGACATATTACATTTTCGTAAGTATATAAAATTTCAAAGATCTAATGCAGATGAGAAATATTTCTAACTCTCCACTTTAAAAATAGACTGCACTAAAACAGGGGTCTTTACATCAAGTCCCATGAGAATCTATGTAGAACAACAGAACTTCATTCCAGTACTCCATATGAGTCACTGTTAAATGCACTTGTTTGTAGAGTGAGGCCCAGAAATGGCTTCCCTCTATGTGAAATGCTGAGAATAACTGAGCAGGTTGGCTTCAGTCTGAGTCTTAAGCCACAGCTCTTCTAATTTCTAGTCATCATTTCTTCCCTAGGACCATGGTACCAGAGGAGTTACTGAGGTGTATATATTTCCCAATCCAACTTTCTCTCACTGATAAGGTCCCTTCAGAGTCTCTTCCACCTCCTTGTGAATTCTTTGACTGGCTCATCTGCAGTTGGGACCTGGGTTAAACTCTATTCGATATGTACCTCCTCAGGTGAATATCAGCTCAGACAAATACACTGAAATTATTTGTTGTAGCTAGAGCTCAGCTTGGGCTATCATAAATCCTTCTAATCTAAAAAAAATATGAAGAAGACCTTAAAAAGAATGGTTTCCCCCAACCAGATCAACTAGATCTGGAGGAGTGTCTATGAGGGGACCATCAACTCAAAGTTGAGTGCCATGCAAGAAGCAAAAACTGGATCACATCTCTAAATTCATGTCTTCATGTTAAATGAAGGGTATGGACAGATAGGTCTTTCTGAGCCTCACTTAAAGGGGCTGAGAAAGGGTAGTAGTAATATTCACCTGCTGGAATTATTACTGAATTAGATAATATTACAAATTGCCTATAATAATTTGTGGCTCACTGTAAATTTTATAAAATCTCAGTTTGGCACTAAAGAATGGTAAATTCTATGGACAGTAGTGTGAGGATGGACAAGAAATGGAGACACAAAGGTGGGAGAACATAATATATTTGTAGAAACGAATACTTCATTTCGTCTAGCACACTTTCCGAGTGTGTGCATCTATGGCATGCTCACCACAGCAGACTTTTTCTATCACTAAAAGCTGCAAAAGTTTGCCATCGCTAGCATATGTGTGTGTGTGTGTGTGTGTGTGTGTGTGTAAAAGAGAGAGGGAGAAACTTCATATTTAATCCAAGATTTTCAACTCATAAAAAAATCCCATAAAATCTTTTCTTGTCATTATCTGTGTCTTATCCTGAAACATAATATTGCATGTTAGAAACTTTTATCCATAAGGTTAGATAAATCTGTATGTGGTTGATTCAGGATCTGCTTTTGGCATATTTTTATGTTTGTTGATTATTTTGAAAGTAATTTTATTTTTAAGGATTCTATTATCAATCCCATATTGAGAAATAAAAAAGCAAAGACATCATCTTATAATTTTTCCTTTATTAGATTAACATATCTGGAGTGAGACCAAGCAGAACCGTTTCTGAGATTTTGAGATTTTAATAATTTCTTTCACTTTGGGCATGTGGGGCAGTAAGTCTCCCTCTTCTCTATAGTCTATTTGTTTTTATGATGTTTGAGACTGAGTTAAGGGTCGTGGCCATGCAAGAAAAGTGCCTTACCACTGGGCTAAACTCCCAGCTCTGTGTGGTTTAGACTTCTACAATTTGAGACCACAGGAACTAAATCAATCCCCATCATGAGTGTTGAAAATTATTATCAGCACAACCTCTGCCTTTCCAGTTTTCTGTAATTTCTTTCTCTACAAGGAACACTTCGTTTTCTACTGTAATGATTTTCGGTGTGTTAACACACATACTTGTTTTCATCTTTTGTGGTTTTGCAGACATCTATCTTGTACATCTTCTTAACCTTGCACACAGTCCATAAAAGAATGCTAACAGAGCCTTAATATATAAACAACAATACCAAGAACTGATTATTACTTCCATACTAAGCACTGGCCATTTGTTGTCTAATTCTCATAGGGAATGCATGGGGTATCTTTTATTCTGCCTTTTTTTCCTCCATTTTTTTCAGTCTCTGGGTTAACTTAGTTTTCTGCTTATACAAGGCAAGTGTTTTACTACTGATTTAAAAATAATAAAATTACTAAAACATCAAATAAATAAACAAATTTTTTACAGTTCATGCCTCAGCCTCCTGAGTAGCTGGAGCTATAGAATCCTATCACAGCACTCAACTGTCTGTGTTATAAATAGAGAAGCTGGGGCTGGGGAGATAGCTCAGTAGAATAAGCACTTGCCTGGCAAGCGCAGGGTCCTGAGTTCAATCCCCAGTACCACATAAAATAAATAAATAAATAAATAAATAAATAAATAAATAAATAAATAGAGAACCTGAGATTCGTCAAAGAGAAGCTACTTGCCAAAGGTTCGTCATTTCCTCATGGATATAGCTCAGGGCTGTGAGCCATCTGTGCATCCTCATGGTGTTCTTTCCACTATGCTCAAGTACTTCCCACAGTAATAAATCCACTGCTAATTACCTTATCAAAATGTACAATCAATAAAAGGCCTCCATCTAACCTCTACATTTCCCAAACTGTATTTTCCTCTATACTTACAAATATTACATTAATAAACATAGAAGTTATTTTTACTTTACATCTCTTAGAAGTCTTTTCCTAAACTTACTGAGCTTTAATTGAATATTCATACATCCAATATAAATCCAGTGCAGAAATATATTAGCATTTCACCTTCTTCATTCATTGTATGCTAGTCTTTCTATATTTTCTCTCTCTCTCTCTCTCTCTCTCTCTCTCTCTCTCTCTCTCTCTCTCTCTCTCTTTGATACGGGGTATCAAACTTGGGACCTTGTGCTTGCCAAGCAGGCACCTATGTCACTGAGATATCTCTCCATGGCCCTTATTTTTCAGTAATCTTATTTTGAGTAATTAATGCCAAGCAAGCATGATTTAAGTAAAACTATGGTTTCTGAGATTAAGATATTTGGCTGAGACTTTGGGAGCCATTTTTCCAAGCTCCAGCAATGCCAGTGTGACATAACAAAATGATCTCCTATGCCACCGGTCCCATTCAGAGATCCTGGGTATTTTAATTTCAATTTAAAGCCATGAACTACTGAATAAGGCACTCTTATTTGAAGAGTTCCGGGTTTTGGTCTGGAATAACAGTCAAAATTAGAATCAAGAGCTTCAGGAAGGTCATTCTTTGTAGTACAAAAAATTTTATTCTTCAATCAAGTTACTGTTAAGGAAATAACACAGATGCTAAGTGATAAGCACAGTAGTGTATTTTATTTATTAGTGCCAGGAATTGAACTCAGGACCTTTCACTTGCAAGGCAAGCACTTGTGGCTCTGAGCTATATCCCTGGCCTTAGCATAGCAGTGTCAAGGAGGTCTATTTCATTTTATTCTCAATTCAATATCTTCAGTTAACAGCAAATACAAAATACTGAGCAGGACACTAAGGTTAGAAGAACAAAGAAGGAGTAACTTGAGTCACTTAATAGATAGACATCTTTGGAAGAAACAGCAGAACATGTATTATTTGCACGTTAGAGCCTTAACAAAAACTAGGCCAGTGGGAAGAAATCTGTTACACCACTGTCTTTTGCCACGATGAGAGATGATTCCTGAGGAATATGTTAGTTAGGTTACTATTCTACTCTTTCTTACCTTGTAATTCCTTCAAGATAAACACTAATGAGAGAATGAGCTAGCTGACAAAATAAATTTCGCAAAATAAGTTTAGATTAGGTAAAATAAATATTTTGAGGTGCATGATGACATTCAGAGTATATCGCTTTCAAATGAAAGCAAAGAGAAGGAAATCAGTGTTTATGAGGACTTATTTTGAGTGAGCCTGGTCCAGGTCCTTTCACTGTCAAGTTGCTGTTGAGGCTTCTGATTTTAAGTTCTGGTGATTTTATGGAGGTGGCCTCCTTAAGTCTCCTCCCAAGGGCTGTCTACTCCTCCCTTGCCTTTGTTAAGAGTGCACTCTATTGGGTTCATTAGAACTTTGGTCTGTAGTTTGTCTATTTCTGTGTTGCATTTGAGTCTTGATTTTTTTTTTTAATCCTTGATTGATGTAGCTATTCATTTCCCTTTCTGTTGAGATTTGTCCTCACTGTGCTGTGGGTTGCATCTCGATCCAGGATCAATCGAAAGACTTAGAAATACATGCCAGGAAACTACTTAATTTTATTTATTTTTCTCCCCAATCATAAGAATGTATTTGCCATCCTCATTTTCTGGATAAACTGGGCCTGAGGATAGTTTAAATGCTTACCTCTAATTCATACAGATGTTAAAAAGCATATTCGGGAATCTAGTTATTCCTCAGTCCAACTGTGCTTTTGCTACATATTTTTCTTTCTGTCCTCTTCTGCTACAGATTTTAATTTTGACTTTATTTTTATCAAGTGTCTACACTACCCTTCAAATATTAGATATAATTTCGAGGAGCTGAAGTATGTTCTGGTAGCAAAAACAGGGGAACGAGCATCATATAGAGCTCAATTTAAATCACATAGAGCCCTGTAATTCTAGCAAAAGAAACTCTTGAAATTCATTTTTTGTCTAAAATGTATGCAATAAACATTAGCTTTCCAGTGATATTGACCGAATGTGATATTCGGGCACAAAATAAGTGTTTGATGTTGTCTGATAGCAATGAAAGGAATCATCAAAGCTCAGTGATGCAAAGTAATGAACATATTGATATTCTTCTTTCATGTTTTTGTTATAAGCCCAAATATCACATTAGTCATTTTCCTGCTGTTTGGACAAAATTTCCAAGACCTGCAATTTAAATGAGCAGAGGATTATTTACAGTTATAGTTTCCAAGGGTTCTGTCCAAAGTTCATTGGACTCAGTTGAGGAGGACAGTAGAGGGAGTGGGGGAAAGAGATATATCTATGTATATAGATAGGATGGTTTGGGCAAATGTACTGTGGATTTTTGCTGGTCTGTGAAAAAGACCAGATAATGTTTAATTTATTTTGTCTCCTTTTTTCAATTGTTTCTCCTTTTTCTCCTCTTAATTTCTTATATATTTCTTTGTTTTTTTTCCTTCTTCTAATTTTGCATGCATAGATCTGCTAATATGAATAACTGTTTGGAAGAAAACACTATGCCTTACAACGAGTACTGCAAAATTTATATTATTTTTTAGTGAAATTCTGTATCACTTGTAATTTTTCTGTTTAATACTATCTTGCACTGTTTTTATATTGACAACAAAAAAGTTCATTGGATGCAAGGCAGAATTGGCATGGTAGTCAGCGTGGAGAAGGAAAGCTGTTCATCCCATGCTCCCATGGGTCAAATCAGGATGAGAAGAGCCAGGAATACAACTCCTCATTTCCAGATCATGTCCCCTGTGATCTGCCTCTAGCCAGGCCCCCTCCTCAGATGACACATTCAGCACATTAATCATGAGTAGATGAATCTGCTGGTGAGATCATGGTTTATTACCCCATGACCCATTCACCTCCAAAACCCTCAACTCTTAGCACAAGAAACTTTGGAGGGACACATATCTAAATCATGTCAATGCTTCACTTAGTTTTCATGAAAAGATGTAGCAGTTGTAAAACAGTATCCACAATGTCTTTTACTTTCAGGTTGGTATATCATAGCTTGAAATCAGACATCATTCCATCTCTAAAATGTATTTATGTATTGACCAAAGAATGAAATCAAGAGAACACTAATGAACATAATACAAAAGTAGTCTAATTGTAGATCTGATCTGGAGTGGAAAATACATCATTTTCCAGATCATAGGATTGTTTTTTCCCCATACTACAGAGGACATTTGGTTGTTTTCATCTTTATTTTAAAACTGAAATGTATTTTGTTCCTAGTATTGCTTTTTCCTATTTACTCTGAATAAAAATAATCTCTGGCAGAAGCAAGGCACAATATCTATGCAAAGATTTATCTGGCCAGATTTTGCAATATGCAGTTTAATTTCAAAATGAAATAAAACCAGTAATGAACAGTGCAGGAAACTGAACAGCTGAAAAGGGAATGGCTTGTCAGTTTTTATTATTTTTATTAAACCATAGTTTTCACCTGTGTGGTTGTTAATAAAGAAGTATTTTTAAAATCTCTGAATCTACACGATCCTAGTAGATTTTGTAGATGAGTTTCTGTAAAACAAGCTTATGGCTGATTTTTAAAAACAAGCTGTCTGACTAAAAAGGCATATGGTTGCAAGAGAGAACCAGAAGAAGATAAGATGATGAGTGTTTGGTAATTCACTGTCATGGACAATCCTGAATAACATAAATCCCCTACCTACTCTAGCAAGTCCCTCTCCAGGTTCTTCCTGTAAGGGCCCTGCCATTGTCTCTGTGGGAAGCTATGGTGTGGTCCTTTCTGCTTTGGGGATGCCTGATTTCTGTGTGTAGTGTTCTGTCTTATGCATCTTTAAATGAGTGATTTCCATGCTTCATGGTGCATTAGAATTACAGGGTGAGCTTAAAAAATACCAGTGAATAAACTGAACATCAATTTTCATTTCCCAATCCCAGGTTGTGTATTTACTTTTGAGCCTGACCAGGATAGGTTTACCCTGCCCTGCTATTAGGTCCCTGAGGGTCCCTCCCTCAGCCACTTGCCTGCCCCCAGAGCAATGAGAGATTCCTCAACTCCAGGAAAGAATCTCTACAGCATTCTTTTGTCCAAAACAAGGATATCTGTTAGTTCCTTTCAACAGGATATTGAAATTCCCTGCCAAGAGAGCACAGCACATTCTCTTCAAGTGCTCTCTGCTACCTAGCTTTGCTTTACATGCCTGCAACTGCACAACTGTCCTCAGAGGGGCTTCTGCAGTACAACCTGGAAAGCACCTCCTGCCATGCTGCTTATTAGCATGAGTGAGCAGAGACCCATAAAGTTTATGGACTACAAGTCTTCCAGGGGAGGACCGTGGCAGTTGACACTAGCCTACAGTACACTAAAAGGCTATGTATGTTTCCTGTTCTCTACCTTAACCCACACACAACAGATAGAACTCAGTGGTGTCCAAAATTTTC
The DNA here is from genome assembly GCF_000260255.1 of Octodon degus. Lineage (NCBI taxonomy): Eukaryota > Metazoa > Chordata > Mammalia > Rodentia > Octodontidae > Octodon > Octodon degus. The sequence goes on from NW_004524688.1 coordinate 2,871,068, forward strand.
TGATCTAGGAGATTATGGGGCCACAGAGGAAATTGATTGGTGATGTATGACATGCCTAAGGAGAGTTACCTAGAGAGAAAAATTACTCTCAGGCTTTCACAGAGAGCAAATTGGTCAAACAATGGCCATATCTCATTCACATGACTGACCCTGACAAAAGATCTACAAGGTGCTGTACATGGTTCCAGCGTAAATCCTGAGGGGATTTGACTGACATTGTCAGATACAAAGGTTACATTTTTAGTTATATAGGTCTTGCTTTAACTTGGTCTTAACCATCCAGCAGAAAGGAATAACCACAAGGTATTAAAAGTAAAGCCATATTAATATGCTGAGCTGTAAAAAACTCAAGTCAACAACTTCTGACAATTGCCAGTCCTGCGGATAACCGCCTACTATTATGGTCTATTGGACTATATTGGGTTGTTTTGTTGAATTCAAGTACCTACAATCTTTAGACTGGTTTCAAGTATGAAAAGGTCCTTTAAAGACTTCTCCAAATACAGCTTCTCTAATTGCAGTGGAACACCCATCTCTGAAAAAGTAAAACGGAAAAGGGGGATATGTAGGGAGCCACGAAGCTAGAAAATCGATCAAATATATGTAGGTGAGACTTGGCCCAGTGCCTAAAGCAAACATGCTATCTCACTCCTGAGATGAACATCCTGTCTGGTTAAGGTTTGCTGTCAGTTACTGAACAATTGTGTCATGTGTTACTAACTTCACAAAAATGTAAATAAAGGACAGTTTTGTTGTGGAAAAAAAAAGGAAGGAAAATAAAAACATATATATGTATACATAAGAGAGTTAGGATAGATACACATCTACTTTAGTAGTTTACTGAGAATAAAAGTTTGTACTAATATTGTTTAGACAAGATATCATGTCTGCATCTTGTCCTCTGAATAACTATGAAGACAACAATATGCAATGTATTAATTATTGTAAATGTCCTAACCTGTTTGGAAACTGTTTCATCACTATTTTTTTTCCCAATAAAAAGAAAAAAAAGTAAAAAAAAAAAAGATATAGAGAGGAGAGTAGAAATAATGGAAACCAGAAAAGAAATGGAAGCAGAACTAGTAACATGGCTGTGGCTCATAGGCCCTAGGGGGATGATGTCTGAGGCCACAGTCCCTTCTGTGTTATAACTGGGAAAATAGAGTGTGGGTAGTGCAAAGCAGAATCCCCGGGGTTGCAAGCCTGAAGAGTGTTATTTTATCAAGCCGCATATTCTTCATCCACGCCTGTCCTTCTTTTCCATGGTTCCTGGCTACATGTGTGCATTCTGTCTCAAACATCAGTTTGTGTTCTTTTTCTCCTTCACTTCCTTTTGTCTACTATGTTTGCCTCTGCAGATCTTTCTGCTCTGTGATTTTTTTCCTTCTCCATCTGCTACATCTTTAGGCTTTGCATGTTAAGAAGTTAAAGCAAAGATGGATTGGTAGTGTTTATTTTTCAAACATATTTTTCTTTGCAACTTTAACTACAATATTATTTTAACGTTTGCTTTTCTTTACATACTTTTATTATAAATAAGTGAAACAAGCAATAACTTAGAAAGTTCAAAGAAAACAAAATTCCAATTAAAAATCTTCCATAGTAGGTATGAAAAGAGAAAATGAAGAAACAAAAATCTTTGATGATCTTATCATCTATGGAACTTTTGGTGAGCATCTAAAGTGAAATTTTTCATGAATTTTTCAAAAATTCCACATTTTATTTTTTCTAATAATTCTAATATATCATCATCATTAATTTTAAAAGGGTTCTTCAATTATAGGGTTCGCAAATTAGCTTAATGTGTATATTTATATGCTGTGTATTTTTATACTAGGAGGTATATAATTTGTTACATTTATATTTGTTTACATTATATTATTATATAGTATATATATTATATTCAAATAATATGAATAATACATATTCAGCATATAATATGTATTTATATATGATATAATTTTATGCATATGATCAATATTTGGTGTTTGCAATGTAGCAGATATTCAAGTACAAGTAATTGTCTTATAAATTTTGTCGGTATAATTCCCCTGTCATATTTATATTGAAGGTCAAATGTAAGCTAAGTTAGTTTTAACCACTGAAGGAATTGTATTTTTTTTCCCAAAGCGCTTTATTTGCCCTGAACAATGATATTCCTGGTGTTTAAAATACAGAACCAAATAAAGACTACATCTTGGTAAGCTTGTGCTGATTCTTAAAATTATAGTGATGCAACTTGATCAGTTCATTCCAGCAAGACTAGTTCCAAGTGTAAGTGCGCAGTCATTCATCAGGCTTGTCTGACTGTGTGGCCGTGTGTGTCTAACATTAAAAAAGTGATGAGGGGGCTTCAAAGGGACCATTTGTAAGACTGTAACAAGATCACACCCAAGCTACCAGATGGTTTGGACAGGTGATCAAACCACAGGTCATTACCTCAAAAAAGCAGGCTCCCAGGTCTAAAATAGACTATTCTCTGAAATCTGTTCATTTAATCAGTTTGTAAAATGTAGTTAGAAAAGTGACTGCAGCCTTCAGGCAATGACAGATAACCTGCAAATGGTGGCCACAGCTCATAAGGAGAGTGCACTCCATTAGCTTGGATTCCAGAAAGCTTAGTTGGTTGTCTGCAGTATTTTTTAGCCTTGCTCATATATATTCAGTGGTGACCATCCAAGGCTTCATCCTCAACTCCAAAGCCAATTATGTAGAATAAACAATAATTTTAATAGTCTTAATACCATTACAATAAGACTCTTCATTTTCTTAATGATGACACAGACATGGCTGTTGTATGGTAACCTTCCCTGCATGATGTAGTTAAATGAAGATTTATAACCAATTTATATTTAATCTTTTGACAACATTTATTTAGCAATGCCAAATAACAGAAGTTGAGAAACATTTAGCTTTAGAATCCTGACACTGTAAAAATAATTATCAACTTGCATGTCATTTTAATGGGCTTGAAGGAACAGTCCTCATTATACTGTCACAGAGATTAAGTTATTTTAAGGTCAGTTTATTGTGATTTCTTCGGCACACTAAAACCTTTCATACCACAGTGTTACTTGCAAGACAAGTTTCTGGATTCCTTACGATGATATTCATAAGTTTTGTTCATTGAGGCCATGAAGAATACAGTGAAAGGTAGGCGTTACCATCAAAACAAAACAAATACCTATAGTCTAGTAGGGTAGATGAAATTATGCAGGGTATGGCGTAGGAAAAAAATATTTTAAATTCTCTGCGAAAAGTGTAACTAAAATATAATCACTTGTCATTTGCTGAAGGAATCTCTTAAGGCTTCTTTGAGGAGTTTTCCATTAAGTCCCCCAATAGGCAGTGGGAACATTAAGCTACATAGAAATGGAGAGAAATAATACATTTTTACATGTTGTTAGCATATATAAAGTGAAAAGAAGGTCAGAATTTATCATGTTCTTATTTAAAGCGAGGTATAAATACATCCCTTGAACTTCTTAATGGGCAAAGCTAGACCTTTAATAATCATATTTTCTTAAAAACAAATGTGGTAGAATAATTTACACAAAGTAAATTTACACCTCCCAAGAGACTATAAAAGCACATGTAAAGAGCATCATTAATTAGTGATTAGAAAGACATACAGATTTGGACCAATTAAGACAGCAACTGAGACATTAGGGTTATATCAACAAAGAAATGACCAACAGATTTTTTTTGTTGTTGTTAGAGGGATACACACCTGGTTCTCTCTCTCTCTCTCTCTCTCTCTCTCTCTCTCTCTCTCTCTCTCTCTCTCTCTCTCTGTAATGTTATGATGTAATTTTTAGAAAACTATTCTTTTAGTGATTCCGAAGCACCTTTTCTTGAGTGGAAAGAAGACAAAGAAAGGGCAGCACTTTGTGGGACTATGGGAGCCCCTGCAGAGGGCCTGGCAGCATAGGGCTGGGGAGCCCCTGCAGAGGGCCTGCCAGCATAGGGCCTTGGGATCTCCTGCAGAGGGCCTGCCAGCATATGGCTTTGGGAGCCCCTGCATAGGGCCTGGCAGCATAGGGCTTTGGGAGCCCCTGCAGAGGGCCTGGCAGCATAGGGCCGTGGGAGCCCCTGCAGAGGGCCTAGCAGCAGAGGGTCTTGGGAGACCCTGCAGAATGCCTGGCAGCAGAGAGCCTTGGGAGACCCTTCAGAGGGCCTGGCAGCAGAGAGCCTTGGGAGCCCCTGAAGAGGGTCTCACCAGCATAGGGCCATGGGAAGGGGATGAAAGAATCAGTCAAGAGTTCCACTGTGACTGAGTGTTGAAGCAGTCACAGAGAGGAGGCAGATCATGACTGATTCTTTCTTGGCTCACTAGATTAATCATGATTCTGCTGATTAAATCCCCAGGATATCTAAGGTACAAAAGTTCCAGGCAATTCTCCTGAAACCAAATGGCATAAGCTCGAACAATCAGAACTTTATATATTGATTATTCCCACTTCTAAATGTCCCTTCTCTCAGTTTATCTATAGTTTATCTATTTGTTTCATTTCTACCCTCATAAAGATTTTTCTGGTTCATCCCAGGATGTTGATTTTCATGGATCTCTGTGTGATGCAACATCTCAAACTCAAAAGCAAGCTCTGCTTAGAAACAAAAGGATCTGTGCTCAGTGCCTGTCTACACTGAGCAAGCATACATCTCTCCCAGCCCCAGCCTCCTAAGGTATTAAGGCATAAGCAGATGCATGTAAATAAATACAAAACTGGCCATGGCATGTAAAGACTGAAAGTGAATGTCAAAGAACTTTCTATATAAAAGATGCTTGGGGAAGTTCATGTTTATATCTTCCCTCTCTGAGTTTACTTCCCACCCTTCTAAGACTATAAGAATGCTTCCCTGTTGTATATGCACTGTGAAAACCTTTAAACATGTGTATATCACTCACTTTCCCATTCCTGGATACATACAGATTAAAGGATTCTATTTGAATCATGGTATTAGAAGATTCAGCCCTCATATGATTGGTTCCAAGGCAAAAACTTCATGGTGAAAGAAAACTGCCCTTCTCGTGGCAGCCAGGATGCAGAGAGAAAGCAGTAGGCAGCAGTAAGAAAACTCCTTTTCTGGGTCATCACCCCTGTACCCAGTTCTTCCAGCTTGGCTGTCCCTCCAAACACATGAGGCATTTGGGAGATATTGGGTTCTTAAATTATAACAGTCTAAATATCAGTGTTATACTTGGATTTAAAAACTATTCATGAGTGGCTCGGTTCAAAGGTTGTGTGATTTTTCTTAATCATGAGAAGATAATTCAGCACACTTGTTATTCACTAATATTTGTTGTTATCATTGCTATAAACTGTATTATTTTTAGTACATGTTTTCAGTGCATTCACCATGGAGAGCTGGAACAAGTACAAAACGTATCATAATTTTTTTCATCTCCACCTCCAACCCTTCTTTCTCTCTCCCTCCATCTCTTGGTCTCCTCTCCTTTTGCGAAAAGTCTCTCTGTTTCACCATCTATCGTGTATACTTTGAATTTCTCATAATAGAAAAATGATATGATATTGAAGTGTGCTTGATTTATTTCACCTAACAGTATGATTTAGTGGGCATCCATTTTCCTACAGATGACTCATGTTTATGCTCTTTTATAGCAAAGCAATAATTTATTGTGTATAAATACCATATGCCATATTTATCAGTTCATTTGTTGATGAATGCTAACATTGTTATATCCATACCTATCTTTATAGCAGCACATAGCATTCCCAATAACTAAATCTTGGAAATGGCCTGTATATCTACTGTGGATAAAGAGAATGTGATATTTAAACACATGGAGTACTATTGTGCTATAAGGAAGGATTCATTCTTAGGCACATGGATGTAGCTTGAGATTTGTCACCCAGTGTGGTAAATGTAAATGGAAGCAAAATTTTGTCAAATACTTTTTGGAGAACTTGTTTATGAAAACATGCATTCGTAAACAGAGGTATTACCATAAAGTAAAAAAATAAAATTAGACAAGTAGAAGTTGAAAGATTCTTTCAAATAAAAAGGGGAATGAGAGCTAGTGATGGGGAGGAGTGAGGGGAAAGGTGATGAAGAAGAATTGGAAAGTCGCAGAGATAGAACTTCTGCCACTGGGGAGGAGGGCAAGAGATGGAAGGGACAGGGAGGTAGAGCAGGGGCAGGGAACAAGAAAATAGAATGAGATGTGCTGTGTACCAGTACCATCTCCCCCCAATAAATGTAATAATTATGTTTGCATATATATTAGCACAAATATGGACTAATGTAAATAAAAATTTAAAGTTTCCTCTATTTTGACTTGTTCTGCTATGAACATGGGTATCAAATATCACTTTAATAGGATGTCTTTAACTGTTTCAGAAAGTTAACTAGAAGGGAAATATTGGATCAAATGAAATTTCTATTTTTAATTTTTTCAGGAATCTTCACACTGATTTCTATAGGGGTTATGATAGTTTATATTCTTACCAACAATAGAAAATGGTCATTTTTCAAAGATAGTTTTGCAGGATATGTTAGTCTGAGCTGGACATGTTTTCTTTTAGGGCTTGAGAAAAATATCATTTTTTTAATAATATTTTTTGCTAATCATCCAGCAGCTGTTAGATGCAGGACTATGGTTCTTATGGTATATCTGGATAGTGCCACCTACATCAGTCCTGACCTAAGGTACTGACCCTTTGCCCACATTGGTCACTTCTGCTGCCTGTAGTTTTAATAAAATTTTTCTTTAACTCTTGTATGTCTATATTCTGAACTTTTTCTAAGACTTTAATTATTTGTTAAACTGATCAGTCATGTGTTTTATTTTGTGTAGCTCTGCTATATTTGATTAATGTCTCTTTTAAGCTTACTAATCATCTTTTAAAAATTAAGTTCATTGTGTATTGCATTTTATCAGCTTTGAGCTCACAGAGCACCTTATAGAGCTGGCTCTTGTTCTCTTTTATCTTGTACTATTTTATGCAATCTAACTACTTTTGATTTATTCTCAATCAATTACCCATATGTTATGGTTGTCCCCCCAAAACCTCATGCTGTCATGGGGCAGCTTCTGGAGTTTGTGATTGATTCTTGATCCAATGCCGGGATTGCAGGTGTGAGTGCTAGACCTTGGCCCTGAGGTGGGTAATCTGCATTACAGTGGAAGGAGGGGAGAGGGTCCAGCTAAGTGCCTCAGCTGCTGTCCCTCCCTTTGCTCTTTGCCATCACCATGAATGACTGCTCTGTGTCATGTGACACTGCTTTGGATACAGCTGTGTATGGACTGAAACCTCCCCTAACTGTGAGCTAACTAAACCTTTCCTTCCTTAATTTTGGTGTTGGATACTTGGTCCCAGCAATGAAAGAAAAGTAACTGAGACATCATGGGTCAGTTTTGTGGCTTTTGACTTGATGGAGAGGATGCTGATAAGTTTCTAATGTTCTCTCTTTGGGACCACCATCATGCTTCTTTATCTCTCTTCTTTCTCCCAACCAACTTCACTTTTTGGCAGAAAGGAAATAACATTCAAAAGATAGATAGTGCCTAATATTAGAACTTGAAGGGCAGCCAAATAGCTCAGTGGATTAAAGCACCTGCAGGCAGGCACAGGGGCCAAGAGTTCGATCCACCAACCTGTCGTGCTGGCCCTGCCCCCTGGGGTGCACTGAGATAGCAGTTGATACTGTGCCTGTTAGTATGCGCCTGCAATCCCATCTCTTGGGAGGCTGTAAACAGGTGGATCTCTATAAGTCAGATCTAGTAGCGAGACCGCAAACACCCTGTAGACCCTTCCCTAAGAAACAAAAAGAAAAAGAAAAAAGAAAAAAAAATTAATGTCTTCATTTATTATACTGAACACTACTAAGGTCCTTTTCTATTTTAATGTCTTTGTATTTAGTCTTTTTCTAGAGTGCTTGAGTCCATGGTGGCTTTCAACCTATAGCAGTTTATACTTACAGGTTTTTGAGGTTTTGCTTGTTTTGTCATAGCAAGATGGAACCTATGCCCATGCGCCACCACTGAGCTACACACAGAGCTAGAACAATTTTTTAAAAAAAACTTAGACAGTTCTGGAAGGCAGCACAGGCATGACTGCAACCTAATACACAGGCCAACCACCTTTCTTCACTTTCATGCTCAGCAGTTTCTCTGTGATTTGATCAATCCATGTATTCATATTTATTTACCTCAAGCCACATTTCTCCTGGAATGGAGGTGAGCACAGGTACATGGCAAACTACTGATAGTATAAACCCTTCCCTTAAGGAGTTTAGAAGCTTGTGGAAGCTCTCTTTTAAGCATGCAAAGCCACTGCACTGATCAGCATGCTTCCATGTGCTACAGACAATAAATCTGAAGGCACGTTGTATCAGCAAGTGTTTAGATAAGGAGAGACATGGCTCTGAATGGAACCATGATACCTGACCAGAATTATCAGTCCTGTAGGCTTGCGTTGGCAATTTGTGAACTAGAAAGGCTTTTCTGGTGCTAGAGGCAGTCATTACTTATTTTTAGAAGCTTACCAAATCACAATATTGTCAGCTTTGATTAAGAGAAATAAATAATCTGATCTTTTTCCCAGCATGACATCACCATGCATTTCTAATTAATCACTATGTCACTGAAGAAGAATAATTCTCTTATTACAGAAGTTAAAATACAATCTTAGTATACTAAGTGCTTTTTGAAATCAGTACTTTAAAAGATCAGGTTTTTTGACATGGTATATTTGTCTTATCATTGGTACAGGCTAAAGAAGACACTTAAATCATCAATATTTCTAAGAGGCATATTTAATGCCAGTAGTGAAGGTAGGAAATGGTATATTTAAAATATCTGTAGAAAAGTAATTATGTTAGATGTTATTGTCAAAGCCAAATGAGAATGTAGGCAGGGGAAGGCTCACCCTTTACTTGCAACATTCTTTAATTAATGCTGTTCTTCGGAGTGTTCATTTCCTTAGCTGATTACTCGCTAACACTTAAAACATTTAGAATAAGGACATTTTAAAATTACTTTTTAAAAATCAAGAGAATTTTGATTTATATAAAAATAAGTAAGAATTATGTTGGTTCTTAGGACCTGGCATGGATGAACATTCCTGGATATAATATACCACTTACAGGATATGTACAGAATTATGTAATTAATCCTCACTTAAAGTAAGGATTAATTTTGCTCTTTGCCAGTTGCTGAACCTGTGTGTCATTGCTGAATGCTAGTGCTATAAAACACTAATGGGCATTTCCATGAAACTTTTAGCAGTGATTGAATGAGGAATCTGAGGTGATGAGGGTGGAGCCTTGGCAGTTTTAGTGACTGCCCACTGTGGTCCACAATTGTCAAGCAGTGTTAAGGTACCACTTTTTAACACCCATGGCCTCAATCTCCTAATGTATTTAGTGCAAACCACCTTCTAAGACAAAGCTATTATCACTTGGGCAGTGGGAAAGCATGTGCTTTGTAGTCAGAAAACTCTTATTTAGACCTGTGATTGCCCCTGTTTCTGTCCTGGGGACACCATTCAACTCCTGACCTTCTATTTCTAGAGTTATAAAATCATGACAGTAGTGCATGTCTTTCAAGATTGGCACTAACTTGACAAGTCTGTCATTAAAATGAAATTTGGGAATCTCTTTTAAATCCCCATTGATGCCACTGGACAAATGAACCACCAAAATCACTCTATTTTGGCTGTGTATACTAAATGTATTCAATTGCATAAGTCAGCTTGAAACTTTTATCCATTAGTCTGGTTTCCTATAATTGCTTACTATTTCTGTTTGTAATTATAAATCATGAGTACATTTTGCATGGTAATAAAGATATAATTCATGTAAGGAAATGTGTTTCCAGTAAACTTTGAGACTCCATTTAGATTTATGTTCTATATTATTAAATAGTTAATTATAAACTATTTTATTGAGTATGAAAATTTTTCCAAAATTATAACTTATACCTCACATTTCTTTTTGATAATCTTGTGTTAAATTTAAGATGTAAATTCTGTGTAAGAATCAATATTTTTAAAGTTAGCCACCTGAGTCAAGGGGAAAATTTTGAATTCTAAATACTTGGGACAACAAATAAAAATAGTGAATATGTGTTAACATCCCTTGTGTATCAGAAATTATGCTAAGTGTTCACCTGTATTATTATTTTTAAAACTTTTATATCAGGATATGAGCTAGTACTTTCATTATTTTGATTTTACAGGAAAGTAGGTGCTGAGGGTCTGTTGATTTGCCATAGATGAACAGGAAAAACTGGGGTTCAGCTTAGATATTCTGCCTCACAGAAGTGGTACTCTTAACTCTTTAAGCCCACTTGGATAGCTCCTGAGCTTCAGAGATTTCATTCAGAGGAAATCAAATATAACGACCTGTGGTGCTGATAATGGCTGCCATCTAAATTTGAATTACATTTTCTCAGATTTTTAGGGAGTGCTATAGCTTTACTGGCATCTAACTTAACTAGACCCCATCCCTTACCCAATTTAAGGAAGAATCATCAACTAAATTTATCCTGTTTGGCTTTGAAATTTGTTTTTTATTTAAACTCAATCCTTAAATTATGCTTCACTATACAGTTTTGTCTGGGTATGGGAGATTTCATTATTATTCTCAAAATGAGTAATGAAAAAGTAAATTGGCTGCAACAACCAAAAAAAGCCCAGGCTAAAGTATTAGAATTAATCAGCAAATTTTGCCTCACCAAATGAAATTATTTTGCAGATACATTAATTAAAAACCTTAATGCCCCTCAAAATTGAGAATTAAATTATAGCTTTTAAAGGTAGAGTCTCCTTAGAGATTACTAAACATGTTTCAGATGCACATGTACTGGATGGATGACTATATAATTGGAAACTGTTTATAATATCGTATCCCCTTGATTATGCCACAAGAGTAAGGATTGAGCTTGTTAAAAGCTGGAATAGTGCAGTTGGATTCTGTTGGCTATGATAAACTATTGGGCAGATTGCTGTGAAAGTATTGCTTTAGTGTCTTTTACTGGTGGTAAATTTTCAGAATGTGACTCTGAACATTTCATTATTCCATGTCCCATATAAATAAAACTTTAAAATATATTTTTTTGAGCCCACCACATTTCTTGTTTTTAATAACATTTAGTTACATCATTTATAACGGCATTTGTTTATAAAAGAAATTAAGACTGGTTAGTAACTTAGTTTGGGCTTTCTTTTAAAATGGACAACAGGGGACTAGTTGTGAACTAGGAGTTCACAAAGAATATTTCTGCATGATATGCTGACCCTAA
>NW_004524688.1:2883278-2887785 GCF_000260255.1 Octodon degus
CCCTGGGCTCTCACAGGGGCGCCGCGCCTGCCCAGGTTGCCGCGTTAGGGCACCCGCCCCAGCAGCGCCACCGCCGCGCTCCAGCCTTCCCGCCCCGCCGCGCTTCCGCCTCCGGACTCTAAAATATATTTTTCCCTTTTGTTTTATCACTTTGGTGATATTAAGCTAGATGCACCTTAATTTGATTGCAAATGTGATGTTCCAACATTTTGAAGTATGTATGAAGTTAGTCTCATGAGTTTGGTTGGTGAAAAGATTGGCTAACTCTGGTGGCATTCTGTTTTGTATTAACTGTTTGCTCTCAGCTTAAAATACTTGTTACAACTTTCAACACAGAAAATTTACTGAGCTGATCAATATTTATTGTTCACTAAAATCAATAAATATTGCTGTTTGGGACATATAAAGTAAGGTAAAAATGTCACACAAAGGGAAGTTGTTTCCCTAGGAAAACTAGGTCAAAAATATGCTATGTGCTGTGGCTGCACACTCAAGAAGTGCTGTCAGCCCTCAGAAGGTAAAGGGAGTGGCAGTCCCAGATGGTGTGAGAGGGAGACAGTCAGTCCACCAGGTAATGAGGTGAGAAGGATCTTCATTTGATTACATGGATTTTGATGTGATTCTTACCTTTTTGATGATACAAGATAAGAAGCCATGTGGAAGTAATTTAGGGTGTACATACTCAATGGATTTCAGGTAGAATCACTTTAGATTAAGTTCTAGGCATCAGCTAAACTAGCTAATAAAGATGTTTAAGTTACTACAGGGAAAAATGTATTCTTTCTCTATAAGACATAAATATAAGTTTCTGTGCCTCACAGATTGTGCTGATTTAGTTCATTTTCTATAAATTTTTATATTCTTAGCTCATGAGATGTTTATTCTAGAAAATGTATTCAAGCACCTTCAATAGAACTGCTACTCAGAATTCCATCAGTGGGCTGGTGAGATAGCTCAGCAGTCTAAACCATCTGCTTAGGCAAACTTAGGCAAGTTCAGAGGAACGATATGTCATGCCTACCCCGCCACCAGGGTGGACTGAGTCACCCATGGGGGCGGGAGAGAGAAACAAAATCCAGGGGCATGACTTCCAATTCTTTACTCCCTTGTTATTTTTTTCTAACCGGATCCCTATCACTGCTTTGGAGGCTCTAACCATGCAGAGCTGTGGGAATCTATCAGGACTGTTTTCTCCTAAAATGACCAGAGGAATGAGTAAGTCTAAGAAACACGGAACATTATAACTAATAAATGGAGCTATTGATGCAGACAGTAAGTCTTTGTAATTGAGGAACATAGATAGGCTATTTTTAGGAGGAAAGAGGGAAGGAGTTGATATTACAGGTGCCAGGCCAGACAATGTGATGGTCTCCTAAAAAAAATATCCTTGAAGTTTGTGCCTTTCCAGATCATTGTGGAGAGAAATTGGAGGATTCTTTCTCTTCCATTCATTCCTATGGGAACTGAGGTAGTAACATGTTTTAAGCCTCCTATAACTAAGTAGAGCTGATTATTTCTGCTTAATGATTTGTGTTTCTAAGAGTGAGTTTGGCCGAGTTGAGTGAAGGGTATGAAGAGGGATGCTTCCTACCAAAGAAAGCCTAGGTGTTCATTCTTTAATATTGAAACAAGTAGACTATTTAAAAGTCACAAAGCAAAGTATATTTTCCTGTTTTGAGATGTTATTCTTAGGTAGTGATTATATAGCTTTATATGGAAACCAAAAAAGGAATTCTTAGAAGAATTGCCATTCTGACTGGAATTTGTGCTTATTTATAGGCTGGAATTCAAAGGTGAAGAAGACAGTATCACTGTCCAATATGTATCATGAATTGATACTTGTGGTAATAGGGCATATAATGGGACAGAAACCTTGTTCTGCTTTTAGCACTATAAAGTACCCAGAACCCTAACCATCTCTGTCTTTCATCCAAGGCAATAAATTCAAAACTCCTATCCCTTCACTCCATCTAACAGTTTTTACATTGCCACAGTATGTATGTATGTATATATATATATATATATATATATATATATATATATATATATTGTGATGAGACATAGAAGAGTCTCCTTCGTATTATCTATTGTCTGAATCTTTGGAGAGAGAGGGGGAGGGAAAGACATCAATGGTCCTCATTTCTGGAGAGAGAGGGAGAGGGAAAGACACATCAATGATAGTCTCAGTTACTTTCTACCATTGCCGGGACAAAATACTTGAAACACAAAATTAAGGAAGGAAAGGTTTACTTAGCTCACAGTTAGTGGAGGTTTTAGTCCACACTCAGCTGGCTCCAAGGAAGAGTGGCATATGAAAAAGGGTAGTAGTTCATGGTGGAGGAAAACAGTAAGAGCAAGAACCAAAGGAAGGAGCAGCTAGCCAGCTTCTCTCCCTTCCTTATATTGTACTCAGGCTATCCACCCCAGGGCGGGTATAGTACTCACACCCATAATACCAGTACTGTATCATTAATTAATTACAAACTCTAGAAACCTTCTCCAATGACTGCATGAGGCCTTGGGGGAATAATTAGACATAAAACATTGAGGTCTTGGGGGGACAATTAGACATAAAACATAACAGTAGTATTTATTCTCTTCTGTGCTGTCTATATGGGTAGGTGCTGTCCACATAAGGCTTTTGAAAATGAAATTGCTTAAAAATTAATAAAATAAAAACCAATGGGTTCCAGCAAAGTTCCAGTTCTCAATAACCATGCGTATAGATGGCCCCTGGTAAATGTATGCACAAGATGGTACAGATGCAGGACGTTTCCATCATCATAAAGAGTTCTCTTGGGCAGCAGTATTCTTTTTAACATTTTCATATTGGGTAAGTATTTAAATCAATCATGTTGCTATTTCAGTCTTTTGTAGACTATTAATACTGATTATTAATTTACCTAAGTATAAAATATATTAATCTTACTCTATCTCCTAAAAAAACAAATAATTCAAGCAATTGAATTATTGCTTCTGTATAACACTGTTGCTTCTCTGTAACAAGCAGTGAAGAAAGCTTCTTAGATTAGTGAAAAGTTTTCATTAGAATCAGAATTACTTTTCCTAAATGTTTATTTAAAATAGTTTTTGAGACTAGTGGATGTAACTTAGCATGTAGTACAGCACCTACTTAGCATATATGAGGACCTAAATTCAACCCCCAGCACATATAAACACAGACTCAAACACACCATACACACACACACACACACACACACACACACACACACACACAATTCTTAGGCCTAAGCCCATGTTCTAAAGTACACAAAAGAAAAATAACTAAGATTATGCTAGTGTATATCAAAAGTCATACTCTTTTAATAATGATGATTTATTAAGTGATTCTCTCATGCTGCAGTGCACTAAATATTTTATAGACATAGTTTTGTGTATTTCTTAAAATAACCCTATGAGTTAGAAATTATTACTGGTATTATTTTTATTTTCATCTTTTAGACTTGAGGAAATATTCAGGTCAGTGCCATATAGCTAGTGACATAACCAATTTATTTTTATTTACTTATTTTCTTTTTCTTTTTTTATGTATTTATTACAGGTTCTACAGGGTCTCACTGCACAGATCACACTCATAGTGATCTTCCTGTTTACAACCTCCCAAGCAGTGGGATTACAGGCCTACACTACCACGCCCACTTTCAATTACTGTCTCAGTGCACCCTGGGGGCAAGGCCAGCACACCAGGCTGGAGATTGAACCCCTGGCCCCTGTATCTGCCTAAGCAGGCTCTTTAATTTGAGCTATCTGGCCAGCCTTACTTATTTTATTTTTACTTCATGTTTTATTTTGATTTCATTTTTTGTTTTCTTGTCTATTTTTTTTAGATTTTTAATTCATTTTAATAAGAAATATAGACTTTAAATTAGTTTTAAGAAATTATTTTTTGTTGTATTCAAAAAATAAAAGAGAAAGGAAATGGGTAAAGTTAGATAACACTGCAGTGAAACAAGACGACAAACTCAGAATTTGAGATTGACTGTGAGTCAGTAGGCTTGTTCTCTTTCTAAAAAGCAAAATTTAAAACAAAACTGTTTAAAGTAGGGGAATGATTTGGATATTAAAAGATCAAAAAGGCACAAGAACTTGCTATAAATATTGACAAGGTCCTCAATCACTGGGGGGAAAAAGCCTTTGGGTAAAGTTGCAGATTGACTCATATTATTTTATGTGAAGCAATTTATGTTAATTCTCCTAAGTAAGATGATCATGTTGCAGAATGTAAGAGAATGCCTGTGTTTACGAGATTCTTGTGGAAGAAAGTGTAAAAGCATAAAGGGCATGCTGTCTGCAAATGTCCTTAAAATGTTTAAGCCAAAACTAAGGAGGGAGAAAACGCAAATATTTTAGAATTTTAAAATGCTTTTCTTCCAATCTACTAACATTGGTATATATTTGAAAAATTTAAGTATAGAATTTGACGATATAAATAGATTTCTAAGTTAAAAAAATTATTACATTTTGCATACTGTATTAGCAAGTAATA
>NW_004524688.1:2887885-2891825 GCF_000260255.1 Octodon degus
CTCTTTTCTTCCACCCTTCCCCTATTTCTTGATCTGCTTCTCATTTGAGAAAGATCTGTCTCCCTATTTCTTATCACGTAACTTCTGTTTTGCTATTTATTTATATTTTGTTTTACTCACATATGAAAAAACATGCAATAATTAAGCTTATATGTCTTTTTTAATTTATTAAGCTTGCATATCTATTTAATTCTCTTAATATTATCATATTTCATTGTTTCTATGAATTATTGAAGTTTTTCCTTCTTTATGGCAGAGTGGTACTTAATTTTGTGTAAATACCACATTTTCTTTACCCATTCCTGTTGATGGGCCTGTAACCCATTTCTAAGATTTAGCTATTCTGATTTAGCACATGTATTGTGCTATTATACATGTGGATATGCAAGTGTTATTGTACTATGATGTCTTCGGTTGTTTCAGGAAGATACCCAAAGAGGAAATAGCTGATTCAAATGGAATTTCTAGTTTTAGTTTGTTTTGCTTTGCTTTGAGGAATCTCCATAGTGTTTTTCACAGTATTTGCACTACTTTATATTTCCCCAAACAATGTAGAAGGGTTCATTTGTTTGTCATGGATTTGTCAGCACTTTTTCCTTGATTTATTGATGATGGTCATTCTTTCTGCAGTAGGATGGATTATCAGTGTTGTTTTAATTTGCATTTCTGTAACATCCAGCAATTTTGAACATTTCTTCATATATTTATTGGTCATATGTACTTCTTACTTTTAGAAATTTTTTTCATTTTACTTGTATGCCCTTTTCATTGCACCTTTAATGGGAGAGCTTGATTGAATTCTTTATGTATTCTAGATGTTAGTCCTTTGTCTGAGGAATACCTTGCATTTGTTTTCCAAATTTTCCTTCAGATTCAATGCTTTTGTTTCAATGTTTAGATCTTTAATTCTTTTTAATGTTAGTTTAGTATATGATGAGATATTTGGATCTAGGTTCAGTCTTCTACATGTAGATAGACTGTTTCCACAGCATCATTTATTTTAGATGCTATTGACCAGACGTGAAGATCGAGGCCTAACTGGCTCAGATGAGCACCAGGAAGAAGGGCGACTTGTTAGCATGGTGGCATGTTATGAGTTCTAGGGAAAAGTTAGTACAAGTAAAATCCTGATGTTTACCCAGACATGTGCCATAGATGGTGGGAGACAGATGAATTTTATGATATTCTAGTTACTCTCCCAGGGTCTAAATAAATTGAGGCAGCATGGACCAGTCATTTGGGCCTCTTTGATCACAAGAGACAAGAGTCCCCTGCCCCCCCAGTTTAATGTCATCCTGTATCTCTGTTTTTCATCCTCTCTTGTTCCCCAGTCAGGCACAAAGCTAATACCCAATTTTTCCTCCATATCTGATTTTGTCCCTTTTTCAAAAATGAAATAGTTGAATATATTTGAAAAACCCATATTTTTAAAATATAGGTTTTGTTTCATGTGTTGTGAATATTGTTAATGCTTTCAACAGTTTGTGTTTTTGACCAAGAAAATAAATGTGCAGACTTGAATAAGTGTTATGTTTATGAGGCTACCTGAGACAGAAAACTATAGAAGATATAGTGCTAAGTTATAGCAGAAACCAGAAGACCTGAGTGGGTGCATTGGCTTGTCCTTCCCAAGGTCCTGATCTCACTGTGCTTGTCACTGTCCTAAAATAAAATTAAAATTACTTCAGATTAAATCAGTATATGAATAAAATTGTCAGGTTAGTGGCCTAGTTATTCACAAGATAATTATATAAGCTTGTTGATTGTTTGGGTTGGAAGAAAACAGATAGTGTCAATGGGTACTCCAGAAATATTTAAGAAAGCTGATTCAAATTTTACCTGTTTAGTTTTCTGCATAGCAAATGTTACGTAATAGATTAAATTTGTGTGACTTTTCTTTTCCCCTTTGTTTTCTGAAAAATGCAGTTTTTAATGATGCACTATGAAATGCTTCTGTGGTTAGGTCTTGTCTGTGATGTGTTCGGTCTGCCTTTCCTAGGGAGCCCAGAGCCCTGTGGAATGCTATACTCAGGGCTTTATTTATCTGAGCTTCACTGGCCAATACGTAAGCTGCTTTGACCAAAGACACTCCGAAATTTTGGCTGAACAGCTTGCAAGCCTGTGCAGTAGTCTATAAAGCATACTTGACACATCTTTGATAAATCTGTCAATAGAACTACTGAACAACCCAAATTGCTTAAAAAGCCCTCTGGTTTTATGTAAAGATAAAAGCTTGTATT
Source organism: Octodon degus (assembly GCF_000260255.1). NCBI lineage: Eukaryota > Metazoa > Chordata > Mammalia > Rodentia > Octodontidae > Octodon > Octodon degus. The sequence continues at coordinate 2,890,126 of NW_004524688.1, forward strand.
TTTAGGATGTTGAAGTATCGGGGTGAAGAAGCAAGATGCCATCCATTTACGAATTAGCCAAAATGTCTAAGTAGGGCTGAGGAGACAGCTCAGCAGCATAAGTGCCTGCCTCACTAGTGCAAGGTCCAGAGTTTGATTCCCAGTACCACATGTCTTGCTGGCCTCGAAACCAGACATGGTGATGCACACCTATAATCCCAGTGCTGGGGAGGCTGAGGCAGATGCATCTCTATGAGTCCAAGCTGTGCAGAATGGACTACATATGCTATATATGTAGTATATGTGGATATATCTATGCACGTACATTCACACTTGGAGTGCACCCAAATGTACCACACTATTCATAATTCCTGACCTAGAGGCATCTAATTTGAAAAAAAATTGAAATGTATCTCTAGTTATAAAATGATTTGATAAAAATTGGTGTCTTAGAAATAGAAACACAAGGAGCTTTGATTGTTTTGGGCGGGGAAGATGCTGCCATATGAAGAGTATATTAGGAAAGAAAAAGGATTTTAAGATCCAACAGACAGTGAAAGGGGAAGATTCATGTTATTGACTACAAACAGCTATATATACCTAGAGAAAGGCTTCTGAGGTTGTTCTCAGAATTGCCTTGCCATTCCTTTGGGAATTATGGCTCCATATGCACGAGTTCCAACTGAAGGCCTTTCAGCCAGGCCAGTGGGAACATTGCCCAGAAGATTGTCAGAAAGTTATTTGTTTTTATTCCTGTCCAGTATGCTCCAGTCCACAGTACAACACAGAAGCTTGCCAACTTTAAATTGTTTTATGAAGCGAAATAGGCAGGGAAGGCACTCTACGAAGAGGCCCTCCTGATTTACTTGAAGCCCTAGTAACTTGGCTGAGTGGAGCTAACAGCCTGAAATGTGCTACAGCCAGCCCTGGCCTGACCTTGATCTTCCTCAGCTTAGCTATTAATCCCCAAACTTGTGGCTAGCCCTGGAAAGCAATGTGTAATGGATTGCATGTCATCTTATGTGCTTCTAGGGCATAGACATTGGCATGCAGCATTTCCTGAATAACTTCCCAAGGACTTCAGCGAAGGTTGAAGGATGCAGAGGGGGAAGGGTGTCCCTGCCTGGACATTCAGCTTTAATATATCATTACCTGAAACAATATCACAAATACCACTATTGCCTTAAGGGAGAGAGAAGAGTCACTTGTTCCCTGAAATTTCTGCCATGCTTTTTGTAATATTGTAAACTGTTGCTAATCTGCCCTGTCTATAATGCTAGTGTCTGAGGCCCTTTGCAGAGCTTTTGCTTTTCCGCTTCCTTTTTTTCTTTGTTTTTGTTTATCTGTTACAGTAGGTCATAGAAATTATGAAATTGGATTCATTCATATTGCTGTTAAAAATTTTAGCATCGTGGCTACCGCCTTTGCAAATTTCTTATTATAGATAAAACCTGTCATAATTCTTGTTGTCTTTTGATATTGAGTCACTTATTATGTCACAATTTTTTCTGTACTATCAATACATTGTTTTATGCTGTATGCTATATAAGCCTTAAAATATATTTTATTGAATCTTTATATTTGTGTATCATAATCCAAAGTTTGTAGACTTGAGTATTTAGCCCATAAGCACTAGAGCTACAAAAATTATCAAAAGGGGCTATTTAAAAACCATAGAAATGGGCTGGCGAGATGGCTCAGTGGTCTAAAGCACCTACTTG
>NW_004524688.1:2892415-2894891 GCF_000260255.1 Octodon degus
ATCCATAGAAATACTTATCATTGCTAGATGCTTCTCTTGATACCAGTAAAATTTTATACAAATTTGTGCCATGACACTTTATATTATCTCCTATCCAGTAATGGTAAGGTTAGGATTAAAGGAGAAAGAACTGTTAAGAAATTTTGAAACTTAGAAATTGTAAAAGCTATTTCAAGGTAGGTGCTTCTGAATAAAGTTAGTTCTTTTCAGATATGAAAGGATGGAACAAACCAAAAATATTTCCCTAATTTAAAAAATAACCCTTTACCTTTTTTTTTTTTTTTTGCTATCTCACAGATATATTCAATATTTGCATTTTAAATTGTTTTTGTTCACATTTAATCTTGAACATACATCATTTATATGACCTCTGTCTATGTAGGGAGAATATCTCTGAATTGTGAAGCATCCATTTCTGCACGTGGGCAGCTGGACCTGTTAAGCTCCAGGTTCAGGGCTCTTGTTTGATTCTTTGGGTGACTATGTCTTGGCAAAGTTTCTTCATGGAAACTCAGAAAATTGTGATTAGACCATTTATATCATGGGAAATGGGCTGGCTTGTATCTACACTTAAGAATTTAAGAGGAAAATGCTGGAATCTTCAAAACTGTGTACAGAAGCATGAAATGGAATTTAACAGCAGTGGTTTCTAAATTTCCAGTAGTTTCTAAATTTTCTGTCCTTTCTGCAATCTTCCCCAGCAGACAGTGCATGTAATTCAGTGTGCTGCAAATGTATTTGGCCAGCTCTCTTAAAGACAGGTTGCTCAGTTTTCAGAGGAAGTCGTAATGTGGCAAGAAAATAAAAAAGATTTTACTCTTTTTAACATAGAACTACATTCTCTAAATTAAATTGTTGCATCCTCTTTGTAATATTTATTGTACTAATGTTTCAAAATGTTTTGAGGATTTGCTTGAAATCCTCATCTAGTGAGCCTTTTTAGGGTTACCTCTGAATCTGGATCCAACACTGATCTCTGCTCCTTTCCCCACAGGTAGCACAACTTACAACAGCTTCTACGTTTATTGCAAAGTCCCCTGCCAAAGGGTGCAGCCAGGAAAGCTCCGCGTACGGTGCAGCACCTGCAAACAAGCCACCCTCACTTTGGCCCAGGTAAGGATGCCCAGAGTCAATGTGGCATGGCCAAGAAAAATGATCGTAAGTGAGCAGAAGTGCTTTTGGGGATTGCTTATCTATATCACTTTATTGAAAATATAAGACATTCTTCTATGTAGTTCCAAATGCTAATGATACTTGAAGTTTTATTTAAAAATACATGTTTGCCTTTTGATTTTTTATTTACCTGTAAAAGTTTATATAGTGCAGGCCTATTGAAAGTGTAGAGATTACTTTATAAGAAAATGAGTCTTCAAAAAAGAAAAGAAAATCGGTCTTCAGTCAGGGCATTCTTTATGAAGGACTATGAAGAAGTGTCTTATGTCATGGGCATGTTTTACATCTGAACCTGTGTGTTGGTACATCACAATCCACTGTGCATTTAAGAATGCTGTATTTTGTAAATGGTGCATTTAGCAAAATGAATTTTACTAAATGATTGTTACACCCTAATTAAAAGACAGCTTAGGGTGGGCCAAATAGCTCAGTGGATTAAAGCACTGGCTTAGTTAGATTCAGTGGCCTGGGTTCAATCCTGGCATACTGTGCCAGCCCTGCCCCAGGGGCCCACTGAGATGGTGATTGAGACTAGATGTGGTGGGACATGCCTGTAATCCCAGCTCTTGGGAGGATGAAGATAGGAGGATCATCACTATGAGTCCGATCTGTGTAGTGAGACCATGTAGACCCTGCTCCAATATTAAAAAAAAAAAAAAAGACCACTTAAAAGGATAATTTCTTGTTTACACACAGTCCCCATAGAAAGCAAACCAGAAATCTACAATGGCTTGTTGTTTATTTTTGAGCCAACAGAGTGTTTACATTATTAAATGATGAGGAAACTTCAAAAAGTAGATGATGTGGCATGACCCATATTCTCTACCCATATGAAATTTCAAATGCAAACCCAGTTTATCAGCACACAGGCCTTCCCATTTCTGTAGCTGCTGTCATGATTCCTTTTGTGCTGCAAGGGCAGATTTGAGGAGTTAGGACACAGACTGGACAGCCTGCAAACCTGGAACTGATTACTCTCTGGACCCTTAGAGAAAAAGTTTGCTAATCCCTGATATAAAGCACACAGTCAATTAGTGCATAGCTTCACCGTGGTAATTTGGTAGTGTGGGATATGGACACGATAAAGAGCTGGGCTGTGTATGTTTAGTTAGCATAGTTGAGAAAGCACATGGAGACATAAAAAAACAAAGTGTTATGGTAGTCAGGCATACTTAACCCAAGTACCACATGGAAACTGCCTATGGAGGGTAGAGCTAAGGCCCATGTGTAGATTGTGGTGTTTACTGGTTGTTGCTCAACTGCAGAGTGAGACTCAATGTAAAGTGCTATAGAGATTGAATGA
>NW_004524688.1:2895131-2900376 GCF_000260255.1 Octodon degus
TAGAATTATTCTATTATTTTTGTACAGTTCATACAGGTATATGTATTCATATATGGTTGTCTATAGTTCAGAATAAAAATTCAGGTCTTGGTTATTCCTTTCAGAAAAATAAAAGCTCCTCAACCCATATTTAATCAGCAGCAGCTACTGATTTTCCCTAAAATCAGTGCTCTGAATTACGGCGTAGGCACCTTGCTCAGGTGGACCACACTTCCTGGGAAACAATCCAGTCATGTGTTCAGTGGTCTTCGCTTCATCCCATCTCAGATGCCTTCCCTTTGACGACTTTCGCTTTTATCAGTTTCCAGAACTGCTCCATTTTGATACCTAAATTCAGTCCTATATTCTGCTTTATTCTGTTTACTGTTCTGCATGTCACAGGCCTTCCATTTATGTCTTGTCTAGGGCTACCTGGCCTCTCCTTTCCTACCCCAAGAGGCAAAACTTCAGCTACATTATTGCAAATATCATTCATTTCCTGTCTTGCATTCGTACAATTGTCTGTTTGTACTTTTTTATATTTCTTTTTTTATTTCGGAGTCTATAAGCTTTTTTATATTTCTTTTTTTATTTCGGAGTCTATAAGCTTTATATGATCAGATAACTTTTTAGTTTATGTCCCTGGTTTATTTTGTATACCTCACACAGTGCCATGCTCATAGTATGGCACAAACAAGTAGTGTTAAGTAGCTGACATCTGTATTTGAACTTTTATATATTTATTCCACAGATTGACAGCCTTTAAATTTTCATCTGGGATTTTGTAATTACAATATGATGTGAATTTTGGTGTGCTTGTTACATTTTACTAATTTCCTCCCATAGATTTATTTGTTTATTTCCAGACAGTCTCATTAAATAGTTCAGACTGGCGTTGAACTTGCTTAGGTAGTGCAGGCTGTGCTCCAATGCATGGTGATCCTCCCAAGGGCTGGGATTATGTTGTATTTTACTGCATTTCCCAGGGCAGACCTGCAAAGTAGATAGTATCATCTACCTTTTTTTAAATCAAAGAAACTCCTTGAGGTTAAGTAGAAATTCCCAAGTTACACAGTTAACAAAATGTTGGACTAACAGTAAAAAATTCTCCTTTACATTTCTCTAAACTTCTACCTTTTCTAGGGCATACTATTCACTATACAAATCTGGTAATCCAATGTTCTATTATCTGACTAATTTTCTTACACTTTAAATATCATTGAAATTATTCCTGGAAGAATGTGCTTAATGACTTACATAAAACGGGATAAAGATGATTTAATTTTTTTACTTAATCCATATTTTTGATACAGTTACTAGTTGCAGCACAACTGGGTCATACCAGAGTAGATCAGACATTTAAGTTCCCTTTATTGAAATAACTATTCAAACAACAAAACTCAATAGGATCTCCAGGTAGGACTTCTGTGGAGCAGTACTTAGTGGATAGTTGGATGTTTAGGCTTGGCAGGTATACATGTGCTGGACTTTTACCAGGGGAATGATTTCAATATAGAGTAGCCAATCCTAGGCTTCATTTTCAAAATCTTTATAAAGATCAATAATTTATGTAATTTTCTCTGGTCACTAAAAAAGAGAGGAGGTAAATTCTGATGAAAGTAGTTAGAGTGGAATGGTTTGGGTCAAGTGGAATCTCGGGAAGGAAATTTTTTATATACAAGGAGAGAAACTGGAACATTCTTAGCCACCAGAGTCAGTTTTGAAAGTGTGCTTTCATTTATTCCTGTCTTGAAAAATCAGTTTGCAACAAACTCCATTCATTTCATAAGTCTCCATAATTACCATCTATACTTTTTTTGTTGTTTGGGATCATTCATGTAATGCCAATATTTCCTTATTGCTACTTAAAATTTTACCTGTACTAATAATGAGCTGCCTCTATACATGATGCTGTATTATAAGCGTATTTCATATTAAATACAATACCCACAATAAGCTAGAAAGATGGACCTCATCCATTCCCATCCTGATGGTGATAGGAAAACAAAATTCCAAAATTCTGACCTGATTTCAAGGGTTATTTAAGAATCAGCTCACACAGCTAGCCTTCTTCCATTTCCAAATCAAAATGTCCTCTTTATTTCATGGTGACCTTGACCAGGGTTTAAACTAAACCAGAATATGCTGTGAATGTTCACTGTAGAAATGGGAAAGCTCACTGTAAAATAGTGAGCACAGTTGATTGAAAACAACATGGCAAACATTCAATTTTCAACTGATTGTCCCGAGATTGTCCACTTGGGTCCATGCAGAAATGAGACAGGTTTGTGCACAGCAGGGGAGGTACTTCATGCATGGCCATATGTTTCTGATTTTGTTTGTGAGCAGTGATATATGTAACTTAAAATAACTGGTATAACTGTTTCTTTCAAAAATTTCCCCAGTCCCCATTTATGTAAACAAAAGTACTGTCAAAGACTTTATACTAATAATTTTTGAGGGGAGTTTATATAGACTCAATGCTGATAGGGAGGAGACTATACCTGGGAATCAGGCTGTGCTTCTGCCTCCTCACCCCTGCAGGTAACCTCCGCACTGAATGCTTCTTGAGGTGGATAAGGTGTCTTGTCCCTCTCTACCACCATTGTCCTGGTCAGTGCCCACATTTTAGGTGACTTTCATCTCCTTGAACAACCAAAGCTTCTATGATTAGAAGAAAGTGACTCATCCTTTTAAATGAACATAGGCTTAAAATTTGGTAAAGATATTTCAAGAATAAAATAAGTTCTTAACTTATACTGCTCAGAAGATAGAATGGATGTGGCATTAAATGGAGAGAACACACACCCTTTCTTCTGGAGTATCTGTTGGGGAGCAAAGTCCTGTAAGACCATTGTTCTGATTAATGTTATATGTTATTAATCTCTCTGGCACTAACTTTAGGTAAACCAGAGTTACTCACCATGAACATCTTTTTGTTTGCATTTAGTTTATTAATCTTAAAATTAATCAGAACCCAGGAGATTACTGCAACCCTGAAGTTTGGATGAATTTCCCCTTACCATCATTATAATTACTCCATCTTAAAAAGAACTTTATCTTTGCCACTCTAATGAGATACTCTGCTTTGGAATAACATTAAAGCTAAAAGGTTTCTGATGAGAAATGGTGCAGTAAATAGAATAAGATGTAAAGTGCCTGGCATGATGGATTTTGTTTAAAATTGGTTTATGGATTAGGCACAATTTATGTGAGAATATTTATTAAGAAATATAGTTTTAATGTGTAATCACTCCTAAACTTAATATTTGTTACAGATTAATTGTTGGTCAGGAATCAACTTGCTTCTCTTATTTTCAAAAGTTACTCTCATATCTGTGTACTGAATTAAAGTCTTGGCATGTACCTAAACTTCTGTATTGTTTTAATATTGGTTCTCTTTGCCCAAATATTCATTATTTCACTCTTTGCTTATTGTACATTTGTGATGAATTTTACAGTCTAGAGACAAGTCACTCCATAGTATAGAAATTTTGGGGAAGCCAAATTTTGGGTGTCCCAATGGTGAAGGTGTTCCTTGCACATTCATTTGGTTTTGCTTCCAGTTATACTGCTGGGTCTGTTTGGTATGTGGATTTATCCTTCATGAGCTCCAGGGTTGAAGTGAGCATCACATGTACCGAATAGCATCTGTGTCACTGGGCGGCATGCTGTTAGTCTGCTGGGGATTTCCCTTGGCTTCTTGCACTTTTTTCCCCTCCATCCCTTCTGGCCCTCCTTAGTTGTGCTCTTTGATCTGCACCTGTCTCTATTCCAGTGGGTGACAAGTAGAGAAGCTCCGCTTACAGGAAAAGAAGAAATTACACAGAACACGCTTCAGCCAGGGTGGGGATCTCAAGAGCTCAGAAGGCCAATGATCAATGTGCACTTTTTGAAACTGATTGAATAAACTTTGAATAAATTCTTATATTATGTTGGGCTGCGGAGATAGCTCAGCTGAATAAGTGCCTGCCTGGCAAGTACAAGGTCACAAATTTGATGCCTGGTATCTAATGCTCTCCTGCCTGGGTACCCAAGGTGCATCATGCCAGCCTTGGCACCAGGCTTAGAGGCACAGGCTTATAATCCTAACACCGGTGAGGGTGAGACAGGAGGATCACTATGAGTCTGAACTGCATCGTGAGACCCTGTACCAGTAAAATAGAATAAAATATTTTAGGTAAGTTGCCCATTTGTAGAATCATTTTTTGGTGTACTGATTTTCACCAGTCTTCCTTGAACCAGTTCCTACAAATGGCCACAGGACATAAACCTGAGTGCCACAGCTGGTTTACTTGCATAAGGATGTGAATTTTCAGGAAAGTGTTGGGTTGTTTTAGTGGTTCCCAGAGCTTCCTCCAGAATTCAGTTGATTTTCCAGGATGGTAATGGTGAATTTTAGAGTTTTCAGTGACTACAAGTAGCCAACTGCAGCACTTGTACCATAGGTTCCCCATGACAACTGTTGTAGTGGGGAGATCCTTGGATGAAAGGAAGATGGTGGAGCTAGAAGGACTCAGCTAGCTGAGTCCTTCTCAGAGAGGGTCTGAGGGAAGAGTAGACAGGGTGAGAAGGCTGGCAAAGCCAAACTCACATGTTTGGACTGGACAGAGTGAGGTCAAAATCCAGTCACTGTTCCAAGTAGGGTTACCTCTTTCAGCTCATTACAGCGTAAGATCCTCAAGCACATTTGAATTTCAGAAAAACAGTGAGTAACTTTTTTAGTGTAATTATGTTCTGAGTAATTATAATAATCCCAATGTTTCAAATTCAAAAAAGATTTTCTAGAATTCAAATTGAACTTGCCATCCTCTACTTTATTTGGCAACACAAGTCCTGGATAGCATATCCCTCTTAGGTGGGATATTTTGTAATGATTATATACAAAGAGAAAGAAGGTCCCTCAGTAAATGCTGGGGAAACTATACAGGTTAAGTGGGGCACAAGAGCAGATAGACTGAGCTACAGATGGCGGACACAATGTGGCACCATGGGTAACGGCAGTGACCTGCAGACAGCTTTAGCCAATTCACTCTTACTCTTCTGTTACACAAGTTATCACTAAGTTTAGAGCCTTCATCGTATGCCTACTGTTTCACAATTAAAATATTCTTTGATCTTTTTATTAGTTATAATGATTTCAGTTAATTAAATCTTAACGAAATGTTGGTCAAGGTTGGCAATTTATTGACATTTAAATCTAGCTAATTATGTTCATCTGGACCCCAGTCACAATTATCTTTTATTTTATTTTTTCGGAGAGTCT
>NW_004524688.1:2901618-2902461 GCF_000260255.1 Octodon degus
TTTAAAATAGTGATGAAAATAGTAGTAATCATTAGCAATCTCCCCACAGAGTTCTTCCATATCAGTGATTCATAACTTGGTTACTTGGCTACTGATAATTATAAAGGGAGTTGCAAAACAAGTGTTTGCACAGGAGGACAAAATAGCTTGATAGGCTTAGATCAGTCTTATTTTCTCCAATCAGAACCAGAGTTCTGTTAACAATGAAAGAACTCATTTGAGTTCTTTCTTACAGTGGAATTTGAGTGACCTGTGATGAATGGTTGCCATACTTGTAAATGCTTAATTCTTTAAATCACTTACATTAACTCTTCAACTGCATTACTCAGTGGACATTTTGCTGTTACATGCTCTGTGTACAGCACTGTCCCTGCACTAGAGACTTGGTTAGCATTGGTATTGTTTTTGTATGTGAAGCACCATTGTTTTGCAAGGGTTATTTGTTTTTTTTCCCATAATTTTATTGAAAAACAAATAGCAATGAGACCGTGTCAAATCAAATTGGTAGGACAGTTCCAATAATTAACACATTGCATACTGTCTTCCTAGTAGTTATTTGTTGCACAAGATGGAAACATGATATCCTATTCACAAACACTATTAGAACAAATCCATCTATTCATTAAATTAAAAAATGTAGCTATATATCTATCCTAACCATTTTGAATACACAGATGCAAAATGGTCATTCATCTGTATCCTTGTTTTTTGTTTACTTCCATCATTTAAATATTATAGGTGTGTGAACTCAGCAAAATATTACAAAATAGTCCAGTAGTCCATAATAATATTAGGTCTTCTGCTTCACTGGCAATGTCAGAAGTTGTTGACCTGAGTCCCCTA
>NW_004524688.1:2904180-2935904 GCF_000260255.1 Octodon degus
CACAGTAAGAAAGAAACTAAATAGAATTAAAACTAGGAAACAAGAGCTTAGATTCTTACTGAAAGCCCCATGTTGATTTACATTAGTTTTCTGATTGGGATACAGATTTGAGACTTTGCACCTTTTTTTGTTTGTTTGTTTGTTTGTTTGTTTGTTTTGGCAGAGCCAGGGATTGAACTCAGGCCCTTGCGATTGCCAGGGAAGCGCTTATTCTAATGAGCCATCTCCCCGGGCCCCTAATGCACCTTTTTTTTGAAAAGCGTGAAATTTACCTGTACTACATTTCCTAAAGTGAGGATCAAAATTCAGGAACAGATAAAGAAACATGGAAGGTTCCTTTAGTTCATTGAGAAAGGACTAGTACCAGGTTACGTAGAGAAAGGAAAGCATAAAAATTGAAGAAGAAAGACTCGTAGATTCAGACATTTTACGTGGCTCATTATTCATACAGGTTTGTTGTGTGTGTGCAAACTACTAATGGAGCTAGGGGCTGTGGCAGGAGCCCTTGCATCCCTGAGAATAATTAAACCCTCTAGTCACTTGTTAGTGTAATGGAGCTAAGGTCTTCTTGTCTAGTTTCAAAGAATTATATTTCTGTCTAGTGTCAGAATGATTATATTTATGTGCTATAAATTTTCAGTTATGCATGGAGGATTTCATCTTAATTTAGAAAGTCATCCTAATAAATAAACACTGACCTACTGCCTATGAAATGACCTGTAATTAAAATAATCAACTATGACCATAATTTAACGTTAGTGGTATATCATGGGCAGATGTACTCTTCTCTCATTATAATGTGCTGAAAACAAATGAGAAGCCATGCAACTACTTCTTTCTGTCTTTATCTTCATTTAAAATAGTTTAGGTAAAGGTCAGTGTAAATGAATGTGATGTAGCCCATAAATTGGGTAATGTTGATGTAAACAGATGAGCTTTGCTGATAGAGTTACAGAGAAAATAAAGTATACAGGTTCTACTGGAGCATGACTACAAAATTAAGAGAGACTGGTTTTTGGGGACCCTCTTAAGCATTCTATTAAGGTTTAGGTACAAAAAGCAGGCAGTGCACCTTGTCCATTTTTTCTTAGCATTGCGAATTGTATATGGTAGATGTTCCAGAACTTTTGTGGAGTAAGTATATAACTGGTGAATGGCATCTTAGTCACTGTATGTCATGGCTTTCCCATACTCTTAGATTAGATATGAACTTAATAGTCATCTAACCTAAGTATAAAATTCTGATACAGGAATTGCTGTTATATAGTACTTGATGTTTGGTCCTCTGGCATCTAGTCGAGGACCTTGGAAAGCGAGAAATAAATGCTTTACAGAGCTCCACATAATTACATCAACAACTAGCCAATCTTTGGTCTGTTTAAAAAACAAAGCATTGAAAGTTATTTGACCTGAAATCTGACTCCACCCATATTTCCTAGTTTTGTTTGAAAATGAAAACCCCTAGCTATTCATATATTGAAATCAGTTACAATTCTTTGCTTCCAAGTCCTTTCTTTCTGTATTTTTCTCAAAAGTCAAATGTAAGAAGGGTGAAAGTATCCCCTTAGCTCAAAGAAATTCTCTTTCTTAAGACAGCTTCTGACTCCCAAAATAAGGAATGAGATTGAAAAAAAAAAAGCCCACGTTAGAATTTATCATTTTCTGGGACAGGGCCAGCAGATAGTCTGAACTTGGATAGAGATTTTATTCACAGGATAGTCTTGGTTCAGAATAGTCTTGAGAAGAAAGGTAAAAGGCAAAATGTACACATGAGTTTTTTAATGGAAAAGTGATGGTGAAGGTTGAAGAATCAAGAAATATGTTGAGAAAGGACAGTTCAAGTAAGGAAGTGTGGCATCTACCAGTCAAGAGCAATCACATAAGGACATGTTGAGCACTCTAAGTGGTGATGTTTATAAGTCTGCTCCCAGCAACTTTTAGGAACTTCATCTGCATATCCTATTGTGCTTTATCTAAAGTTGGTTCATTTTACTAATTATTCTTTTATGTCTTCCTCTAAGGGATTTTCATCTCCTGGTAAATGCCAGGTTCTGCAAGGGCCAAATCACTACTTTATGTTTCAAACACAATTTGAATTCAGTAAATAAGAGAACGAGGAAAGCAACTAGCCAGCCCACCAAATAAAAACCATTCCATAAGCTCCTATTAGGCTTGCCTTATGCTGGAAACTTGCCAGCAGGGCAGTACTAAGGAGATCAGGGTTTCCTCTCTTCTCTTACCTGAAGCTTGCACCACTGAAATGTCCTTTGTCCCCTTCAGTTTCCCTATTGTAGTGTTGGATAAAGAGGAGAGCTAAGGAGGAGAAAAAGGGAAATGTTTCTGCTCTATTAATACTATCAGGGGATGTATTTGAATCATGGGTGCAGGTAAATATGAAAAGTAGATGCATGATACCCGAATGGCTTCTGTGCTTACTGTATAGAGGTTGCCTTCGGAACTTGCGCCTTCATCTGCTTTGATATGATGATGTCTATCTTCTGGTAACCACTTCTCTTTCAGTTCCTGACTTTTAACTTATTTTTGCCCAAATTTTCCCTCTCGGGGTCCCATCAACCTGCCAAGAAGTCTTCGGCCAAATGAAAAATAGTGCACTCTTTTGCATTTTCTTTGAAGAACTCCTGTAAATCTTTTGTTTTAATAAACTCTAGTGTCACAAGTTGAGCCTAGAGTCGCTACACCACCTAAGTAGCCAGTCTTTTACCACATGGAATTTGGAGTAGACCTCAGCCTACTGTCTGTCCTTTATGTGGGCAAGCAAAGCCACATTAATCTCTCTTAGTCATTCTGATAAGGCTTCTGTCTTGATTTAAAAGGATGGGGTAGGGAATGTCCCAATACAGTGGGATGTTGATATAGTTCAATTTTCCATGCAGAAATCTCGTATTATCCTTACCAATCTCCAATAAAGTAAACCTATATCCTCACTGTTGCTGAGAGGGTTCAAAAAATTTTATCATATATTGGGCAAATCATGTGAGGGAGCTGTTTGTAATTTCTGTGTAGTTTTGGTAGGTATATACAACTTCTGTATGATAAAAGTCGGGTGCCTGTAGTTAAACTCAGTTGTTTAAGCACCTGCTCTGGCAAACCCAGTCAGGTGCCCCACATGCCTTACCAGACCCACCATTAAGGCAGCATCAGCCAGCAAAAAAATTAATAATAATAATCCTTCTTTAAAAACTCATCACAAAAATTATATCAGGGCTGGCCACATAGCTCAGTAGATAAAAATGCCTGCAGGTAGGCTCAGGGGCCTGGCGTTGATCTCCAGGCCTGCTGTGCCAGCCCAGTCCCCAAGGCACGCTGATACGGCAATTGAGACTGCGTGTGGTGGCACACACCTGTAATCTCAGCTCTTGGGAGGCTGTAAACAGGAGGATCGCTATGAGTCAGATGTAGTAAGACCCTGAACATCCTGTAGACCCTTCCCTAAAGTACAAAAAATAAAAATAAAATAAAAATTACATCATTTGCATGTGAAATCAGCACTTCTTTCAGCTTATCATATCGCTCATATTTGGTGCTCTAATTGCAACCTCTAGTATTGTTTCACCTAAACTAAATCTGTAATCATTCACAGCTTAAAAAGTATGTCCCTGTTCTTGTTCGTTTCGTGAATTGAGATATCACCATGGCCATTTTACACCTGAGAAAATGCTACAAAATTTTCAGCAAATAACCAGGGTTACCAAGAAACCAAGTGCGGTCCTAGCCTGATCCCATGTTTTGACATAAATTGGAAAATTTTCTCATTCTGTTATAGTGACTCCTTTCTAAGCAGAGAGCTAAATATCTTTAGTTGGTACATCGTTATTGTCATCACTACTTGCTTTGTAGATTCCTCAAGGTACTGAAAATATTTTAAATGTGCAGAACCACTGTCTTTCCTTTCTCCCAAAATATTCTTATACTTTCTTTGACTTACATTTTGAGGGTTTCATCTTTTTTGAGGCCATGGATAGCGACATGTTCTTTGCTGAATGTCATGTTCTGGCTGTCTATTAAAATCTACCTGTGGTATCAAGATAATAAGAGCCAAGTATTCGTTCAAATCTTGGATTCTTGATACCACAGAGCTGCTGTAATTTAGGCTATACTGTTACTCTCCATTCTGTCTTGGAGAAAAAAGATTTTTTCAAATATCTTTTAATGAAAGACACAGAAAATGCTAGAATCTGGCCCTTTTAACCTGAACTCTTGTCCTTATTGTTTTCTTAAGCAATATGAATAACTATCATAGTAACTTCGATTTCTTTAGTTTTAACGTGGAGCAATATGATCAGCCATAGATTTCTTTTGATTATTGTTTCTTAGATTTGAAAAACTATGCTTTTGAAGTGGGAGCAGAAAGAGTGGATTGGTATAATCGTTAGGTTCTATACTTGAGTCTAGTGTACCATTTACTGGAAAATTGTAAATTTACCTATTACAATTTAAAATTTATTACTTTTTTCAAATGGTTATGTATTTCATTGGAGTTAGTAAATTCAATGCAATAAAAAAGAATCTATAACATTGTAAGATGTGCTGTGGGTATGATTTAAGTTGAAATATTTGGTAAATAATATCACAAATCTAAGATAATGTCTGCCAATATGTTCAGAAGCAGAGCCCAATACAAACAATGTCAATTTTGCCTTTATTAGATGAGGCTTTATTAAGGTTAGTCAGTATAGAAGAGCAAACTAGACAGTAGCATTTTTCTGACATTATGGTTTTAGCATGTGTAAGAATTTTGAAATAAATGCCCTATTTAGGAGACAGAAATTGATACCATTAAAAAGTAGAGAAAATTGGTTTGCTTTGAGTTGTTTAAAGATTTATAGACAAGTGATTCTCATTACTGCCTATTCTATTTTAAGCATGCAGATTTTGGAATGTTGAAGCACATGTAAAATTTGCACTTTTGACTTCAGTAGAGGATCAGAGAGGAAAGGAAAAGGAGGGAGGAACAAGCTCAAAATGGGAAATTTTGAAAGAAGGAATGAAAAAAGGGGATTGTCATATAAGTATTATTCCAGGATAATTTCTTACAGGTCCAGCCAAATAGCTCAGCAGATTAAAGTGCCTGCAAGCAAGTATAAGGTTGGGGACTCAATCCCCGGGCCTGCCGTGCAGACCCCACACTCTGGACACAGTGAGATGGCAACTGAGACTGGGTATGGTGGTGCGTGCCTATAATCCCATCTCCTGGGAGGCTGTAAACAGGAAGATCATGATGAATCCAGTCTAATAGTAAGACCCTAAACACCCTGTAGAATCTTTCCTAAAATAAAAAATAAAAAAAAATTAAAAAAAAAAGATTCTTAAGCACTCTCCTATTAGGAAGTAATAAAATTTTCTTAGTTGAATGCTTGATTTGATTAAAAGGACAAAAACAGTAAGATCTTAGATATTTCTATTAGCAAAACGTGGTATAGAATTGTGCTATTCAATGTGGCAGCTACTGGCTGCTCTTTAGATGGCTTTTTAAATTTTAAAAAGTTAAAATTAAATAGTTCAATAGCTGAATTGCAGGGATTTAATAGGTACTTGTGATAAGTGACTCCTGTTCATTGCACCTTATAAATACAGAGCATTTTTATATCACAGAAAATTTTATTGGGCAGGAGATAGGGAATTGTTGTTTGGTTAGTGTGATGGCTCTCTGTATTTCTCAAAATTGTAATTGTATTTTCTAATACCAAGAAGAAATATGAATGAGATAAAAAGAAGAGAATATAAGTACTTGGTTATTATAGAAATATAATAGGCAGGGATTGAAGGAAGACATACGAGAGTGACTCAAGCCCTAGCACAGTTGTACAGTTGAGGAGACCAAGCAATGACTTACAGTGGGACTCACCTTGAACACACAGCTGATAATGGCAGTTCTGGCAGTAGGATCAAGGTTGTTTGCTTTATAGTTTTTTGTCTTAGCACCATGTTGAGTCTCTCTGGACATGTATACTTTTGCTTTTGGGAGTTTTAAGCCAGAAATTTCAGGGTCTTATAAGTTAGGTTTATGGTGTTTTCTCTGCTGAACTTAGGAAAATGAGGTGGATTTCTCACACAGAGAATCACACTTTGAAGGCTGCTCTCTTTCACGGACATCTCCTTCACCTCTGCATTCTCATATAGTTCAAAGGTACCAGGCATAAAGATGATCTTGGCAGATTCAGCCAGCTTTATGTAGCTTGTATTGGTTCCTTTCCTACAGGCAGTGTGTTTCAGGTCATTTTGGCTACAGACCTGATTCTGTGACAGAAGATTTTTCAGTGCTGTACCTTCTCCTTAGGATCATATTAATTCTTCTTTTCCTGTGTTCCTCATCTGAATAAGGGCTATCAGTCCATGCTGCATGAGACTGTCTATGTATGTCTACCCATGTTTATAAACCAAATGAAGTACTATGTGCTGATTAAGAAATTTAATCTGTCTGAGACCACATAGTTGTGGAAAGTACATATTATAAGTAAAATGCCCAGTGCCTTTACATTTATATAAATCCTTTTGATAATCATTTCTCCAACTCAGCAGGAAAGCAACAAGAAAACCTTGTGTGATATATTTGAAAAGTTGGTTTTCTATAATCCAACATTATGAACTGTTGGACTTTTGAAATGGTTAAAGTGTTATAGGGTGATTCTGATGTTTGGACAGTAAGAAACTAAGGAAGAACTAGGGAGAAGAGAACAGCGTCAAAGGCGGTTTGAGAAGTTTGTTGATTGTTAGCTTTTTTTTTTTTATTTTCTCAGTGTTACATTTTTATGTCCACATGTATGTGTATATGATTTGTAACAGCACGGAATGCAGAAAATCAGTAGCTTTGGCATCAATGATCATTGAATTTGGTTTTGAAAATTTTGAGTTGACTTTCAGACATTCAATTTGAGATGCAAGGTAGAAACTAGGTATTTTGAGATCCAAATAGAGATATAAAACAAACAAGCAGTCAGATACTTAGGAAGTATATGATGAATTATGGACTTCTGAAGTTTAAACGTGTGGTCCAGTAAGAAAAAGAAATCTGTGTGTACCTCTCTTGAACCTTTGCTAGGATACAGTTTCAGTCCTGTGGCAGCAGGCTGAAGTGTTGGGTCTGAGTCATTGTTGGGTACCAGATATGTGTCCATATTACACAGAGGCTTTTCCAAGGGAGTCATTACTGTTTCATGAAAATAGTTCCCAGTAATTCAACCCCTTTAGTCTCCTGTAGAAGCTTAGGCGTGACTACACATAGGGCACATGCCGCTTACTCATCCTCAGGCTGAAACCCTGTTCCATGTACACTGAAATCTCAACTCTCTTTTATAACTTCATATTGGATGATATCTCTGAACATAGCACTTCTTGGTAAATGGTTGCACCTTGAGACCATCCTCTTAAGTGAAATAAAACAGACACAGATGTGTAAACATCACATTGTCTCTCTGGTGTGAGAAACTGAAAGAGTAAATAAGGACCAAAATGTATAATAGAGTAAATTGTTCAGAAGGCAAAAAAAACTAGGGAGGGGGAAGAGGGAAAAGAAGGAAAAGAAAGGCCAAAAAGCAAGTTTAAAAAAGGGAAACACTGAGTTCAATCCTCTGTCCCACCAAAAAAAAAAAAAAAAAGAAAAGAAAAGAAAGAAAAAGGGGGGGGGACAAAGCTTTGTAAATAGAGAAGAGAGATTGAAGTGGGGTTGCGATTGGGAAAAAAAGAGGAGTCGAAATATATTATTTACAGTTACAAATTTCCTATGATGAATATGATCTCTATGCATATATAAATTAGATTGATAAGTAAAAAGATAAAAAAGGACTCGGTTATGTTATTTTCGTTTTTTTTTTTTCTGCCTCTGAAGTTCAGCGCATGTGTATACTTCTCTCTCGAGTGGGATAGTTAGAAGCTGCTAAGTGTTTCTAGGTAAATAATAAAATGTACACAGGGCAATTTGATCAGGTCTTAAACCAGAGAAAGAGAGAGAGAGAGAGAGAGAGAGAGAGAGAAGAAAAGAAAACCTCCCCACTCTTCCTTTGTCATCTCCCCTACCGCCACTGATGTCTTCACTTGGTTTTAGTACAACAGACAATTCTATGTTCTTTTTAGTTAAAAATACAATGAAATAATACTCTACATGGTTGAAAGGATTAATTTCCTTAAGAACATTTTCATCTGACAATGAGGTCTATCCAGTTAAGATTCAAACTAATTTAATTTTGCCTATTATCTGCTATTATTATTTTGTTCTTTACCTTCAGTTCTTTGTTTAAGGTCACCATGCAGTTTTATGGATGTAGGTAACATATGTGGGATGAACTAACAGACTGACTCACCAAAGTAGAGGAAGGGAAAGGAGGCAGTCTAATTTTTCTTACTGTATAATATGCTTGCTCATTCACTCCATAAATGTAATTTTAGAGTTTATTAACCAATGAACATGTCAGTTGAGTTAGTTCTCCTTCCTTACAGTTTTTGAAAATTATTTGAATAGAAGAAAATTAAAAGATCACAAATTCAGTCAACATGGGCAAAGAAAAGGAGGAAAAAGTATTCATTTGGGCCCATCAAGTACACTGTTCTTCCACTTGTCCTTGCACTGATCTGTGTGTTTGGAGGGCTTAAGGTAGGTGGGTATAAGTGACTAAACGTGTAGAGATTCTTTGACTTGTTTCAGAGTGAAACTGTTTGGGGATAACATGCTGAATATAGTTGCAGCCATTTTTAAACTCTTTCACTTTCTTAGTAATGTAGCTTCGAACTCACAGAGAATCCCAATAAGGAAAAATCATTTCAAATATGGCTTTTCACTGAATTCCACGTGTAAGGAAAGGACCCCACCCCACTGTGGCACCCAGTGTACATTTCTAGGATACAGACTACTAGGCACACACATACACACATGCACAGTTATAGCCAGACAATAAGTACAACTTCCTAAGTAAAATTATTCTGCTAAAAGAAAAGTAATCATGGAAGAGACAAAGTACAAAAGCAAATGAATCAATGTCTAGGTCAGGCTTTACCTATGTCCTCCTGTGGCCTTGTTAAGAATGTTCAAAAACCGTGTGAAGGAAGGACAGCTGCTTTGAGTGAACTTGGTACATTGAGTCAGTGATGAAGCTACGGGTGAACTGAGTGGGAAATAGGCTTCCCTAGGTGCTGCTTATATAACAGTGATGGTGGACCTTTTAGAGCTTTTGATGATAAGAGACACCCTGCTACAGCACCCGTGCCTTAGGTTCACCACGATGATGTATATTAAAGAATATAAGCCTTCATTGTATGGTTTAATGGTATTTTTACTTACAGTCTTAGAATTTCAAACTCTTCCAGTAAGTTTCCTCATGGCTTTTTCTGCTCAATTAGCTATATGCCTTAAGGTAACCATTCTTCTGACTGTGTCATCAGTGTGAATTTTGTTTAGCAAGGACACTTGTAAATGTGCCCAGAGGGATGCGAGCTACCCGAGAAGCATGAGGTCCAACAACAGCAGGCCAGGGGGTGGGTACAGATATGTCAGAAGAAACCCAGTAGTAACTTAGTTCCAACTGCAATGCTTTAATTTTGGTAGGCCCAGGCCCCTCTCTCATGTACCAGTAGGCTACATAGTCTGCTTAGGTGGAAATGGTATGATTTGGGCCAAATCTAACATGGAACACAGTTGACACAGTTCCCTAGAAAGCCTGGTCAGCAGAGAGTGTGGGTTTCGGTGGTACAGGCTGGCGTTCACTGAACTAAAAGCCTAGGAGTCAAAACGAACTAGGATCGAGGACTCTTGAAAACATAGGCATACCCACCTACAGTATTTGGCAGAAAGTACACAACAATGATTATAGATAGTGAGTTTATTCATCCACACATAAACTGATAGGGGAAAGCAAGTTATGTCCCAACTCTCAGAGAGGTTGACTTCACATGCACAACCCCTAGCTACTGACCGGTGACAGGGCTCGCCTACTTGCGTAGGTTTTCCCTGGCCATGACGAGATTGCTAAACAGCTACTCCCAGACTCACAGCACAGCTATTCTAAGGTGTAAAGTGTTAGAATCTTTCTCATAGAATTAGGAAATCCAGGAAAAATTCCTCTGCTAAAAGTGGTGCATCCAAACTATAATTGCTTTTGTGAAGTAAAGGTGTGAGAATTCGAAATTAACATCTCAGAGGAGACCCACGAGGAGAACTAAGTTGGGAGCTATTCCCCAGAAGGCTATACCTTATAGCAGTCCTATCTAAAATATTATGCCTCCTGACCTTGCAAAAAATCTTTTGGTCTATCTGGTAAAGAGATTGGGAGCCCAGCTGCTGTTTAGAGGTCTCCTTATTCTAGATGAGGAGATGGGAGCTTCACACAGATTCATAGTGATGTTTTTCCTGGTGCTAATGGTTCTTCAGAGTATGCTGGGCATACCACATTGTGGCTCATGCAGAGGCTGGCCCTTTCAAACAGAAGTGAAGGACCCTCGCAGCACAGGACAGTGCTGATGATGGCTTTGGACCCTGCAATGCCAGCACTAGTCAGAGCGACTCTGCTGCCACTTGATGGATGGCACTTTATTTTTTTAATCTGGCAGCTGCCACTGAGACCCAAACATCCCAGAGCAACCTAAGCTCTTTGATTTGTTTTCTTTATTAAATACACAGACAAACTTGTCTTCTTTCTATTCTTGGAATACTTGGAATTATTTTAAACGAGGGGAATTAACCATTTATCTTTATCTTTCTTCTTTCTTTCTTTTCCTTTTTCTTTTTTTTTTTCTACTTCTCCACCACATGGCAAAAGCACTAAGATATTTTGGGTCACATTTTATATGATAAAATTAGGTGTCACTACACTGATACCATTTAGAAGTAAAAGTAGCTTGCAAGTTAAATTTTATTTTATAAATAATGTAATGCAATACAATATCATAATTAACTTGATATGAGAAAGTGTGTGACAAACTATTGATAATCCATTGCTAACATTTTATTGAAATTCTTTAAAATATTTTCTTACATCCTCACAGCCTCACATTAATACTTTAATTTTTTCTGAATTTACTTCTTTCCCTTCATAATAATTCATAGTATTTCTCTCAAAGGTAATTTTAATAGTACTAATTTTTACTTTTATGCCTACATAGCATTTCATTGTTTAATGATGTTGACTTAAGCAACACCCGCAATTGATTGGTTGATCTTATATATTTCATTTCTAGGGTATACATGTGACTATACATGTGTCAGTATGCGCTGGTATGTGACCATAACAAACAGTAAGCCAATGAATAGTGGGATGTGTATGCATGTATCAGTTGTGTGTGTATAATACATGATCTTATCCTTACCTTGTTAATTCCTAGCACATGTATATGGTTAAGTGTAAAGAGTGGGATTTCAGGACTGAAGGATATGTGTATATTATGCTTTCAGATATAGTGCAAGATTGTATATCAAAAAGTCTAAATCAATTCGTTTTTTAAAAATCAAATACATGAAAGTATACTTTTGTTCAAGAAAAGTATTTTTTGGTTCCCAGGCTAATCGGTTGAAATGAAATATTGTTAATTTTCATTTTATCTGTTTATTGAGCATTTGAATTTCTTCCCATGTTTCATGGATTTTAAAAATTATATTCACATTATATTACATTATATTGTATACATTATATTCACCAGCTGGACTCAACACTACCATGCATTTTTCATGGATTTTTTCAAAACTATATTTGCATCCAAGACATTAAAACCTTATTTTCTGGAAAAGCCAAAAAAATTACATTATAACCATATATGTCACCTTTTATCATATACCATAGAAGTTATATGTATGCCTTTTTAGTCTATCAGTTCCTAGTATCTGTTGTTTTTCTGCTGTCTGTTGGACACAAACACATTTCAGATAGTCACATAATTTTAAATTCCTGTTTTGATTATTGATTTTTTGAACCTATAGAATTTACATGTAGCTGCAGTATTTTAAATTTACTACATTTAAAACTTTTAATTTATCTAAATTTTCTTTTGTATATGGTATGAACAGTAGATCCACATTTATTGCTTTGACTATGTAGCCTCCTTTGCTACTAACATTTATTAAATATTTATTTTTGCAAGTATATCAAACTATTAATTTAGTCAGAATACAGTTCCATGCATCCTAACTTTTGGTGGATTTTCTGTTAGTTGATATTATCATTAAAATATACGCCCCTACATTCTATTACAAGCACAGTGATTTTGTAGTATCTTTCAGTATATGAGTAAATCTAACCCCAACTAGCTCTTTTATTTATCATCTTTTTTGGCTTTTCCTGGATGCTTATTCTTTGGCTTAACTTCCATGTTATTTTTCTGATCTACCTTCCCCCTGCATGCTTATAATCAATTTCCTTACTCTCACCCTTACAGTGTTTCAAGGCTTAGTCTTATACCAAAGCTCTCTTTGCTCTGATAACTCCTGTGCTCTAGAGAGGTGGGTATTTAATTGAGAGAGACAGGTGCCAAGGATAATGTTCTAACTGCCAAATTCCCAGAGGATCCTTCATACAACTCATTATAAAATAACACAATACCAACCTGTCTCCAAAATTAAATGTTGAGCAGATAACCATCAATAAAATGTGAGTGGTAGGCAGTCCAAACTACTTGGGACTGAAACAGCTCTTAACCATCCAGCAGAAAAGTATAAAAATGAAGTATAAAAAGTGAAGCCATATTAATATGCTGAGCTGTAAAAGGCTCAAGTCAACAACTTCTGACATTGCCAGTTCTGCAGATAACCCACTACTGTTATGGACAACTGGACTATATTGGATTATGTTGCTGAATTCATGCACCTACAATAATTGAATGGCAATGGAATTCCCATCTCTGAGTAAACAAAAAAGGGAATATAAATGAAGGACCATTTTGTAGTGAAAAAATATATATATATGTATATGTCTGTATATACAAAATAAGATAGCTATACAGCAACTTTCTCTTTGTTCAATGAGAAGAATCATTTGTACTGATAGTTTAGACAAGATATCATATCTACATCTTGTACTACGAATAACTACTATGAAGACAACAATATGCAATGTATTAATTATTGTAACTATCCCACTAATGTGTTTTGAAACTGCCTCAATGCTATTTCTTCCTCAATAAAATTAATATATATCAAAAAAGGTTGAGTCGATCAGTACAGACATTCAGTGAGATGAGATGCTGCCCCCATCCCTTTTGTTGGATATTATGCTGCATGGAAGGAAAGTATCAGTTGCTCTCTTTAAACATATGGCAGACTCCAATCCTAGATATTCGGCGGTATGTCACAAGATGTCACGCACACAGTGATAGTCCCCTCCACTCTTTGTCCTATTTGATAGCCTTAGGCATAAAACTCAAAGTCACATTGCTTATAGAGCTCTGTGGTCACATGTTCCGTATGTGCGACCTATCTGTGACCAAACCCATTAGTAATAATTATTTTTGCATATACCTTCACAGAAATATTTCTTTTTTTCTTTTCTCTCTCTCTCTCTCTCTCTCTCTCTCTCTCTCTCTCTCTCTCTCTCACCAGGGGTTGAACTCAACGCCCTTGTGCTTGTTAGGCAAGTGCTTATTCTACTGAGCTATCTCCCTAACCCCACAGATGTATTTCTTACAACTGTAGAAAGTGAAACTGATGTTCCTTAGTTTGGTTTGTTTTTATCTCTGGCTACCAATGCATTGTCTTAAACAGTTACAAAAGATTTACATAACTGTTGCCCTAACCAAATCAGTGCATGTTCATACAGCACCCTCTGTGTGCTAGGGATACAATGGAAAATAAATAGCATGCCCATTGTTGGGTTGTTAAATTACTTGTGTGGTGAATAGGTAAAGCAACTTAGAAGATACAATGTATGACACTGATAAACTGCTTGAGTAAAGAATAACAAGGACATAAGGAGTAGAGTGACATGGGTGGTGTATTACATGGAACGAAGATATTCAGTATGTGATGAACTCTGAAAGTGAAGTCATCACTTTGTTGAAGAACTTGATGTGGGCTATGAGAGAAAAGAGATACACAGCTGACTCCAGAAGTACATAGTAATTATTATTAGTTTAACTAATTATTGTTGTCTCAGTAACTGAATAGTTATATCAGTTGGCATAATTAGAAAGTCTGAAAGAACTGCAGATTTGTGAGCAGGGCTTTATACTAGCTGGGCACAAGTGGCAATCTTTGCCTTTGTAGAGGCTTTGGTGTAGAAACCCGAGTTTTCCAGGTGCAGCTTTTGCTTGGGTTCTTACAGCTTTGTTTCCCAGGTTTCTTGTTCTCTATCCTCTAGATTCTGTATGACCTCAACACTCTGTCTGACTTAATATATTTTCCTTATGCTTTAATATAAGAACTTGCTTTTTGGTGTACTTCATTCATGACATTTATAATACTTCAATTATATGGAAGAATTTTTATGGTTTGCATTATGTAAACAACTTTTGTGGTTTGAAAAATAAAAATACTTTTTATAGTGTTTTAAATAACAAATTGGCAAAATCTTTTCATAGCTAGATAGAAGTTACAGTTTTTATTAAGCATAAAGTGAATAGTTAGTAAGTGAAGGGTAATCTTCAGCAGTTAGTGATAAAGTAACCAGGGGGTACCCAATATTCTTGAGACTCTTGGAATCTAAATACATATAAGACAGTGTGAGGGATTATTCAGGATGTGGTAGACTTTAGTATTCTGTATTCAGGGAAAACTAAATTCGGTCACTCACTGATGATTTGTGTTCTGGGCCCATGGTTCCTCTGTTTAGCAAACATGGACTTCATGCATGTTCATGAGGTTCATGAAACTAATGTGATGCAGGACAACCTTGACTCTGTATGTATACAATAATAGGAGAACTTTTTCTTTGTTCTAGGGCACCTTTTGCTTGGGAGTCACTGGAAAAAAATGTTAGCTCTGTTGCTCATAAGTATACTGTCAAGGGCCGGCCAAATAGTTCAGTGGATTAAAGTGCCTGCAAGCAGGTGCAGGGGCTGGCAGTTCGATTCTTGGGCCTGCTGTACTGCCCCTGCTCCAGGGGCATAGTGAGATGGCAATTGAGGCTGGGCATGGTAGCGAAGGCCTGTTAATCCCAGCTCTTGGGAGGCTGTATACAGGCAGATCACTATGAGTCTGATCTAGTAGTGAGACCCTGAACAAATAAAAAATAATTTTTGAAATTAAAAAAAAAAATCAGCACACTATCAACTGCATAAGCTATGGTTCTGAGGGAGACAGAAAGAGAGAAATGGAGGATGACATCATTGTGTACTCTGCACTTAGCCAGTATGGTTTTTTATCTTTTCTATGTTTGCAACATATCTTAAGTATGTTTTTTTTTTGTTACCTTTTTTCTTTTCACTCTCAAACTATGTTTTAAAATCAATTTTAGAAACTATATGATTTCAGCATTATAATTTTCCCTGAGAGTATTTCTGCTCCAAGACCTACATGGTTGGTCACCCAGGGTACACTGGAGGCTACCACTGCACCAAGATGAT
Organism: Octodon degus; assembly: GCF_000260255.1. NCBI lineage: Eukaryota > Metazoa > Chordata > Mammalia > Rodentia > Octodontidae > Octodon > Octodon degus. Next base: position 2,919,676 of record NW_004524688.1, read on the forward strand.
TTCCCACGTGACATATAAGAGAGTGAGAGTTGGCATCTGCGCCTTGCAACCATAACTCTGATTAATATACTTGTAGGATAAAGGATAATTGAGTTTGATATAAATTTCCCATGAAGTGTCTCTTGTCTCTTCAATAGAGCTTCACGGGGTACACATGCAGCCCAAGAGGTCACAGGATGTCCGAGTGATCTAACAACTCTCCGCACTTATCCCGCTGTATCACAGTTTTTCCTTTATCTGAGATAGTTTGAAATATGAGACAAATGATTGCCCTTTGGTTTAGCTTCAAGTGCCTGCAGTCAGTATTTCTGAACTTAGAAGGACACAATGACTTTCTGCTTGGAAGATTCATTTGTAAAATGCAGAGTGCATTAGGATGTGTTTCATATGAATGGGACTAGTTATGTGTGAAATGAACAAGGACACAGAACAAGGGGGTGAATACCTGAGTAGAAGCAAAAAAAAAAAAAAAAAACAAAGAAATATATTTGTGATTCAACACACATATAACAATGGTCCTAACACTGAAAAAGCCTAAAAAAGAAACATGCGTTGAACAAGGATATGGGATTGATTAGAGGTCTGGTGTGAAGCCAGAATTGATAATGATCTGGATAAATGATGAGATAAAGCCTGGTAACCTGAGAAGCACAAGAGCCTGAATATATGGTAGGTTTCTTGTTTTTGCAAGAACTGCATTTTAATCCATAATTAAGGTATATAAAAAGACATAAATGTGGGTTAATAGAGTATTGGGTCCATGGGTTTTAAAAACAAATGCCTTTATATGCCTGCTCTCTGAATCAAAATTAACATAGTTAATCATGGAAGTGTGAGTTTATATGAGTTGGAGGAAGACACAGCTCAGAGATTCAACTGAATCTTGTTTTCTGTGTCATGCTAAATGATATTTATTTTCCTGTGCTGATGGGAAAGCAACAAAAGTTACAGCAACTCTGCATCAGTAAATACAAATACTCAGATTTTCTATATATGTAAATAGTTCTTAATGAAAAATCATTATGTTGGACAACCCATCACCTTACTCAAGTGCATTTTCATTATATAACTGATAATTCTACCTTTAAACTACATGCAAACTGCACTTAAAAATGGATGAAATTTATTTGTCCCATGCTTACTTATTAACTTTTACTTTTTTCTACTCTCTTTATAGCATTCATTTTAAGTTTTTAAGGATTATACATAGAATATATGATTGGACATGAAAGTGGACACATAAAAATCTATGCACATGTCTTATTTTCAAGTACTCAGAGAAATAGCTCCATGTCATAGAACAGTAATGATTGGACTTAAAAATCCTTACCCAGCATGCACTGGGGCTAAGTGCCCTGTCCCTCTTATTTCATCTGTTTCTTGCAATAACCTTGTAAGGTTACATTGCAATTCCATCTTATAGATAGTGAAACTAATGTGTCTAAAGTATCCAGAACGTGAACTCCAGGAGCATTCTCCTATGAACAGAGGCCCCATTCCATCTCCTTCTGATTAGTGCCCAGCAAGTAGAAGGGAGAGGGGAGAAAGCAGTATGTCACACATCACTTGAATAAAACAGTATTTATAGGTCAGAATCTTCCTGAGGACTTGTCAAAACAATTTAATCAGATTGTCTTTTCATTATAAAAAATAATAAACCTGCATTAAAATCACTACTTAAAATGTCAAAGACCCACTGGTGCCTACTGACATCAAAGGTAACCACCAGTGAAGGCTTCACTAGTTTTCCAGAGATGTCACATCAAATTGTTAGTTAATAAAGGCCAAAGAGTCATATGACATTAACCGTGGAGATTAAGTTTATTGGTTTTAGTTCTTCCATTGTGTGTTATTGGCTAGAGGTGGGGGTCGATGAGGATAGAGATTGCACTGTGACTTAAGGGACAGGATGAGGAGCTCTCAGTTTGAAAACAATGCTTTGGAAAGGCTGGATCACAGGCTTATAGCAGTGAACTTCATATGATCCTCGGAGCCAAATGGATGAGAACTAAGCAAAGAAAGGCCCTAGGAATCATGATTGAGGAGCAGGCCAATGTCTACTTTACTAAGCAAGAATGGAAAAACTAAACGGCAAACGTCAGGCACTTAGGGAAAAGGAAAAGCAAGGTTCTTTCACTTTAACTTCTTTCTTCTTATCTTCCAGTCATTTAGCTCCCTGAGGAACTTTAATGCCCAAGGTCCCTATGTTATTTCCAGTGTAGCCCTGTTAAATCCAGCCCCTAGAGTAGTTGGGCTCTGTATTCTGATATTGCCCCTTTTTCTCTCCACACTGAGCAGTGGTGCTGAGGCTCAAAGCATGACTTGGCATTTAAAGATTCTGGCACATTCCATTTCATGAAGATGCCACAGAGTCCTTGTTCATTGGTGGACTTCCACTACAATTTTGTTCCTTTGATATTTCTGCTTCTGACTAAAAACATGGATTAATTTAAAAAAAAAAAAAAAAAAAGAGCCTGTCACCTTGGGGAAATAAAGTGCAAAGTGCCTGGAGAGACAGAGTAGATCAGAAGACTTAGAAATGTGAAAGTTTAAGTACAAGGGCTAGGTATTTTTCTATATATGTACTCCTTTAGCTCCACCATAAAACTGCCAGGTAGATACCTTGTGATCCTCATTTTACAGATGAAGAAGCTAAGGAACAAAAGTTGGTTGCAGTTGAACTGCTGATAGGAGCCATGACTGATGCCCAGTCCATGGGTGTCAGCAGGTGGGCTGTAGATCATTTATCATGTGTATGAAAAACAGAAAAATGTTTAGTTACAGATTAAAAAGCTCAACCATTGGGGTTCTAGAAAAATTATAATTGTACAGGATTATCCTTTTCACTCTTAATATCTGCCCCATTTCCCACCTCCGGGTACTTTAAGAGTGACTTCCCTTTAGTTAGCAAGTTTTTGTACAACACCTATTCATTTCTGTCATTTAATCATATACAATCTTGAAGTGTACTGACTAAAAAAACAGGATTTCAGATCCAGGCTGCAGGGTTTGTGCTCAGTTTTGCTACTTAAAGTTTTTCCCTTGTACAAATTTCCTAACTTTTTCATGGTACATCCTCATCTACAAATTGAGAGTAATGGCAGTATCTGCTTAAAGGTAGGTTTCTTGGAATTGCTATGAGCCTTAAGATTATTACTGTATTTAATAATCTTTATCTAGTACAAAGAAAAAGCTGTGTAGGAAACACTCATCATTATCAATGAATTAACAGGTATTTGTTAAACATCTCTATTTTAGTTCCAAATATAGACCAATTCCTATCTTCTTGGAATTATTGTGTGAAGAAGATAAATACAAAACAAGAAAGTACACAAATGCATAAAATGACAAACTTGAGTAAAGCCAGAATAACAAAGTTACACACCGAGGTAATGAAGAGACCAATGCACTGGGACAGAGAATAGTGGAGCATGGCATTTGTCGTCGGTGTTCCTGAAGCCAGTTCTAAGGCCACATCTTAGCTGAGAATGCAAGGATGAGAAATCTCTTTCCTTATTTTCTGCAGCAGTGCATTTTTAGGGATAGGGAAAGGGAAAGTGTGTGTCTCTGTTCAGAGAACATTAATCATGCACTGTTCTAAACATTGTGAGCATGAGCTGCTTAATGTAATCCTTCTGTCTCACCGTGGGGAGAGTTACTTCCCTCTCATGCAGAGAGGCTTTCTTATGGCTGATCTATCAGTTAACTAGTAAGAAAAGCAGTGTTACAGCCTCCTGAGCAGACTGTAACCTCTACACTCACCCTCTTAAATCTTACAGTGCATTGTAGAATCTAGTTGATTGCAAATTTAGGTTAGTTTAGCAGAAAAATTTTCCTCATTGGAGTACTGTGTCTGAGGACATCTTGCTCTGAAAGCTGAAGTGGGCTGATAGGTCTTGCCTTGCATTTATTCTCTCCCTGCTTCTTCATTTTGCTCCTTGTCACGAGAATTGTAACCTGATCTTTGGAGATCCCTCAGTTGGAATGCATGGCACCTGAGTATATCACGTTCACTCTCCATATGCCACATGTTATGACATTAGCAACTGTTGCAGGACCCCTAATCAACACACCTTTGAGTTTTCCTGTATCTAGCATAGATATATTGGTGTATTAATTAAATGGATGAATTAATGTGATCTTATAAAAAATCTTATTGTGAATGCTTTTATTTCCCTTCCCTATTAAAGATACTGAGTTGGAACTTCGTGATAAATTTGATGATTTGGGTGACATCCGAGATGAGCACTCAGGTTTCTTATGTTCTGTTATGCACCAACAGCACAGCTAGCATTTGTGTTTCTGTTGCTTCTTTGTGGTCCAGAATGAAAGCCATATGATCAACACTGAAGTCGTGTCACTAAAATTATTTCCAATGTTCATCATGACTAGAATCGAAAAGTCTATAATGACCATGGAGGAAAGGGCCAATCTAATTTGTCATAGACTCCAGGATTCTATTTTTACATTAGCCATTATCTAATAGGTGAGGTATGGGCACCTTCATATCTTTTAAAGTTTCCCAAGCAATAGCTTCATTAAAGAAAAATAAATGGCTCTTGAAATTGTTCGTTAGTGTTATAGTTTGCGTTCTTTTACTGTACTGTATTTTGTTTGTTTGCTTTGGTTTTGTGGACAGAGAGACATTATGTTCGAATTAAAGTGAAAAGCAGCCCATCTAATACAAAAGAAAAGAAATAGAAGGAAACTGTTGCTGCAGTGAACTTATTGCTTTTTAATTAATGCCTATGGGAAGAGGCTCTTCCAGAGCAGCCCCATTTACACCTCGGCTCTTAAACACTGATGTGTGAATTGCTCTCATGCTTGCTCCAATCTTTGCCCCTGGAGCAGAGATAAATAAATAAGTAATGAAAAAATGGAGAAACAAAATATTTCATCCCTCCTTTCTAGTCACCTCAGAAGGACATGGAGACAGAGAGTGAAAGTGGCAAAACTGGAAACAAAACATTTGAGAGATGCATGGTAACAGCTGTTGCAGGAAACCAAGGGAGTTGCTCTCCTGTACAGCAGAAGAGGCTCCCCAGAAAGGAATACTGGTGAATTTCACTTTGTAATGAGGTAGGCAGTCATGCGAAGAAATCACTTTCCTTCTGGAGGACATTCTGCTGGAGACTTGCTTTTTCCCCCCACTACATTTAACCAGACTGTAGTCTCAGATAGTCCCCCTCCCATCTTTATTGCACTTTCCCCCACATCCTTCTCTATGCAAGAAGATGTTATAGCAATGATGAAGCTTCAGAAACATTTTATCTAATGAAAAATAAAAAAAACAAAAAGTATATTTCGCAAAAAATTCATAGAACTTACATATTTTGGGGAAGCAAATGCAGATGTCAACAACAATATTGTTGAAATTGTCTCATGCCTTACAATTTAATATCTACAAAAATGTTTGTCTACAGCAGAAATTTAAAATGATAAATACAAATTTAATTTCTACTCCAGTATATCACTATATATCTTCTTTTAGTGACATTTTGTTACCATTTCTGTGAAAGTGAAATAGAACAAATTATTACAGCTCATGCCTGAGTATTTTGGAAGCCTCTTGAGTTTATGTGAACAGGTGATAATTTTTCAAAATATTAATATGTGCTTTTTGTTTAAAAACTTAAAATGTTTTAAGAGAAATTAAGACAAAACTGTTAAATAAGTTACTCAGAAGTCTTTAGATTGAAACAAACAAAAAGAAAGATCTGTGTACTGGTCTCAGGTTTCTGACTTTGAAGACAGTCTTTTTTCTGAACTTCATGGTTAAATTTTAGCCAGGGAGATGGCTCAGTAGAATAAACGCTTGCAAGGGCCTGAGTTCAATCCCCGGTTTTGCAAAAAAGAAAAAAAAAAATTGAGAATCAAATACTGTTTCTTCTGTCTCTCAGGAGTTGGTCGGATGTAGAAGACGTGGTCCTTTGTCCATGAGGACAAAATAATTTCTCACTGGGGCCGGCAAGAAGGCTCATTAGAATAAGTGCTTCCTTGCCAAGCGCAAGGTTCTGAGTTCAATATCCGGTTCTGTACACACAAAAAAAGGTTAAATTTTAAATGCTATAAAATCTTAGCATATGAGTTTTTACCAGATTAAGAATTATCAACTAAATGAACAAATGTTTAAAACACAGAATTCTATTCATGTATTCACTTCACTCATGATTATTATTATTTTACACATAGATGATCAACATATTTATTTAATAATTTATACATGATTTTGTTGGTTAACTTTTCAGTTAATATTTACAATTGAAACAAGGCCTTTTTCTTTTTGGGGGCTGGGTTTGGGGAGAAGTGTGTTTAATCATAATGAGTGAGTGAAATCTGAGACAGGCAGGCCATGGAGAAATCTTTTGTAAATACCGTATCTTAGGGGCCAGGGAGATGGCTCAGTGGAATAAAGCACTTCCCTGGCAAGCGCAAGGGCCTGAGTTCAATCCGTGGTTCCGAAAAAAAAAGAAAAGAAAAGAAAAGAAAATACCGTATCTCACGAATTTTCACTTTTTCCTTCTCTTGACACTCTTTCCCATGGTAGACATCTAAGCCATAGCCAAGGGACTGTGACTCTGTTATTCATGTGCACCAGGATGAGATGCTCAGCTGGAAAATACACTATGAGGAGGCACCTGCCAAACAAAGCCCGCTTTCTAGTGAAAGTGTGTGTAGGAGCATACACTTTTAGGCATCTCAGGGATAGAGTTTGTGATAGCTAATGTTCCATCTCAGCACAAGCTGGTGTGTCTGTGACCAGGCATATTTATTTTTATTTTGGCCATCAGCTAGTCTTTGGGAGTGATTGTTTATGAATTGCAAGGTCCAAAATTTGTAAAATCTTGCCTTTGACATATCTTCTTATCAAACTTGCCCTCTAGCTCAGGGAGATCATGAAACGCATTAGTGAAACTTAGTTGGGTAAAAATCTAACACTTTAGGCATTTTGAATGCCTAAGAGCTGTAAAGAAGTGGTCCTTCTCTTTATTTCTCACCATCATTAGGACGAGTATTTCCTGAGGGGTTTCATGTTTAGTCTCAAAGCAAGACCTTGAAAAGGTGGGAATTACATGGATATTTTACTTATTTTCTTTTATAAAGTACGTGAATACCAGGGACTCTTAATCTCTTCAGGAGAAAAAAGTTTAAAAAATAATCCACTAAAGAAAACAAAGGAGATAATGTGAAAGGTAGTTTTTCTACCTCAATCCCCTTATCCAAGTTTCCCGTCTTGCATTTTACTCCTTGTTTTGGGAGAAAAACATCCTAAAATTTAGATGGCAAAGTTAAAAAAAAAGCATGCACACACACACACAATACTGTACAAGAAAACAGAAAGATATATTTGAATAATAGACACAGTAAACTCAGGTATTTATATAATCTTTTTCCAGTAGTTTTCATTCATTTGTTCACATTATATGCCACATGTGTTTCCAGTTTTCAATGCATTATAGATTTTGGTTACCAGTATTGTTTTTTTCTACTACTTTTCAGTGTTCAATGTGTGTCCCTAAGATTTCGATAATTAGTATTAACATAGAACATTGATAATATAATGTTTAAGGAGATGAAGTGATAATATTCCTTTTTATTAATTTTATTAGGAAACAAATAACAATGAGACAGTTTTACAACTGATTAGTAATACAGTTTCAGTAATTCATACATTGCATATTGTTGTCTTCATAGTGGTTATTCATAGTACAAGACACAGACATGATATCCTGTCCAAACACTCTTAGTACAAATCTTTCTTCTCATTGAATTAAGCGAAAGTAGCTGCATATCTATCCTAACTATTTTGTATTTTCAGATATAAATGGTCTGAAGTGATAATATTCTTAAGAGTGGCTACTCTCCTGGATTTCTGAAATAGAAAAATTATTGACATATTTCTACCAATTACTTTGTCACTCATTTTTTTTCTTAAATGCTGCTTCAGTTTGTGTGTGTGTGTGTGTGTGTGTGTCTGTGCACAAATGATTCAAATGACACATGGTGTGTGTGGGCTTCCAAAAGCCATGATCTCCAGTGAATTTTTATTTATTTATTTATTTTTTAATTGTTGTTGTACCGGGGATTGAACTCAGGATTGAAGCCAGGCAAGTGCTTATTCTACTGAGCTATTTCCCCAGCTCCCCTGGTGAATTTTTATTTTTATTTTTCTCCCCCAGTGAATTTTTAAACCATAGATAGGTTGTACGAACTGAGCAAAGATTATTAGTAAATTTTTAAGAAGCCAATTTGAGCTCCAAATTGAAATCTTCCAATCACTAGTCTTAGAACATTAGGCAGAAATCAAACTTGGAGTTTGATATGAGTGCTCAGCCTTAAGTGAACGTAATCATTCTCTACATCTTACCATTCTATAATCATTTTCTAAACAAATGACAAAGCATAATCACTGTCTACTAGAAAGACGTAATAGTTTAAACAGTTTCCTTTCAAGTGATCATACATGATTTCCCAGATAAGGAGAAAGAAAAAAATTTATAAGGATATGCAAAACTTTTTTGTTTCATTCTCTGACTAAAACTATAGTTTCTATTTTCTATAATTGCCCCAAAGTTTGACTAGTAGCTGTTAGTAATCATCCCTAACCTTTGAGCTCAATTTTTACTTTCAAAGACATCTTTTAGTTTTTAAACTGAACTCAATAAATGTCATTGGAATTAATGAAAAATTTAATTTTTATTTAATTATTCTTCTACCTGAAATTAAAAGCCATTAGTAATGTTCTTGCTTTAAATACATTCTGTATCCCATGCAAATATTAGCAAGATTTTAAAAATTAAATAAGGTAATGAGAAAATATCCAATTACTTGATTGTTGATTGCCTTCTTTAGTATTTTGCAAGCCTCAAAATCTATGGATCTCATACGTTTTGCAGTATTTCACTGTTTCCTTACCCAAAATTTGCACAACCTGGATCAATGCCTGCTGTCTCTTATAAGTAATGTATTACCATACATTTCTTATTGCTGTGTTAAATGCTTTATCTTATGTGTTGTAAATTTACTGGTTTTGGGGGAAAAAATGTCCTCTTAGCTTTGTATTTTAGATTTGGAAAATACACCAAAGCTCACTTTACAGCAGATGCTGTTGTGTGAAAATTAGTTTCTTTCATCTATTCATATACTTAGATCTCTAAGTCTTTTTCAATGACATCTACTACAGTCAGCAATTATACTAGGTCTTCTCTGTTATCTGCCAAGCAATTGTGAGGCACTTAAATAGCTTTTGCTGTGAAGTAAATGCTTGTTTAATACTCTTAAATTCCGCTAAAGGAAACCTGGGCAGAGAGAGATGCCCAAAGTGAACAGTTAGCACCTGACAGGGCTGACTCAGAATCGGCATTATTGTGCAGGTATCTGTTTGCACAGCACTCGCAAAAGTTTTGCAGATGTCAACACTGGAAGGTGTTTCCTAATTAAATGTCCAAAACACTCTTTGTGATTTCCTATGAATTGTTGTTGCTTTGATAGTAGTTGGTAAATGGCTTTTTCCTGACGGACCAATCAAATCCCTGCCTCATTCACAGCCAATCATTCAGAGCCTTCATTTTTTATATACAATTTTAAACTTTCAAAATATTGCATCTTACATAGAAGAGATCTAAAATTCAGGTGTACATTTTCTTCAATTTCTAAATATATCACCGTACACCACTTGGTCACTTTGGCTCCTCATTTCTGATGCGAGGTTATGTGGCTTCCATTCCCTGCATCAGTAAAAATAGGGTCCTAGACTCAGTTTAGCTGCAGGGGGTGGATTTAGGTCAAAGTCTCAGGAGGAACGATGAGGAGTTTAGAAAGTGGGCTAGAGATGGAAGCCAAGCTGACAAAGCCTGAGCAGTAGAGTTTATGGGGTCCCAGGAAAGGGGAGCATGTTCTCACTGGGACTGCACGGAATCTTGGAGAAATCCTTCTAAAATGTCTTGATTCCTTGGGGCTCACATTTGTACCAGTTCGCCTTTCACATCAGTGAAGTTCTCTAGCCATAGATTTAACCAATGAAAGGTTCAACATATGCATAAGCTTATAAGTTTATGTGTCTATGTCAAGAATGTTTCTTCTTGTCTTTATTCCATGAAGAATACTATATGTATGTAACAACTATCTACATGGTCTTTACATTCCATTATGTATTAGAAATAATCTAAAAATTAAATGTATGAAAGTATGTATGGAGATTATATCCTAATATCACTGTCATTTTATATAAGTGAGTTGAACATCTGCAGATTGTGGTATATCTGGGGATCCTGGAACCTGTTCCGCTTGGAAACAGAGGAGTGCGTTTTCTTTGTTAGCTAAGGACATATACCTATCTTTCTTCACTTAACCATTCTCACTTTTTTATGTGTTGAGAGTGAATTGGATACATAAATACAGTGTTCCTCTCACTCTTCAGCGTGAACACCCCTATCTGCAGTTTATTACTGCATTACAAGTAGCTCATTAAGGTATAGCCTACATCCAGTGGTTTGTTTTGAGTTAACCCAAGCAAGATTCCTGAATTGCCTGAGCCCTGTGTAGGTGTCTTCCATTCCACAGAGTGCTATCCTGTCTGCTGAGTGCCTGAATTCCACCCAGAAGAGGCCAAAATTCTGACTTTGCCTCATCATAGATTTTTTTTCTTTTTAACCTGTGTTACAATTTCATAGAAAAAAATCATATACAACGTACTGTGATATGGGGCTTCTTTCATTTAAAAAATCTGTTTGAACCTGGAGGATGGTAGTTCACACCTTTAATTCTAGCATTCAGGAGGCTGAGGCAGGAGGATTGCAGTAAGTTTGAGGCTAGTATGGGCTACATGATGAGTTCAAAGCCAACCTAAATTAGAGTAAGACTATCTCAAAAACACAAAAAACAAACTAAATAAGTAAAAACAAAAGAACACAAGACAAATCTGTGTGAGGCTTATATGAGTTATTGAGTGGCAGTTTTTCATCCCTTTTTATGGGTGAGTAGTTTTCCAGCCATTCATGATGGACACCTGGCACCCTCTAGACCTTCTAGTTTTTCCTTTTTTTCTGTCATGAAAAAAATCTGCTGCAACCATTTGTTGTGTCATTCTTGAATAGATACTTTATTTCCCTTAAAAAAAAAACCACCTAATAATAAAATTTCTTTCCTGAAGGATAGCTATGCATTTAACTTTCTAAGAAAGGTCAGATGTCTTTCAAGAGAGCTGTATAGAGTTACACTCTTGAGAAACATGGGAAAGTCCCAATGGCCCCTGCCCATATCCTGCTAATTTTACCTCGGGTGAAACAGCATTTTAATTGGGTTACTAACAACACTGTGCATTTTTATGTGATTGTTGTTGATTCATACTTTTGTTATGTCTGTCCCAGATTTTATTCATGGTTAAGTTATGTTTATTAGGGCAGAGAGATATTGTTACAGAACCTTTAAAATATTAATAGATACTAGTTCTCAATAACATATATGTTTTGTGACTATTTTTTTAAAAGCCTGTAAATTGGCAATTCATTTTCTTGATATTATCTTTTGGAGAGCAGATGTTGTAATGCATAAATTTATTGTTTTTTATGATATTGTGCTCTCAAAGAAATCTCTGTCTAATCCCAACTCATGAAATACTCTCTTGTGTTTATTTCTAGAAGCTTTATGGTTCAGTATCCAACTGACATCAAATTTTTTTATTGTTTATGTTTGCATATCTGTATAAATGTGCAATAGTTTCTTTTCCTTTGGATGACTTTGGGAGAAAATCAGTTAACCATAAATGCATGTCAGCTGTGGTAAAAGTATGTAGTGAATGTTGTAATTTGTTTAATTACAGTAAAATAAACACTGCCATTATTTTCCCTCAAAATACTCTTCCATCACTTTAAACACATTTATGCGGTTGATCTTTCCACTTGCTGGAGCATTTCTGGAAGTCTTCTTTCATGAGTGTCTACCATAGCTCCCTCAGTGTCTGAAATTGATTCCAAGTGTTTACCTTTTATTGTCCTAAAATTTTTGGAGAAGAGTCAGCAGTTACACAGTGTCCTATTTGGTGAAAAAATTGGATGAAAACACAATGTAATTTGTTTTGCTTTGTTTTTTGGTTCTTGGAATCAATCTGAGGACCTTACAGTCACCAGAAAAGTGCTCGTGCAGCTGAGCTCTCTCCCTGGCTATAATATTTTTTTTAAGACACAGAAGATTTATTTATTTATTTATTTATTTATTTATTTATTATTTTAGCAGAATCCAGGATTGAACTCAGACCCTTGCACTTGCCAGGGAAGTGCTTATTCTACTGAGCCACCCCCTTGGCCCTGAGAAGATTGATTTAAAAGAAAAGAAAGTATACACTTTGAAGGGAATGAAATGCATTATTTGTGGAGCTGGAAAATTTGTATTTTTCTTCAGGGAGTGGAAATTTTGGAAATTTTGAAGGCATAGGACTTTAGTTTTGATTTTCAGGAGAAAACTGTCCCCCAACCCTCCTACCCCCTGCCCCGCACATTAAAATAATGTGCACTCACTTTGCAGGTGAGTGGCAGGGACTCAATCTATTGTGTGTGTGTGTGTGTGTGTGTGTGTGTGTGTGTGTGTTGTTGGGTTTTATGTACTTTTATGTATTTATTTGTGATGAGTGTTCAAAGATGTTTTACCTAAAAGCATTCTTTGAACTCTGAATTTCTTCCATTATCTTAAGATCACTTTGATGTCCTTTACTTTATCGATTAAGATAATTTATAGATTTATCGTGTTTTTAAAGGATTTAGGGAGAAAGGCCTAAAACATAAAAGCATTAGAACACTATGGAATACAGATATGTATAATTTTGGGTACCTGTGTCCTGACATTGCAGTCTTTTTTAAAGTGAAATTTTTAAATTGTGATTTTCCTTGTCTCCTTTCTACCTATCTTTATTTTTTATACCCTACCTCATTTCTACCTCATTTCCCTTTTTGTTCTTTTGTTTTTAAAGGAAGGAGAGGGGCCAGCAATCACTAGTATTTATCCAAGCCTTCTTATCCTGGGTTGTCAGGAGACAGCAGGATTCACAAATTATGAATTTGTGGATCACTGTGATTTGTGATCCTAGCTTGTCAAGATGATCAGAAAAGAAAACTTCTAGAATTGCTTCAAAAAGTAGCAATAACAATTTTAGTAGGTGCTTCCAAGGCAAGGGAGAGTATGTTGAAGAGGATTCATGACAGTATCTTTTCTCTAATAATGTTCTCTTAACTTGTATTTCTCTGATGACCAGAGAAAATAACCTTTTTAACAGTACCTTTTTTTTTTTTTCTGAGAAGTGTCTATTCATTTTAGCTGCCTAATTTTTTATTTATTCTTTTTGAAAACCATGTGTGTTTTTGAGTTCTTTATGTCTATCTAAGGAATAACTGGCAATTTTTTTTCTCATTCTGCAGTTTGTCTCTCCACTCTATCAGTTGTTTTCTTTGTTGTACATAAGCATATGAAACAGGTATTTGTATGGATTGGTATGCTAATCTGCCATAATGGAGCATAAATTTGTGCTGTTTTAAAGAAAGTCAGTGCACTTTGAGACAAAGGTAAGTGAAATAAATCAGACTCATAGACTTAAATATTAGTATTTTTTATACAAGAACCCAGGAGTAAAGATAATTAATAGGTAAAAAAAAAACAACAGGAAACAAGAAGATAGATTTTCTTCAGAGTAGGCTAAAAGATCTAGAAATGGAGGGAGAGGAGAAGAAGGGATGGAGAAGCAGAATAAAAAAGTTAAGATATGATACATATAACCATTTTGTACTTTGAATGTATACTGCTACTAGTAAGCAAATAAATAAAAATGAGTTTTAAAATTTAAGCATTCTTCATACATTTTGATCACATCTAAGTCTTTCTCTGCTCTGCCTTCAAAATGACAGTTTATACATACAGGCACAGTGGACATATTATTATTAGCCACTTGGCTACCTTGGTTTGATTGTGCTACATTTAGATTTCCCAAAATTTTTGATAGAAATATCTGGAATTCCTAGAATAGGCCTACTTGCAAGAAAAATACTGAATTGCCATATATAAAATTAGTATTACCATTTTTCAATGAGTAATGATCTTGGCTGGAAATTTTAAGTGGCACTTCAAATAAATATTTCAGTGTGTATACAATTTCCAGGTTTAGATGGTGGCATTCTAAAAATGTTTCTTTTTCTTTTATGCATAATAAAACTTCAAAAATAAAAAAACAGATTAAATCATTTCTATGCATAGTATTCACCCGCTCTACACATGCAAGACATAAAAAACAAAAGGCCACTTAAAATTTTTTTTAAAAAATAGTAGATACTAAATGGCAATTTCCCTTTGGCCATTATAAAATATCCAGAGTTACATTTTTTTCTTGATTTCACATACCACTTCAGCATCAGGTGCAACCTATTTCAACATGCCTGATCTTTCTCTATATGGGTTCACTTTCTAAATCTCATGTAGTGGATTCATCTTTAAACGTCATTTCCCATAGTCACTTCTGCCATCCCCGTCATCTTGCATTCACGAGTGTGGGTTCTTGAATACTAGTTAATCACTGTGGAGGGCCTTTCTTCAACAGCGATTTCCTGGGCTAATTAGAGTGTGGGCCCTGTTGCTGTAGAGTGCATGCAGGCAGAACCTAGTTTGGGTTACTGGGTGCAGTGAAAGGCGCCCTGGACTGTGTATGAGAGGAGATCTTACAGAGAGGGTATCAATGTGCAGAGCATTCCTTGCCATTCTCTGCCGACAGCCCCATTCAACTGAGCTGTGCTTTGTGGAGGCATCACACTGCTTTATAGGGCTGCTCAGCAAGCTGCGATGCATTATGATCCTTTCTAGGTAATTGTTATGCTTAAAAATACTTTTTAAAAGAATGGTCTCCTGGTTATTCCCATATAGTCAGGAGTGTCATTGTACATGCTTTTCATTACTCATCTGTGAAAAAAATTTGTTTTTCTCTTTTTCTTTGTTTCATTTGTTCCCTGGTTAAAAATCGTGGCATATGTTATAATTTTTTTCCTGTTAGATGTATAAGTATATATGAATTTTATTCATGCTACTTTGGATGAAATAAAGCATTCTATACAGAATAGAAGCTACAATTATTAGGGAAATGCTCTATGATTTTGTGGCAGGTTTCACATTGTTGCATTAATTAATGAGAAGTAATGATAAATGGTTTCCTTTATAGATAAAGTGTGTTTTTGATATTCCTTTCTTAAAATAGGTGCAACTTAATGGATGAACTGTGTTATGATTTTCCTCCTTAACTAAGGTACAAATTGATAGCCTCTTCTGCATTGGAACTAGTTATGACACACACAGAAACATAGAGATATTGATATAACTGCTGTCAAAGTTCAGATATGCATAATCCCTTGAGAAATTCAAAATAGATATTTATTGTATGAAATGATACATGATTACTTAATAGTAATATCTCAAAAAAAAAGATTTAGGAAGAGTTGTTTGTGCATTTGTTTGTGGTGTGCTTGCATTCTAACATTTGCTTTCCTCATTCTTGTTGAATTAGTGAATTTCTAAATAAAAATTTTATGTATGGAATCAAAACTGTCCATTACCTTTCAAAATATAAGACTCTGCCCACATCAGATATAGATCCAGGGGGCACATACAGCCTTTGGAGGAAGTATTGCTCTGCTGCTGGAAGCTGTGGACTTTGTTCCAGTGTCCTATTCATACATTCCAGGGAATTGTGTTGAAAAGATTTTCATACAACAAATAAATGCTACAGAATTTCTAGATTGTTCTCTGTTGATCATTGGGTTCAAGGCTAAACCTGTGAGGTGTGGTGTGGAAGTGTTTCACAGTAGTGAGACTGTTCTGAAACTTGTCCTACAAATGGAGCATGAGCCTCAATACTGAAGTGTATGTTCATGCTCAAATCTGAGTGAGAACTCCCGAGCTGATCTTGTCTGTCCATTGGAGAGAAGATGGAAGTGACTTTGCTTAGGGCAGGGGTAGTCTTCCTTAGGCTAGTTCTTTTGTTCCCTCAGCCTGATCAACAGTACCATCATAAGGGATACTTCCTGTGGTCCCATGATATCCAGGAGGACACTACTGCTGCTGCTGCTCCCTTGGAAAGCAAATATCCTTGGAAAACAAATATCAAACATATTTCTAAATATACATATGCCCTTTTAGCCATTTCTTCTTAATAGGCTCTTATTTCACTTAATGCATGTATATATATATATGTTTAATTTCCA
>NW_004524688.1:2936006-2940706 GCF_000260255.1 Octodon degus
ACATATAGATCACTCAGATAATTACTGAATAGAAAGCATTTTCAACATGGAATTTGATGAGAGGAATAGAATTGAATGATGTGACTGTGCAGTGCATGGCAGAGAAGCAGGTAGTCGCCTCATGTTTTTACCACAGAGCCCAGTCTGGATGAACTTGAAGGGTAAGTATGGGAGAGTGATGAGTGTAGGGTTAGCATTAGTCTTAGGCTTAGGTTATATGGATGCCCCAGAATGCCAGCGTGGAGATTGCTTTCACTTGGTAATTAGGAGAAAACTAATGAGTTTTCACAGGTGGGGAAAAATGTGAATGCTAACATGCATCAACTTGACCTGAGTAGCTCTAACAGTGCAATATGAATTGGAGACAAAAGAGAATGCTAATATAAAACTGTCATAGAGTATAGTGTCCCAGAGCAGCAAAAAAAAAAAAAAAAAAAAAGAAAGAAAGAAAAAAGAAAAAAAAGGGGGTATTTTGGGGTGTGAGTGGTTGGAAGGAAAAGGAAAAGAGGCAGAAGAATTGTCAGATTTAAGTAAAGGAAGTCCTATCAAGAAGTGAGGTTATGACCAGGTATGAGGCTACACACCTGTCATCATAGCACACCGTAGACTGATTCAGGAGGATCCTTGGGAGTTTGAGGCCAGCATAGGCTACATAGTGAGTCAAGGCCAGTCTTATCTACATAGCAATACTGTCTGAGTGCCCCTCCCACCGAGAGAGAGAGAGAGAGAGAGAGAGAGAGAGAGAGAGAGAGAGAGAGAGAGAGAAAAGGGCTGTTGCTTAGGAATGTTAAATTTTATGCAGAAAAAAATTGGAAGAAGAAAAACTGTCTGCTTTCTAAAAGATATCTTAAAAATGTTCTGAATTGCAATGATGAAAAAAATGATACAGTGCCTAAGGATGTGGCTTACTCACACACTTGTATATATGAGGGATAATTAAAAGAAAACAAATGGAAGGAAGGAAGGAAGGAAGGAAGGAAGGAAGGAAGGAAGGAAGGAAAAAAAAAAGAAAGAAAGAAAGAAAGAAAGAAAGAAAGAAAGAAAGAAAGAAAGAAAGAAAGAAAGAAAGAAAAAGTTTGTAGAGTAGATACACAAAATTTAAGCACCATCTTTACTTGAATAATACACATTAAAAATGTTTTTGGAGTAGTACTTGTTATCCACAGATATTATAGATGTTGGCTTGACACAGTTTCAAATGTTATCCAGAAGTTGAAATGATTGTTTTCAGATCTTTTTGCTTTCTGAAATAGGCAGTAAGTTTCTATTGCTGCTACTAATTCACAGTACTGCTAAAAGTGACTAAATATAAGTGTTAAATGATTAGTTTCTGGTTGAGCCAACTATAAAAAAATAGAACAGGTATTTGTGTAGGTTTTGTTTAATATAATAACAGTGATTTTGCTTAACTTACAATTTTGGCTTTTGATACTATCTAGGATGAAAATCCAATTCTGATGTGAAAGAAAAATATAACCAGCACATTTTCAGTATTTATGACCATTCTTTAGGAGATATATGCTAAGCATACATTACTATCTGAGGAGAAAAAAGGGGCTACCCATTGAGATTTTACAAAATTTGATTATTTTAAACTGTATGATAAATTACATCCACCATTCAGCTAGAAAACTTTCCTAATACTATTATCTCTTAAAATGTTACTTATTTAACATGACTTTACATTGTATTACCTTGATTTAATCAGTTTCATAGAAATTATTGGAAAAATTTATCACACCCTGAAGAATACATTCTGAACCCTGCGTTGACTTCCAGTAAATGATTAAAATCAATAGACTTCTAGCAGTAAATGTCAAGAAAAATATCACAGAAGAGTATAATATTAAGTCAGACATTAAGAAACTAAAAGATTATCATTATGAAATATAACCTGTTGATGCAATACAGATCCTGCTAAAATATATATATGCCTATAATATGCGTGTCTAATAAGATTGGTTGTGACCATAGACTAAGGGAATGAAAAGTCTTACCTTTCTGACTATCTTGAATGAAGATATTTAACCTGATTTTATTATAGTCTCATAATATCTAGTAAATTTAGAACATTTTTAATATGTAATGTATGTTTTATATAATATTTGATTTTATTAACCTTTTTTCTGTATTTTAGGGAAGGGTCTACAGGGTATTCATGTTCTCATTACTAGATCAGACTCACAGTGATTCTCCTGTTTATAGCCTCCCAAGTGCTGGGATTACAGGTGCCCACCACCACGCCCAGTGGTGAATATTCAAAAATTGCTATATCTTTCAAAACTAAGCCCTGTTTCCGAAGCTTAAAGTATCTGGATCTCCTTGTCAATATCCTAACCTGCTCACTCTCAGCCCAAATACTCATAATATTAGTATATGCATTTTATTAAAGGAAAATATTCTGCTTCTGGTTGTAATTTAATTTGGAGTTGTCTGATTTCCTCAGCTGATCTTTACATTGTATGTAGGAAAGACTAATAGATAGCCTAAGGTAGCTGTTGAATAGATGAAAGAAAATTTAGTTAGCAAATAGAGTTGGAGTCATTGGTAAGTAACTATCTTGAAAGTAACTTGGTAAGTAATTATCTTGGTAAGTAACTAACTTGTTGCTATCATATGAAGTGGTGAGAACTGGTTAAACTACTGGAGTCTGCATTGTATAAATACTATATCATTTATTTACTTGGTGTAAATTACACTCTACTTTGCTATATAATTTGGCTTCTGAGCCATGATTTACATATTTTAATTCACTCTAGAATTTATCAACAATGTAATTTTGGGGTGAATTAATTAATCTTCATAGACGTAAGTTTTCTTTCTCCTTAAAAAGAAGTAATTATTCCTCACAGGAATATTGAGACTGTAATATGCAATGACATTTGTAATGCACCAAGGAGGGGCCTCTGTTATCATCACTGTCATCAATGAATGAATTGGTGGCTTGAGCATTAACTACAAGGACTTTGGCTCGAGAAGTCTGATAGCACTTTCTTTTACTCATGGTTTCAGGGGCTTAGCTCCAAGTTACAGGCCAAGGATATGAGGACACTATGGACAGCAACTTGCCTGAGTGTGAAGGGCTGGGAAGCCACTTCAGGCTACAACATAGACCACCTCAAAAGAAATGAAGCCAATGTTTGTTTAAATATATCCTATATAGAGCTCACACTTTAAAACCAATTAAATATAATTTTAATAATCAAGTGAGGAGTAGCACAGAGAGTGAAAATAGATCTAAAAGGATTGTTTAATCAAGTACTCACTTTTAAAGAAATTTTAGAAGCTGTAAACATGCTTTTCCAAGAAAAGTACATGAGCTCAAAGAACTCTAATTTTTAAAAGCCTTCAGCTTTTGAATTACTTTTAAAATGTAGCTCAGTAAGAGTTTGGTTTCATTGGGAATTAAATTTGAAAATACAAATAATGAAATTTCTCAGGGCCAATGTCCTTATTTATATAATGAATGAATGACAATATTATCTTGTATTTCAGAGAATAAAGGTAGAGATCATAAAAAGTAGGTACTACACCCAAAAGGATACCTAAGCCTTTCAGCAGGAGAATTAAGTACTGTGGAAACTGTACTGGCAGTATGAGCAGTGAAAACAGTCGAATGAAACAAGCATATGCTCTTCTTCCATGTTCATCCTCTCTTATTCTGGGGCTATAACAGAAAACCTGAGACTTCGTAATTTACAGCAAGTAGAAATATACGGCTCACCGTTCTGGAGGCCAAGAAATCTAATTCAAGGTTCTGTGACCTGGACAAACGTCTTTCTGTATAATAAGGTGAAGGACATCATGTAGCAGGAGGGCAAGCTGGCTAGAGAGAAACATCAGATAGAGGAAGAAAGGAGGAAGAGGCTGAGCTTTATATGACAAACATATCCATGACATTTCTTGAATATAGCAATACCACGGAGACTTTGCACTGATCACCTCTTAAAGGCCCCACCTGTTACTAATTAAATTTCAACATAACACTTGAAAGGGACAAACATTCCAATCATGGCAATGATACAACCCCTGAAACCACAGGACAGGACTGTAATCCCATTAGAAAGCAAGCATATCTATCCAGGGAACTGCCTGCAGGATTTGTGACTACTATACATGAAGGGGAAATCAAACAAATTCCAAAAAATATCAGTGAAATGGGAAGCAGAAATCAAGGTTCAATGAAATTAAAGCATATAGAATTTTCAGAGCTTATAGCCTAATAGAAGGGAGCTTTGCAGAGATTGCCCTGGGAATTTAGAGAAAGGTTGTTTGAAATCCCTGGCTAAATATTCATCTGTATGTGTATGGGGTTAACACTTCCCCCAGCTCACACACAATTGGATAGTTTGCTTTCTCAACAGTGCAGAGACCTCATAAAATGTGAGACAACAAGCCCAGTCACTAGAAAATTGCAACCGTAGCAGTGGAGCTAAACTGCCTGGAGTAACAGTTCTTCCTGGTTCCTCATCACAGCTTCAAGATAAGAGAAGTGATTAGCTGATTTCAAGTAATTTAACTGTTTCCTTGTAACAGCCAAACATTCTCTAACAGAATACTACAGAATCTAGCACCTGACAACATAAAAGGCAATTCCTGTGATCCAAGTAAAAATGTACAGGAGAGCAAGGCAGGAGAATGTGCATCATGAGTTAGAGAAAACTAGTAAATAGAGATCTAGAAGTGAGAGGAGAGGAGAG
>NW_004524688.1:2940861-2957923 GCF_000260255.1 Octodon degus
GAGAAGAGAAGAGAAGAGAAGAGAAGAGAAGAGAAGAGAAGAGAAGAGAAGAGAAGAGAAGAGAAGAGCGTTTAGTAAGCAAAACTGTGTAGCTGCTGCTATTACAAGCACCTTTTTTATGTCCAAAAAGATGAAGGGAAAAACATTTGTGATGAGAAAAACAAATGTTTTAAAGTATGAAATGGAATACAGGGAAAGAAAAACACAATATCTTACATAGACATACACTGTAGGCATTAATAGCTAACTAGACAGCTCAGAAAAAAGGGAGCAGTGAAC
The DNA here is from genome assembly GCF_000260255.1 of Octodon degus. Lineage (NCBI taxonomy): Eukaryota > Metazoa > Chordata > Mammalia > Rodentia > Octodontidae > Octodon > Octodon degus. The sequence continues at coordinate 2,941,141 of NW_004524688.1, forward strand.
CTGAAGAAATAACAAAAGAAACTATCCAGGACTGAGTACCCAGGGAAAAAATGGATAGAGTATCATAAGCTGTGGAAATTGTATCAAGAGATAAGAATTAGGAGTAACTGAGGTTGCCTGCTCAGGCAAGGAGATAATGAGGACCCAGAAAGCACATGTTGACAAGTTTTACATGTTTGGAGATGACGCATAGGTGGCGTAGATGAAGAGGAGGTGGAAGGACATTGATAGGTGAGACGATGGATGATCCTACTCCTCCCTGTTACAAAGAGAAGCTATAACTTCCTGGGAAAGGAGTTTGAAGTACTCAAAATCAATCTCATACAAACATATATTTTACTCCTGTATATCTTGTATCTTCTGCTGTCACTCATTTGGTGATGGAGATAGAAACAAAATCAAACTCATTATGCCTTCAGCGTCATCGATGGTACACCCTGGGTACTCACCTTAATACTCCTTAATTATTCACTTCAACATCATTTGAAGTCTTTGGTGGGATGAAACAGATTTTAGAGTGAAGTGTCTACATAAACATAAAGTACTGTGAACATAAGAGGGTTGTGGAGATATACTGAGAGCCTTAAACTCCACTAAGAGGTGAACACCCGCAGAGGGTTAAGTACAGGTGTCCAACAGCTGAGTCAAATTCAGGATAAAATGGGAGTTGGGAAATGAGTATGGGGGGACACAGAGAACCCTCATTCTAGTGCAAGGGTGCCACAGAGATAAGTTCTCCACAGCATTTCAATGATCTTCATACTTGGCCATGATGATTAATTTGCCTATAACTATCACTAGGAACCATGGATCGTTCTCCCATCTCACCTATGGTGTCAGAGAGGCTTGGGTGACCAAGAACACATGGATACACATATCAATGGCCATCAGGAAAAAAAAAGTAAAACCATTTCCACAATAATGCATAAGAATAATATGAAATGTTGCTATTTATGAGTTGTTCTAAAGTGGCCTACTCCAAAGTCAAGAAAGCATCTATAGATCTACTATGAGCTGATTTAAGCTTTTTAAATCTACCAGAAATCAGAAAGACTACTTAAAACAGGTGTCCAATTATAGGCATGCTTATTATATTTCTGACAAAATAATGTCACCAGTGACATGATTAATATATAAGGCCTTTCAGAGATATTTAAGGGAGAAAGATGGGGTATTTTGATAATTGTAAATCCCTAAATAATTCCACAAATACTTGTGCAAAATTAGCTATTAGAGATAAACAGTATCATCCTTGATAACAGAATTCTGAATATACAATTTGTGTTTTCATTATGATCCAGTTCCTGCACTTCAAAATTTATCAACTTTCTTTTAATCCCTAGTTAAAATTCTAATTTCCAAGACTAAGCAACACCATTTTCTTCCTAACCTTATGTTTTTCATGATAATTTAGGGGAAAATTGAGAAACATATTATGACAGGTAATCATTTGCAAACACACAACTCTTTCAACGCCTGCCATGTTCAGCTTCATTTTATAGCATCTGTCTTGGCAATATAAATTGTGCTTGGCGGCAGAGGTATGCTGCGCAGTACAGGGAAGAAAAACAATCGTGACAACTGAAAAATAAAGCACAATATGTGAGCGCACGTGTGTGTGGCTATGTGTATGTGTGCTGGGTTCAGAAAAGAAAAGCTCTCTTCTTTTCCGGCTTGCTTTCAAAGGGGAACGGTGTTATTTTGGTTGGCTTCCTTGTTTTCTTTTACAGCAGAGCAATGCCTCTGAGAATGAGACAACTGTCACATTGCCGAGGACTGCCAAACAACCTTAGATCAGTCCAAAAGAAGCTCACTCACTAGCTGCACAAAAGAATGCAATTTAGTCCAGCATACACAGATGGATTGTGTCAGTAACATTTAGAATTAGGAAAGCCATGTTTCTTTAAACAAAAGCCTATATTGCATTAATTTTTAAAGCATTGTACAGAAATACTATATTATACATGACATTGTGATTGTGCAGAATCAAATTATACCGCTCACACTTCTACAAACTCTAGTGCAACTCCCTAGATAAATCATTCAAAATATGTGTTAAAAATGATGTTTGTTTGTATTTTAAAGACAAGGGTATAGCATCCAAAATCCAAAACTTGTGCAGAATACACCTAAACCTTTGAAGTCAAAGAAAATTTAGGTCATATTTTAACTTTCAGTGGATTTTGGTAAATCACTTGCTACAGATTGAATGCTCCCTCCAAACCTCATGCAATGTTTGTGTGAGTCTGACAAGATGAAGAAATGAGACCTTCAAAAAGTAATTAGGTCGTGGGGGCTCCAACCTTAGGCATAGATGAAAGCCACAGGATAATTAACATAGAAGGGTTTTAGCCACCAAAGACAGGGACTGGGCCTCCTTTTTCGCTCATACACATGCTTTTGTTATGTGATAAAGCAGGACAAAAGACCTCAATGTGTGTACCCTCTTTCTTGGACTTCCTAGTCTCCAGAACTGTGACCCTGATAAATTTTTGTTGTTGATAGTTTATCCCATCTGTATTTTTTGGTTGTAGCAGGAGAAAATGGACTAAGATATCAATCTAAGTACATCTGTAATACTTCATTTGTGTAATCTCTGTTAAATGTGTTCAAAGAAACATTCCTGTTCAACCTAGTATAATCACTTGTCTTATGACTTGTTTAATGTGTGAATTTACCATTAAAATTTCAACACCTTCTATTGATTATGTATTTTAAGATGACATAAAATGAGATAAATGAAACATGTTTTATTTAGAGGAACTGTCTATAAATTGCTTATGGCAATCAGGGTGTGTTATGGGAAAAGAGAAAATGCGCTCCAACAATTAGAAAATAAATATATAGTATTTCTGGATAGCACATTTTGCATTAATGGTTTGTATTTAAGGGAAGTAGGAGGAGTAAGAGAGGATCAATACACACAGAAATGGCACAAAGAAGTTCCAGCTGGTCAGTCACTGGACAGATGTAGCCTCTTGCTGTAGTTAGTATTGTACAGTTATTCTAGTCAGTGTGATTTGCATATTATGTAGTCTGAAAAGAGTACACCCAGACAAAGCAGATCAAATGTCTTATATAGATACAGTGATGTGAATCATCACAGCAGATTTGTTGGTTTGAGTATTCTGCTTGATTTAAATGGTTCAATCAAGAATACAGAAATGTTTGACCATACACAAACCTAATACTCTGAAGTGATTCTAGTTCAAGGTTTAGTTACAAAACTGGAATAAGTTGGAAAAGCATAAAGCAAGAATAAATGAAGTAGCCAATTAAGAAATAAAGATAAAAGTGTACAAAGGGGCATATCATAGGAGCTGTAGAAGCCCAGCCAATAGCATCAGAGATAACTTTGATATACTAATCCTGGCTCCTACAGAACATGGTGCACTGTGGTGAGTTAGAATAAAATCCTGCAGTCAGATTTCTTGGACCATTGTACTGGTCTTTGCTAAGTACTTAAGGTATAACCTTGCTTAAGTGAATTAATGTTACTATTTCTTAAGTCGCCCCATCTGAAAAGTTGAGGTGATAATTGCTCCTCTGTGATAGGCTTGCTGTGAACTCAATAAGTTAATGCTCTGAAAGACTTAGGGCTATAAGTCTAAGAGCTCATTTGCCTGCTAACTAAATAAGAATTTCAACCCTAATATTTTTCCTCACTAGAATAAGGATAACAATACTTATTGAAAAGTAAGTACTTAATTTTACTATATAATTAAGAGAATTATATAGTAAAATTTACACAGCATTGTCCACAGTGAATGAAACAGCTAGATTTACATAAAAATATGCTGCAATTAATGTTGCAGGGAAGAGTTAACTTTTAATAAGCATCTGCTATGTGTTAAAATGATAATAAACACTTTTTTCTGAATTTCTCATACCATAAGTTTTTGAGGCATGTGGGTTTTTTAATTTTTTTAAAATTCAGTATCTCCATTTCACAAGTGAGTAAATTGGGCCCAGATAAATAATCAGGAATAATACTAGTCTGAGAAAGCTGTTAGAATTGAAGATAAAAAATTGGTTGTGAATCAAGGCAGTAATTTGACCAAACACTTTGAAACTTTTTCTCAGTTAATTCCTAATTTTGTGAGTGAATTGATGCAGATAATTTGCTGCATAGGCACTTGGTATTCAGCATATGCTTCTAGAAGATGTTATGAACTATACATGGAGGAGTTATCAAACTCCATGGCAGACATTTTCAATTGCCACCATAATATACATTCCTTTCCTTCTTTACTGAGTAGTACAATTTTTGAGGTGGCAAAATGCCCTCCAAATATATTATATTCTCAGTCTTCTTTGTAGCTGGAAGTAGTCATTGACTAATCTATGACAAGGAAATATAAGCAGGAGATTAAAGATTTATGTCTATAAAGCTACTTAAATTCAAAGACTAATCCATCGAGTACACTTAGTCTGCTATTCCTCTTTCTAATCCTTATGCTTCGACTACAAACTTGATGCTTCATTAATTATTTTGAAAAAGAGGCAACCTCAGATCATAAGCAGGGTTCACTGGGGCAAGAAGGAGGAAACATAGACCCCTGGATCTCACTGCTAATGGGTATCAGCTGTGAGCTACTCAGAAGCAGATTTCTACAGAGAAAAATACATGTTTGCTATATATGAGACACTGCAATGCTGGATTTGTATTTCTTGCAAGTGAATGCAATTCATGCTCATATGAGCAGCCATGAAAATGGCACATGGGTCAAGGGCAAAGAAAATCAGAGCGCAACTAATTAAGTGTAATAAAGTATTGTGTATAGTATTCAAAAAGCATAGGACAGAAGGAGCTTTCCCAGAAGAAAGGTGTTTATTCTATCCATATATGTTGCTTAAAGTGTGAGAAGCTGAATTCATTCTTAAGGGAGAAAGCTTTCCACTCATGAAGGTAGGAGCAAAGGGAGGGCTGCGGTCATCCCAAGCACAGGGAGCTCATGCAGAAAGGCACATGGAGGCATGGAGAGCTTTAGCCGTTTCTGAATCAAACTAGTATTACAGTAGAAAATAGGTAACAGTACAAAATGAATGGCATAGTTGATCAAGTAACACACTATATGGCTCATTTAAAGAAATCTAAATAGTCTTCCTCATTTGGTTTACTGAAAAGTGCTTTAGACTTGAGAATAGAAAGGATAAAGGTGGTTACAGAGTTTGATATCCCGGCCTTCCTTTCCAAGTGCAGGTGCTGAATATTCACCTTCACCCTTTTATCATCCATACTTTGGTTGAGGTTAACAGAGAGCAGCTTGAGACAACCTCAAAGGCAACCTTTAGAAAAGCATAAATCTCCAATAAATTAATATTCTCTCATCATGATAAAAACAATGTAAAATATGCAAGATTGATTTTAATATTCATGACTTTACATCTTTCAAAAGGTTGGTGTGCTATCAAATGTAATAAGATAACATGAAAGCACTTTGCAGAGATGTTCAAAGTACTTTGCAGCATTAATGAATACCTATAACAACCTTGTAAGATAGAAAGGAGGCTGAATTTATTTGCCAAAATTGACAGGTTGTAGAGCTTAGAAATGTTTAGAGTCACCTGAAACAGCTTTTTTGGTACCCATGTCTCCCTGTGAATGGTTGTGTCAAGGTGGTTATGCCAATACAGTACTTGCAGGGAGGTGCCTACCGACAGCAGGGTACAGTGCCACAGGCCTACACCAGGTAAACTCTTGATGTGTGGTAGTTCTACTATCACAGATTATGCCAACAGTTTACACATTTAATCTCATGTACTCTTGGCAGTCTTGTTCAATTACTAAGAGTTGTTTTTTTAATTTAATACTCAGTTGAAAACAAATGGCCCAGATGTGTCACATCCTCCTCATAAACCTCTGTACAGTTGAAGCTTCCATGTCCCTAAGACCACCACTGACAAAAAACAGTGACAGCCACCAGACATGATGGGAGCAGTGGCAGGAACATGGTATTTTCTATGCTGTGTCCATTCTTATAGATTTTGCTTTCAACCCACCAATCATGATGATAATAGTGAGTCCTTGTTACCATCGATTATGTGCAGGGGATTTTTGCTAAACACTAACCAACTTGGGTAACTTAGTAATTGCTCCAAATAAAATTTGTTAGCTAAAATTCTCAGTTGAGGGACTTGAGGAACAGCTACATAACTTACATGCAGACAAGATACATATTGAGCTCTGAAACCATCAAAGTTTTGTTTCATATCCTAAGATAACATTTCCTTACCTTTGTTTTAATTTTCTTTACTCTGGGTTTGTATTTATCCTTTCATTGTTTGTTTGGTTTCTTTTTAAATGAGGATTGTAATATATAAAAACTTTGGATGAAATATGTACCATTTAGATGTAATTTTGTCAGACATTTTTAAAGCTATTTACCAATATTTTTCTCATATGCTAGGATCACCAAAATTGATTGGTGCATATTTGTGCAGTGCCTACCTGTAGTATCTTCCAATTCCCCTTCCTAATGGCTGACATGCTTTTTATTGCCCTAGGCTTGCCGGTTCCTGAGGTTCCATTGGGTGTCACCCTCACGATGATTCCCTCAGACTGGCCTTCCCTGTCCTACTGTCTAATAGTACCAATGAATGTCTCATTGCATGCTGTTTATTTTCTCATAGCACTTTACTCAATTTATGAATGCTGATTTCATTATGCTTGTGCCTCATTGAACCTATGATTTTTTTAATTCTTTGATAAGAGACAATATTTGTTTCATTTTTCCACTAATCCCTACTCTAGCATACAGGAATTAATCACCAAATTTTTGATGAAAGAATCAATAGTCATGACTTCTTACAAGAAATAGTAGTCAAAGTTTGATCCCTGGTAACACCAAAAAAAAAAAAAAAAATGTAAACAAAACTCAAATGAAGCAAGATTTCTCAGGAAATATGTACTGAGATCATTCTCCTGAGTTCACCCTGTACTTACATCACTCCCTTCAGGGCATCCATAGTGAACTACCACATTTCATAGTAGGCTCACCTCTAGGCTCTAGGCTCTTAGCTGCTATTCTCTGACTCAGTAAATGGCTTCTTTTGAAACTCAGAACCAGGCACATAGCAACCCTTCGCTACTGCCTTACCGTAATGTCTATGTCTATTTGTCATGCCGTCTTGCCTGTAATGCCCCCATTGCATGCATGCATCCAGTCTTATCATACCATGACCCTGCCTTGTACTTTTGATTTACCCAAGATGAACCGCTGCATTTTTCCATATCCTATATTTTCTTGAGGGTCCAAATACTATCAATAGTCCATCTACAAAAAGCTAGTATCTTTAATCATATATCCTGGAGCTGGCACCAAGGTTGACACATAGGCATACTCAAGGTTAATTTACAGAAAGAATGGCATGTTTCATCTGGTAAAAATCCCCTTATTAGGCCTACGTGAAAGTCTCAGGAATACTGTAAATGGAAATGTAAAAAGCCCAGGTTAGAAGAGGTGGGCCTCAATAAATACGTCAGTTGAATTAGCCCTGGAAATCAACGAACAACATGCCATTATCACATCTTGATAAATTTTAAAAATACATTTTATTCAAAAATGTTTTGTTAATTGTATAAACAAATTAATAAATTTTAGGTGCCTCTCTTAGAAAATTATAATAATCATTAGAGATTATCAATCTCAATTCATGACATTATCAATATCATTTGAAGAATAAATGTCTCACATAGGTATGAAACGAGGGGAAATACATAAGGGTGAAGTACAGTGACAAGGGATGCATCATGTGAATGCAGATGATTTATTCTGTTCCATGTCAACATTGTAAGGCTAACGCAAGTACAATGATCCAGTAGAGAACACATACCTTGTTGCCATGTACTTCCTGTCTTATTTTATCTGTACCTATGAGTTCTCTACTCAAAATACAATATATTACCTTGATCCTTTTCTCATTGCTTTATGAGAAATCTATTCTGATAAATGCTGCCACAGATTATACATGTGTTTCAAAGTAAGAAATTTTTCCACTTTTTATTTAGGTCTAATTTAAATAATAGTCATCTTTCTAGTGTATGCTGTGTAAATTTTTACAATAAATACTATGGTACAACAACCATTGAAATCAAGTTATAGATGGCTCCATCACTCCCAAAACTCCACAGTGCCTCTTTGTAGCAAAGAGGTGCCTCTTTGTAGCAAATACTACCCTACTTCCACTCCTGGGGAACACTGTTCAATTTACTATTTCTAGAGTTTTGTTTTGCCAAACATAGTCTTTGACTGTGACTTGTTTAACAAGATGAATTTGAGATTAAATTATTGTTGTATCAGTTTATTTCCTTTATGCCTGTGTAGCAATTCACTGTGTAAATAGGGTATGTTTATTTTTCTGCTTATCAGCTTAACCATTTGGGTTGTTTTCTGTTTCTAGTTAATGTGGATAAAAGTATTTCAATCAGAGGCTATGGGTATTTATGTCAGTTTTAAGTTCTTTTCACTTGAGCAATAATCTGAGAGTAACAAAGGTGGGCTCGCTGGCAGTGATGTGTGAAATGGCTGTACCATGCACCTTTCCCTCCAGCGGCTCCACCTGGTCCACACACTTGTAGCTATGGCTAGTTTTTTAAAGCTGCCTTTCCATTGGGAGTTTTGTGGGTGCTCATCTACTCCAGTTCTAACTTGCACTTTCTTGCTAATAATGCCAACTACCTTCTCATAGACTAAACTTGCCTTCTTTATGTTTTTGGTGAAGGTTCAATCTTTCAGTAATGTTTATATTGCTTCATTTTGTTTTTTTGTCTTTTATTTTTGACTCTTAAGAATTCTGTTCATGTGCAAAAAAAAAAGTCCTGGGGAGATAGCTCAGTAGAATCGGCACCTCCTTGGCAAGCACAAGGGCCTGAATTCAATCCCAGATCTACAAAATCAGAACAAAACAAAAACAAAAAAGAATTCTGTACATGTTCTAGATAAAAGCCTTTACTGGATATGTGACTTGTGAATATTTTCTCTAGTCTTTATTTCTCATTTCATGATGTTAGTATTTCTGAAATATCAGCCATTAATATTTTGATGGAGTTTAATTTATCTTTTTTTAAAGAAATTAATTGTGCTTTTAGTATCTTATCTAAGAAGATTTTGTATTTGTGCTCTGTTTTGGAAGCTTAATAGCTCTGTGATTTACATCCAAATCTATAAACCCCTTTTTAGATAATAAAAATCAAAATATGGTGCATAGATAGTACTTTAAAACATATAAGGAACTTAGATTTCATGTTAAGTGATAGTTCCAAAAAAACACCAAAATCAACAAACAAAAACACATAAAATTTTGGGAAGCAATTGATACATTTAGTACTTTGATATCTCACGTGTGTATATATGTCCAAATATTAAAATGTATACCTTAATTATGTACAATTTTGGTTTGTCACTTATTTATCAATCAACCCTATAATTAATAAACATTTTAAATCCAAAAATGTATACCAGCAGTTTTTCAAAATTCTCCTGAAAAGATACTACGTAGGGCTGGTGAGGTAGATCAGGGGACTAAATGCCTGCTTAAACAAGGGCAGGGAGCAGGGTTTGTTTCCCCTTGACTTTTTATTATTTATTTTTTTAAATGAGAATAAATTAGAATTAAAACAGAAAAAAATTACAAGTGATACAGAATTTCACTTATCAAAGGAATATGAATTTCACAGTATTTGATGCAATACATAGTTCTGTCTTTCAACCAGCTATTCATATTAACCAGATATATGCATGTAAAATTGGAAGAAGGAAATGTATAAGAAATTAAGAAGAGAAAAAGTGCAAACAATTCAAAAAAGGAGACAAAACAAATTAAAGCATTAAAGGCTTCTTTCCACAGACCAGCAGAAATGCACAGTATAGTTGTCCAAACTATACTGCTTACATAAATAGATAAATATCTTTCCCCCACTCCCTCTCTTGCCCTTCTCCCCAACTCAGCATTTCTTTCCTTTTATTTCCTCTTTTGTCCTCTTTTTTATTTTTGAAAACAATTTTATTGAGAAACAAATAGCAATGAGACAGTCTCAAAACCAATTCATAGGGCAGTTTCTTTTTTCTTTTTTACTTTTTTTTTCATGGGGGCAGTTTCAATACTTAATACATTGCATATTGTTGTCTTAGTGGTTATTCATTGTACATGATGCAGACATGATATTCTGTCCACAAACACTATTGGAATAAATCTTTCTATTCATTGAATTAAGAGAATGTAGCTGTTTATCTACTGTAACTATTTTTAATATACAAAGGAAGGACCATTTTGTATCTGTATATGTAGAATAGTTAGGGTAGATATGCAGCTACTTTCACTTAATTAAATGAGAAGTAAGATTTGTACTAATAGTGTTTGGATAGGATATTCTGTCTGCATCTTGTACTATGGATAACCACAAGAAGATAACAATGTACAATATATTAATTATTGAAACTGTCCTATTAATCAGTTTTGAAACTGTCTCATTGATATTTGTTTCTAAATAAAATAAAAGTAATAATAATATTCAAATGACCATGGAATACCCTTCTTTGAGAAAACTAAACAAAAAAGGGGGATACAGGGATCAGGTTTTGAACCTGAGCATCACATGCTGTTCCAATCCCGCCCCCAGGCCCACTGAGCCAGGTAGTCTGGATGTGGTGGTGCTCCCCTGTAATCCCAGTGCTGGGGAGGCTGAAAACAGGAGTATCATTATGAGTCTGAGCTGTGTAATGAGACCCATGTACCCAATACATTTAAAAAGAAAAAAATAGGTACTATATATGCATATGTATTTGTATATGTACATTGTAGAAACTTTTAAAATTGTGGATATACAAACAATGCAAAACATAAAAGGTAACAGTCATTGGAAACAGACTGTGCTATACATATTTTCAGTACTTTTCTTACCACACAGATAAACAACTAGAGATCTAGAGAGAACAGCTCACTTTGGTTACACAGTGAGTAGCAACACCTACCAGTGATCCCAGGCGCACCAGTTGTGTCATTTGGCTAGGCCAAGATGTTAATGGTGGATTATTGGTAGGTAGAATCACTCACTCAGAAAGATTGTACAGGTAGAGCAAAATGGTTGTGTCTTAGTTACTTCTCTTTTCTGGCTGATACAAAATATTTCCTTTTATCTTATTCAGACTGCTGACATTAAGGTGGTGCCATCCAATCAGTGGACAGATCCTAGCCATCACTCACCCTTAATCCCAGCAACCTTAATCCTACCATTGTATTATGAATCAGTCACAAACACTTGACTGAGCTATCCCTGAACAGACCCCATCTAAAAGTGTAGGAGGCTGTGTGGGGGACATCCCAACACAAACCATACAGGGTGCAACAGGCATCGATCAATTTAACTGAACTAGAACTTTAATCATTCCACTTCATCTACTTATAGTTCATCAGTAGCCAATTTCTATTAATATTACTTACTCCCTATTTTTAGATCCTTTCTGTTTACCGATCCCTGTTTCATTTGTGGTCTCTTATCACCTAGAATATTCCTAAAGTGTAACTGCCCTTCACTTTCAACTTCCCTTAGTTAAGTTGTCAAATAAAATGAAGGTTATTTAAATTTCCTTTAGTTATATAAGACATAGAATATTTTAATAGGTCCCAGGTAGTACATAAAATACACTAAAAATTATTTGTTGATTATCTGAAATACTAATTTAAATGGTATGCCCATGTTATTACTTGCTAAATCTCCCAGCTCTACCTTTGAGGGAAGTCAGAGTGGCAAGAAACAAATGAATAAATGAGTAAGTGAACACACACATGGAGCGGGTTAAATGAATCCCGGAAGATGACATATTTGGTTGAATATTTGAAAAGTGAGTGGATTTAATGTGTTAAAAAAATAGCAAAGACAAAAAATTAAAACATAAATTTTTGCTTTATTGTGAATTAATGAAATAATATTTTTAATCTAATCTACTTTGATCTTAGAATACTGGCTATTATAATAGATGTATTTTCCCTTTATTGAAGACAGTTTTTATAAAGCAAACAGCAAGGCTATTTAAATATATATGTCCTCCTTGACCACTAGCATCTCAAAAATAGGATTAAATTTATCTTGAAATGCCTTTTGGTTTCCGTAAAAGTCGTATTAGCCCTCATATTAGCCCTTAGTCCAAAGGGCTGAGACAACATTATACAATAGTTTACAGATTTAGCTTTGACTTGGCCATATTTCTATTATTCAAGCATTCAGCTTTGCAGATAAATGTACCCAATGGACAATATCTAGTGACAAACCTTAGTGAAGAAAGCACCTTTGCTTATTTTTCTAGGAAGGCCTGAGACTATAACTGAGGGAACCTATTAGAATAAACATTAAGAGACCAACACACTCAAGGATGATACCAACTCATCACATTTGTGCTCAGAATCTAATCAGATATTCAGGCTCTTGCACAGAATTCCCATTGGCATTATTTTAATCACTAATTATGAGGGACCAGATTAACTTTCCAAAAAGGAAAAGTCCCTCTTGACATCTTGTGGTGTTTACTTCTACACAGTTTATTAAGGAAATACCACTCTTCCTTTGATGATGGATAATAAAAACTTTGGTGTAGTGATATATGAAGATTCCATACTTTGAATCATACTTCTGCAACACTTAAATGTTTAATGATGAACTGGACATTAACAGTTCCCCCAGAGTTCAATTAGACAAAGACAATGCTTCATTTAGAGTAGGGACATACAGAATAAAACAATAGCAATTTCCCCATATGATCACTTAGACATTCTAGGAAAACAACTTTTTTCTCCAAGCAAGGACCACCCTCTTATTCAGTGCTAAAATCAGTAAACCATAGGTTGTGTGTCAGGCTACCACACCTGGGGATATTTTACACACAGGGTGAATTGTCTTTCTTTGTGTATAGCCCACATGTAGCCATCCAGCAACCACAAGCTGACTATAATGGGATATATGGATATTCTCAGCCATGGTGACGCTGAGCAATCTTGTTAGTCTCTCTGAACTTGCTGTATGATATGAATGTGGTACTGTTATATTAAGCAAAAACCATTCATACTGATAAACATGTGTGTGTGTGTGTGTGTGTGTATGTGTGTGTGTGTATACACACACATGCACATTTGCTTGTTATATACTCCTATATACCTTTTGGGGGATAGTTAGTTTTTTTTAAAGAGTAGTATGTATTTTATGTTACAAAACTTCCATTGCTTTTAGATATCATGTAATACTTTTTTCTATAAAGACACAGGATCATGCCACTTGTCGGTTGGCTATCTGCAGCTCCTCTCTTTAGTTGATTTTATACTGATATTGTTCCTTCAAGGAAATAGACACAGGTCAGTCACACACAACCCACCACAGAAGAGGAACTGGCAATAGTACTAGACAAGTATGGATATCATCGTAGAGCGGATTTTCTACTAAGATAGGTTCTTCTTACCATTCCAGATGCCCTTCTAATTATGCTGCTTTACACTTTTATTTTTTTTCTTCATAAAATAGGAAATTAATTTTTTATGTATTTAGTACAGGGTCTCACTATGTAGATCAGACTCATAGTGATCCTCCTATTTACAGCCTCTCAAATGCCTTTGATTTCAGGTGTGCGCACCATCGCGTCCAATATCAATCACCATTTGAGCACACCCTGGAGGCAGGGCCATCACAGCAGGCCAGGGGATCGAACCCCGGCCCCTGCTTCTGCTAAGCAGGGGCTTTTATTGGCTGAGCTATTCAGTCTGCCTAATTTTTTATTTTAAGGCATGATTAGTACATGAAGACAAGGAAAAAATATTTCGTTATGAGTCAGCTCTCTCATGGCGGAGATACAACACTCTATACTCACAAGTTAATGGCGGACAGGCTTAATTTGCTCATGGTTTCAGTTCGTGACAGGCTGGGTCCAATGCAGAGACACCAAAGTAGAAGAAGGTGGTGGAACAGAAATTTTAACTCATGGCAACAGGAAAGCAAAGCAGGAGGGCAACACCTGATTAGTAGGATCAGGGAGCAGACAGACACCAAGGTCTAGAACTGTACTCCCTCAATCTCTTCAGAAACCAAAGCCAATCAGACTGGAACTCCACTCTAATTGTCATAACTTCCAATCCCAATATTGAAATCATGCATTTAAGAATCAAATTGGAGATAAAGAGGCTATGAATGAGCATCTCATATATAGTGATAATAACCCAACATTACCAGAGGTGACATTATGTTATATTGTAACCAACAAACTTTTGATCAAGATAAATACACTTGTTCAAAATTAATGCATTAACAACTAATAAACAAAATAAAAGAGCACTTTAAGGAGACAAGATTAATCAAGGTATCCCTAGAACTACCTAGAAATTCTGAGTCCTTCTTTTGTACTGGATACTATGTGATTGTCCTGTTTCTTTTCTGTTCAGAGAAAAATGTTATTATTAAAATAAGCTAAAGAAAAGGACTGAAAATGGCTGACATGGAAATGATATATCATGCTATGCTCCAGCCTGGAAAACCATTTAATTACATGTCACAATCAAATGTATTAGTGTCACAGTTTTGCTAATAGCAACTCCTAGTGTTCCAACTAATTGCCCTTATATAGCTCATGCCTATGAAATAACTGTCAGATAATAATTAACCTATCCAAAACAATTCATGCATAAGTAGAGAATATGCTGATTACTAAATGTAAATGTATTTGTCCAATGTTAATTTTTGTTCTTACTCTATTTCAACCAACCAGTAGTCAAGTTTTTAAACAAAGGCAAAATATAAGTTTGTGTCTCATGAGTCTGACCTCTGGAGAATGAAACTTCTGAACACTAACATTTAGATTTTGAAGACTATGAAGTTGATTAAAGGTATTATAGTATGGGGACTGTTCAAATGTACATTGATCGTGCCAGGGTCTTTTATGATTCAGCTTCTTTTTCTGTAGGTTTTACACAGTTCTTTATCTAAATCCATAAACCATAAAAAATTATTCTAATGACTATTTTTTCAATTTTCCGAAGATAATTCAGAATTGTTACCATTCTAGATGAACTACACAGAAATTATTTTATCAGTGGAAGTCCTAAGATACTGAGTCAGTTCTCTCATGGAATATCTGGTTTCACACATATTATCAAAACATGAAGTGATACTTGTTCCCATTGGTAGTAGCAGTTGAGCTATTTTATAGAGATAATCAGATGAGCATGTAGCCTTGGAAAGAAGATACTACAGGTATATTAAATATGTGTCATGCTAAGAGAGTGAAAAATATGAGCACACAAATTTGGAATTCCATTAAAGAGGCCTATCTTGGTTAAAAATTACTGTCTGCTAATCACAGTCCGTATAATTAAGCAAAAAGAAATAATCAAACCCAGAATGCCTTTTATTTCCTACTATAGCAATATCAGTTTGAGTTGGACACATCCTAATCTACTTATAGACTAGTTTTATTTCCCTTTGTATTTAGATGTGATCATATGAATAGGGTCTGGCCAATAGTCTAACAGAAACAACATCTGTAACTACAGAATCAGACCAGATGAAAAAGAAAGCAGCACCCTATCTCCTTCTTTTCCCTTTCCTTTCCAGAGCACAGACATGGTCTAGAGTCACAGCTGGCCACACTGTAAAGGGAGCACCCAGCTATAGTAGTGAGTGGCACATGAAGGAAGCGGGTACAGGGCCCTAACCCATGGAGAAGTCACATCAGCTGTAGACCAACACTCTAGACTTTCTGAATGAGAGAACTAAATTTCTATTAAGATTGTGGCACGAGTATTTTGAGGTTACTACTATGGCCATAATAATCCAAATTCACACACATTACCTCATTTAATACTACTAATAATCTTATGAGGTCAGTACTAAAACAGTAAGATATAAGATGATACATACATATATATGAAATGTGTTACCACATATTTAAATTTACAAATAGGTCTAAAATAAAGAAGGAACACCTAAGCAAGGAACTGAGAGAAGATTGTGATAAGGATTATATTCTTGAGTCTATCATGCTCTCTCTTTCACATAAAGATTCAAAAAGCAATGGGCAGAAAATTTTTGAGATGTGCCAATACTGAAGAATTTGGGAGATGATGAGGTATAAGCCACATTTTCCTCTATGTTGACAGGCACAAACAATATAGTGAAGGCTTTCTTTTATTCTTACCAAGTAGAAGTGAATGTCAAACTTTAGGGAATCCAAGGCCTAAGTGTATTATTAAATGTGCTGCTTCGTATGTGGAGCCAGGGGAGGGTCACTTCTAGGGCATGCATCCACATTTAAGGTACACATTTCTGGGCACAAGAGACAGTGAGAAGTGACATATGACTTTACAGTCATTATTATGCACAGCCATTTATTTATTTATTTATTTATTTATTTATTTATTTATTTTGGCACTGGGGATTTCACTCAGGACCCTGCACTTTCTTTTCTTTTTTTTTTTTTATGTTTAAAGGGAGTTTATTTTACATGGACTATAAGGTTTGCATTTTGGAAAGTAAATAATAACATATTCACCATTATATCATACGAAGTACTTTCAGCATGCTAAAAATATCCTCTATTCTCTGCCACTTCTCTTACATTTTTCTATTTTAAATCTTTTTTTTATTGTTTATTTCCACCATAATTATATTGAGAAACAAATAGCAATGAGACAGTTTCAAACCAAATTAGTAGGACAGTTTCAATAATTAACACATTGCATACATTCTTCCTAGTGGTTAATTGCTGTACAAGATGCAGATATGATATCCTATTTACAAACACTATTA
>NW_004524688.1:2958518-2982162 GCF_000260255.1 Octodon degus
AGGGCCAAAATGTTGGCTTTCCTTGCAGCCCTCCTTTTTCTCTAATTTTGGTCTGCAAACTTAGGTTGTTAACCCTCCAGAAGGGAAGTTTATTGTTATTACCATACAACCTAGTGTAAATATCGTATAATCTCCCTAGTATAAGAACTCAAAAGAAGAAATACAAATAGAAAGGTATAATACAAGTAAAATGAAAGCAAATCTTGAGGACTAAGTAAGAAAGGGAATGGAGAAGAGCTAGGAAACATTACAGTGACAAACCATACAGTTATATGTAGAAGATTGGCAAGGCAATGATCTTAAGAATCTCCAGAAGATTTTATGAATGAATCTAGCAGTTAATTGAAAAGATTCTTATCCTGAAGACCCTGCACTTTCGGGCAGGTGCTTATTCTAATGAGCTATCTCCCAGGCCTGCCTGGCCATTTTTGTTGTCAGACTACCTCTTTCTGAACTATCTCCCAGTGGGACAGTTCATCATAATTGTGCAATTTTAAGCTCTTTTTAGACAGTGGTCAGAAGCAATTGGCTTGCCATGATGGAAAGCTACACAGTGATGGCCAAAATGAAAACCTTGAGTTGAGAAAGTGAGTGAGGTTAGTGTGGAGTTCATAGAGCCCCCAAATCTAGAGAGCCATATAGATTGACTATTACGGACCAAACTCAGAAATTACCTGCTTCTTGGAATCAACTCTGGTACCTCAAAGGGCACCTGCACAATCAGTTGCACTAATATGCAAAAGACGAAGGCAGCCAAAAAGAAAAGGAAGATCTTCAAGGAACGATAGTGACAGGCAAGGACAGGGGGCAGCAGAACGTATATCTCTACACAGATGATGTCCTCTATAAATGAGGCCCTTGTGTTGGCAAGGTACTCACTGTACTCTACATTCATGGGTTTTATCAACAGCACCTCACTCCACAGCATTTGGATAGATAAAAGTTCTTGACAGAGAGATTCCTTAACCAGTGGATTGTAACAGGGAATTCAGTGAATTCACTTCTTGGTTACATTTCTAATACCAGAGAGATCCAGGACTATGATGTCCCAAAAAAACTAAATATTTCAGTAAGTACAGAAGCAGATGGATATTTTTAAAAATACCTGATGGATGATAACAGTGAAAAGGACCTGTGACAGTTATAACTGAAGTGTGGGCAAATCTGTAATAGACACATTTATCCTTGGAAGACAGTGGCAAAATGTTTTTAATGTGAATTTAAAATATTTGAGTTTGCAGGGCTTTTCTGTTTCTGCCATTTTTGCTCCTGATTTATATGCTCCCTCAAGAGAGTGAGTGTAAACTGTTTCCTGAGGGCAGAATCTTCATCAGCTCGCTACACAAAGCTTGCTTACTGCGGGGCTGCTCCAGCACAGAGCCCCTGGCAGGATTCCTTTCAGGTGGAAAGAATATCAAAGCTATGCTTTTGAAAAAGACAACTCCAGAAAAATACTGCACAGTATGTCTTCTGCAACAGATCCCACACTAGGGAAAAATAAATCCAGCACAATTATATTTGGGTCCTGCCTTTACAAGGGCTCATTAACACCTCAATCATTCAAATGTTATAGACAGACTAGAAGGAGTTAGAGCCTTGCCTGCCAGCCATTTTAAGGCAAAATATTTGTGCTACTTAGGAAGGGAAGAAATATTCAAGCGACTCTGGTTCTCTTAGGCTTGATGCAAAATGGAAATTGAGAAATATTTATCTATTTTAAGGAAACTGTCTAGTTTTGTTTATTCCTCCCTCATCATATAGAATGAGGCAAGGAATTACTGAACCTCAATTCATGGAGCCTGAATAACATAAAATAGACTCAAATGTCACCTGAGACTGTGGGCTATATAACATAATTGAGTTCATAATAAAAGTAAAACAGAAATTGGCAAGGCTTGGGAAAGCCCCTAGTGAAGATCTATATGAAGCAAGAAAGAGAGCAGCATAATCTTAAAGTTGCAATAGAAAAACGGTAAGAAAAGCAGAGGATGTCCATAGCACTGAAAAACATTAGGACTCAGAAGCTTCAGCAGATGACCTGAAATGGCATCCATCTCTTCACTAATGTTCAGATGATGCATTTGCTGTGCACCCAGAGGACTGAATCTGGGGCTGTTCCAGTTACACCTTGGGCAACCCAGGTGGCCAGGAGCTTGTCTCCAAGCTTGGCTGCCATCACACAAACAGGTGGGCCAGCATTTCCTTCCCCTATTCTCAAGGGCAATTTCACATAAAATGAAATTTCATGCTCAGTCAAACTTTAGAAACATATGATTTAAACATATGCCATTCTCTTTCTACATATTTGTAGCTTAACAATTCTCCACCTCCCAGGCCCTTGCTGAAAATAGGTTCTGGTTGAAGCTCTCTGGTTTAGTGGCAAAGCACTCCTTCCTCTTTTTATCAAGTATATAAAATCATCTGTGAGACAACTGAGCAGCCATGAGAAAACTGAGTTAATGATATTTTTTAATGTGATATTTTAATGTCTTTGACTATTTTCAGAATTACAAAGAAATTTTCCTTTTGCAAATACACAGGCTTCCAAAAAAATTCACCATGGAGTATAACCAATGAACATAGGCTGATGCATGTCTTTCCAGTCCTTCTTTAAAAAGAGAGGATGTGAAAAATTTATGAAGACATTTTATATCTTCTAATGGCATAAAAGAATTTGCTTAATTTACAAGCAGCTTTTCCTAGACACAAAGTAAAAATTTATTTCTTTAAGTTGAAAAGGGTATGATGTAAAAAAAAACCCAATTTATAGTTATGTTAAAATTAGTTTACATTGATTAATTTCATAAAATTCAAATATAAAGAATTTTGAGGAACATTATTTAGCAAAACAGATAATAATTACATTTTCTGTATCTCTAAGTTTATATACCAGGGACCCATTAATTGTCCTAATTTAGTATTCAGTTGATCTTCTACTCTTCCTATATATGCAAATCCTATCCCTTCAATGAGGATTGCTGAAATTAAGTAATATTAATTTAAAAGACCAAAGAATAGGGAGCAATACGTTAGCATTCTTCAACACGCATGCTGTAGGAGAATAACATATATTGCATGATGACAAGCAATCCCTTTTGAAAAGAATGTAGCCTTGGTGCCTGCTGCAAACACCAGATACTCAACCCTTTAAGAAGAAGTTCTGAAGGACAGAGATGCAAGCTCACAAGTTGTAAGAACAATGTGGTTTCAGACTACAACCTGTAACTCATCAGTGAATTAGGGTTTCTATAAATAGATAGGAACGAACATTTTTTTAAATGAAACAGCCAGGGATATAGCTCAGCCACATAACTGCCTGCCAGGCAAGCACAAGGTTCTGAGTTCAAGCCCCATTACCCCCCCCCCCCAAATGACTACCCTAAGAAATATCAGATTGCATGACACATATAAAGAGCAAATTGTAAAATACCTGTTCCACAACATATGTGTGGATGGTGGATCATGATGGAAAATTTATTCCCAAATGGAAAAAGATCAGAGACACTTAAAATAACACTGATTCAAACTTTCTCATAATGTCTTCTGTTGAAAACAAGTTCCACTATTGTGATCTGTAGAAAAGGACTTTGTAGTCAAAAATGTTCAATAGTAAGTTAAACAATATTAAATAGATATTTCAAATGCCTCTGTTACCATGGTGTTTTAAGATGCTAATACGATTTGCAAATGTCAAGGGATAGAAAATACAAAGCATACTCTGAGTTTATTTAACCATAAAACCTTCAAGATGTGCATACTGAGGAAATAGTATCTCTGGAAAACACTGGTAAGGGCTGCATTTCTGAGCACCCTGCTAGCTCCTCGGTTGTCTCATCTCAACTCAATCTGTTTTACACATTTATTCCATCAACTTTTGTACTTGGCCAGGGACAAAAATCTTGAGCATTCTTGGCATAAAAAAATAAGAAAATGTTTGAGATTTTGCTTCACCTAAAGAATAGAAAATTATTCCAATATAGTCCCCAAATGCTCTGATCTAGGCTTCTTACTGATCGTTTATGAATATATTATAAAAGTGTTAACAGATTAAAGAACTACAGAACATCTTCACTTGAAGCAAGCAAGATTTACATTTTGTAAAAATATTGTACCAAAGACCTGCTCCAACTGAAAGATGAACTAACAGTAGAGAACAAAACCTGTTATTCTATGTATCTCTAGACAGATAAGTAAATAATAGATAGAAGTCACTAAATAAATGCCTAGAAAACAAATTAGAACACAGGGATCTCAAAAAAACTTATTAATTGGCTTTTATTATATTTTTTCACAATAACTTATGATTCAAGAATAATAAAGTCCAGGCTAAACAAATAGCTCAGTGGATTAAAGCACTTGCAAGCAGGCACAGGGGCCAGTGGTTCAATCCCCTGGCCTGCCGTGATGGCCCCATCCCCAGGGCCCAGTGAGGGAAAAAATAAATAAATAAAATTTTGGAACCGGGGATTGAACTCAGGCCCTTGCGCTTCCCAGGGAAGCGCTTATTCCACTGAGCCATCTCCCCAGCCAGAGAAAATATTATAGTGAATAATTTTTGTCTCCAATCTCATTATTGAGCTTCATCTTAGTATAAGTTTTGTTTTGATCTTCCAATACATTGGCTTAGTGTCTCAACTATTCCTTTTCCTTTGTCATCAGAAATGATCAATGATTATGAGAACATTGTCCTGAACATCCTCTTTCTCTTTCACCTCTTTTCTTTTGTCTTTTGTCCTCCCCAACTAGTTCCATTATAAATGTCTACTCATCTTTGAATGTAGCAGTCACTTATTCTATCATGCATGTAAGAACAAAAAAAAATTTCTCGGGATTCTAACTGACCTTCTTAAGATCCCAATTCTGACTTTTTAAATATCTTGAAGTTTAATAGATTATTAGTATTTTCCCCTAGTATTGGCTCAGTCAGTCTATGTGGACAAGTATGATTCAGCTTAACAGATAGAGATGTGTTTCTCCCTACTCACTAACTAGGATTTAATTCACTATTGTTTGATTTATTAGATAGTAGATTAATTCTTTTCATTTCAATGAAGTTAAGCAATATGGACAAATTATATATACAAGTCATTTTGGCAATATTAATCAACAACATGTTATTATCCCTGAAATGTAGCATTTTATGAATTAGATAGAATTTCCTCATGCAGCAGATAATGCTACTGTCATGTCATTAGTAAGGTAGGATGCACTGCAAATTATTTCTCCAGAGTTAGCAGTGAGCTTGTGTCATTACAACATATACATATCCTATTGAAAATTTTTGGCCAGGGATGAAGCTCAGCAGCACAGCACCTGCCTAGCAAGCACAAGGCACCGAGTTCGATTCCTGATACCAAAAAAGAACATAGTAATAAAAAAAGTCCCTTTGAGGGGGAAGAAACCTTTAATAAAAAAATGCTGTCAATTGTTACATTATTATTCTTTCAATGTAAACATTTTTATTTAACAATTGGAATTCTTCAAAAAAGAAAAGTTGGAGTGCTTTTCTCTTGAAAAAGTAACTTGTAATAATGGGCTCTAATCTTTAGTTTTTAACAGTACTATCACAGGGTCATTATTGTAATTACTGGGAGAATAAACTGACATCTGCTGTTTCTTTCCGATGCACATGTCTCCATCAAAAACTTTACCCAATCAATTCTCAATGCTGCTGTCAACCTTTCTCTTCACCTATGGCTTTGATCTCAGAGTAGCTTTCACTCTAAAGAAATGCAGGTCTAAATCCTTACTCTTTGCTTCAAAGCCTTTTATGAGATCATGCAAGATTTTTCAACTTTATTCTGGCTTCATTTATTCCTACTCAGACATTCTAGTTAAATAAATTCCGTGTCCTTGAAGTGCCTGTGCCCACTCTACTTTCTGTCCTCTGAAACTGCCCCAGCCACCTTCCTGACTGTGAAGTGCTTTATGTATGCACTTGGTCAATTTTTAAAGCTCTCTCCCATGTGTAAATTATAAAATTATGAATACGTAAATAACAAACAAAATTAGTTTATTCAGCTTATAAGGAGAGTTTGTCTTTAACCCAAATTCTTGTGCTTTCTTTGCTAACTCATATCTAATCTTTACTTATTTATATGTGAGATAAAAACTGGTTATTTTTATAGTTATGTGCAGTTCAATAGCCTGCACTTTCTTCTTGGATTTCAACTGAGGCAAACTTTCTGCTTTCTCAGGGTGTTCATGTGGTGTTTTGGGCAACCAGCCTTTCTTTCAAATCCCTCTCCTCACTTGTAAAATTATGCCTGTGCTTACCTTATACAAGTGTTTGTAAATGTTTAACAGGTTAACAATACTGGGTCACTCATTCTTGTTTTTTTTTTCATAATTTATATTGAGAAACAAATAGCAATGAGACAGTTTCAAACCAAATTGGTAGGACAGTTTCAATAATTAACACATTGCATACATTCTTCCTAGTGGTTAATTGCTGTACAAGATGCAGACATGATATCCTATTTACAAACACTATTAGAACAAATCTCTCTATTCATTAAGAGAATGTAACTATATATCTATCCTAACCATTTTCAATACACAGATGCAAAATGAACATTCATCTGTATACCCTTTTTTTTGTTTAGTCCCGTTATTTGAATATTATAGGTGTGTTAACTCAGCAAAATATTCTAAAATTATCCAGTAGCCCATAATAGTATTGGGTCTTCTGCTTGACTGGCCATGTCAGTAATTGTTGACCTGAGTCCCCTACACTAACAGCAGGGCTTTACTTCTTATATTTCATTTTTGTACTTTTCTGCTGGATGGTTAAGACCAAGATAAAGCAGGACCTATGCAACAAGAGTTGTAGCTTTTGGGTGTGATAGGGTCAGTGAAATCCCCTCAGGATTTATCCTGAGATCCTGTACCTCAGATTGTAGAACCTTTGTCAGTGTCAGCCATGTGGATGAGTCACAGCCATTGCTTGGCCAATGGGGTCAATCATTCTTTTTAGCACACAAACTTGATGTAGCACTCCCAAATTACGTTATTTAATAAACAACTTTCCCTTCACACTGATTATCAACTGCCCATTTCTTCCCTTCCCTTTTCTAAAACTCCAAAACAATTACTTAATCTGTAGTCTTTCCTTCCTTATCTAGGATATTCACTCCTAGAGCTCTCCTCATGCCTCTACTGATTTTCCCCAAGGTAGTAGCCATTATATTTCGGGTGTCCTGGGATACCAATCTCTGAATCCATATCTACTACTTTTGTTGTTCTATGCTCTCCTCCTCATCTCCCATCTCTAAAAGCTGAGTAGCTTAGCACAGTTTCCAATCTTTTCTCTGTCATTATCCTTTTTAAAATAATATCAACAGCCCATTCCATTATATCTGATTGTCACACAACTGATATCTCCAGTCTTATCAAGTTCCCCTGATCTGAACTCTTGTATCTAATAACATTTAATAGCACCATAAGAAATAAGCATTCAAGTATTACATGTCCAAAATCAACTGTAAACCTGCCCTACCTTGAAGAGACCATTGCCTCAGAGCAAGCTCTACTTTACACTCAGATACTTAAAACAGGGATTTTAGATTCAGGTCTGACTTTTTTTTTTTTTTTTTTTTTTTTGTCAGATAGTGCCCATCTATCCAACTATTGGCCAATCTTGTCAACTCCTCCAGCTTAGTCTTGGAGCTGATAATCTTACAAGTTTTTATAGTTTATGTCTAGATGTTCTTTCTAAGCCTCATGTGTATGTATCCACAGGTAGGCTTTGGGGAAGTGATTGGATCAATGGGGTGATGATTTGCATCCATGGGTTAATCCATGTTCTTCCCCCTTCTTTAATCCCCCTCTCTCTGCTTTCTACCTCCATGCTATCAGTTATTTATCCTCTACCATACATCTCTGCCTTGCTGCCCTGCTTTGGCACCAACCAACTATGGACTTAAACCTCAATAAACTATGAACCAAAATAAACCATAGTACAATAGATACTATGAAAGGGAAAGAAACCGTTGAAAGGGAAGGAAAAACTGGGATGAGAGAAAGGAAAAAAGAAAGAAGAAAGGGAAAAGAAATATATTTATGTATTTCAGGTTAGTTTGCATAATTGTACTGCTGATTTCTGCTGGTCTATTGAAAGGAAAAGTTGACTTTTTAAATTATATTCTCTCCTTTTAAATTTTTTATAATTAGAAGCCTTACTAAAACAGATCTTAGAGCTAGATAAGTCCCAGTTCTAGTCTGGTTCTCTTCAGTTTAAGAACAGCACTTCACTAATTCCCTACCTCCCTCATGTCCACGTTGGGTATCTACCACTTCTGTAAAATTACTCTTAGTAGATGCTGAAGAAGGTCATTATTATTTAAGTACATTGCCTCACTGATTATATTTGACTGTTGCAAATACTCTGTATCAGGTGATGGAGTTATTACATCCATCTTCTGATAACCTATGTACCCATGGACCTAGAGATTAGTAGCAAATCTCTGAATGTGGAGTATTTTATCTTCCACATTTTGAGGTGAAGCTGGGACCATTTTAATAATCAAATTTTATTTAACTGTAGAATATGTCAAGCACTGTACAGACACTGAGAAGATGAGATGTAAGAATCATGGCCTTGCCCTCAGGAAGGCTCCGTTTAGCCTCTCTCCTAGGCCTGCTTCTTCCTGGATAGAGCTTGGCAATCCCACATAACCTTCCTCATTGGTCTCAATATCTGCTGCTTCTGTCCATTGCTTTCTGAATTGCATGATTCCCATTATATAAGAATCTCTTTTCTGCTGGACTCACCCATCTTCTAAGCTTAGCGCAGGCTTTGTTTATCATTAATATCCCGACTATATGTAATGTCTTACCTCTTCTAAGAGCTCTTATAGGGTGTTATCTGGAAGTCTGTTATGATCAGTTGACTGTCAGCCACATTAGATGAAGGCCGTACTCCATCACTGCACTGATTGTGAAGGCACCCTGGCAGCTCTATCTCATATTGAGCCAATGTAAATAGTAGGGTCTGCCTAATACTAGTTAGGTAGATAGATGTGTTAATAGATAATTTTAATTATCCTTTTTCTCAAGGCATTTATTAGGATACTATCATTGTAAAAGATCTCATATTTTTATATATGAAGTACATAAAATATTTTCTGAAAATGAGTCTATTTATAAGTCTCAGCACCTACTTGCTTTCTAAAATTAAAATAATAATTTTTTCCTCCAGGTACTAAGAAAGTAGCTCAAGGGATTGTAGAATTCATAGACATGGAAAAAGATTTATAGATACATTATTTCACTTCTGAATCTTATTTCAACTGTTACCCAAATAGCTTTGCTAATTTAGTCCAAACCCCTTTCCACTTCCATAGCAGTCCTGAGGGAAATTGATTTACTAATATAAACTAGATAATAAATGTTGTTTTTCATCATTTGTCACCTTTAGCAGAAACCTGGAAATGTTCACTATGAAACAAGGGGAAAGAAAGAAAATAATACAACTAAAATTCATTCATCCACTATTGCATTTCTGTGTATTTTGGCTGGTCCTTCAGATATTATTTGCTCAGAAAGGCTTTCTCTTTCTCCCTTGAGGTTTCTGTTTAGCTGCCTTCCATTTATGGCACGTGGTATGTGGTGCTCATGAGGTTCCTATATACCTAATGTCTAGTATGTAATGCATTCTCAATATATCATTATTGAGGTAAACTTGTAAGCATGTACAGAAAGGTGTTCAGTATTTCAAGACAGAATGCATCATGGTTGTGGTAACTTTATAGAAAAGTGTGATTTTCATAGGAGAGGTAGATTTTGAAATGGAAATGATTAAAACAAAATAGAAGTTTCAGAAATGGTCTTAAGAGCTCAAGCACTCTAGAGTAAATTAGGGCTTCTTTGGCTGCTAAACTTAGCCAAGTGATAAGTATTTCAGCATAACTATTGTCATCCTATCATCTGTTTGGTTAGGAACTACTCTTCACCAGACACAGAGATGCCTCTATACAATCCTATAAATCAGATATTGTCTTCATTGTAAAGATGAGAAATTTTTCAATAAGACAAACAAATGTCCTTGTATGACACAGCCAGGAAATGGTATATCTAGAAATCAAACTTTGATCTTCCTGATTTCAAGATCTAGCTGTTATAGACTTTTTTCCTTTACTGACAGAGTTCTGTTTGTGCAACGAGGTCATTAAATGAGTTGGCTGCTAAATGAGGACTGTATATAATATGTACATTGCAATAATCAGTACAAAGAAATGGCAAAAAATCCCTCCAGCTTGATAACTTTGCTTTTATTTGCATAATTCTTACATGCAGTATTGTAATGAACAATAGAACATAAAACTGCAGTACTATATGGGACAATGTAATTAGCAAAATTATAGTACTCTATGAAACAGGTGTACTATACAAAAAAAGACTTTGAGACTCTATAAAGAAGGTGTATAAAACTGTACAAAAAATGGGTGGTAAGTTTGAGCAGTGGGTCATTAAAAAGGAATATGTTTTCTGTGGCTTCTTTGCACAATGGCATGGTCATCATGGATGGAACAGTGCTATTATTTCATACCATTATTATCCATGATCAAGATATGTACTCCCAGACAACTGTGCTACCCAAAACATTTATCAGTTGATTTGTCATGGGCATTAATCAATCTGGATGGGCCCTGCATCCTCTCAAAATGGACTATGGCTTTCTTCTAACAGTACACATTCAGTTAATATCAGTTCTGGGCCTAGTCTATAAATCTTTGAAAGGAGGTGAAAAATTATATGTATTTATGGTCTTTCCTTTGAAGAATTTTGACATATTCTCACATTTTGACCTACAGTGATTGCAAACTTCTGTTGAGTGATAAACTGAATAAGTTTTAAAAAGTCTCCAAGAAGATATTTATATTTTGGAGGCAGTATCAAGATTAAACACAATTTCTGAGGTGCACAGTATTGTAATTATCCCTCTGTCTTACAGAAGAGATATGGAGAATGCTGGAAAAGTTGCAAGGATGCTGAGAGGATAGGAGCTATTTGTGTGTGAGACAAGGGAGCCCACTCCTTAGTGGGTTGGACCACCTAGGCAGATGCAGTCTGGTTTGTGAGAGTTGTTATATTTTTAATTATATTTCTCAAAGTTATGTGGGAGATAGATTTTTTTCTCTCTCTCAATATAAAGCCTCTGAAACCATCACAGTAGTCTTTCCCTTCTTATAATGAATAAATATTATTCACAGGTTTTGTATTTTTAAAAAACTTTAACATGTAACTTTTATCTTCAAGCTAAGTATTCTAGGAGTAAAAATTTATTTTTCCAACTGTTTTTCTAAACAATGGACTCTTTCCCATCTTGCAAGATGGCAGGTGAAAAGACTGAGAAGCTAGACACTAAAGAAAAGAAATCCAAAGCCAAGAAGGCTGCTGCCAGTGGCACTGGTAAAAAGTGTAAGGTGAAGGCAAAAAAATTCCAAGAAGGGGCAGCCCCACTGCAGCCAAAATCCTGTTCTGGTTAGAGGAATTGGTGGACACTTCTGATCTGTTATGTATTCCAGAAAGGCTTTGTACAAGAGAAAGTACACAGCTGCTAAATCAAAGGTTGAGAAGAGAAACAAAGAGAAAGTTCTTGCTAGGATCACAAAACCAGTCGGTGGAGACAAGAATGGAGGTACCTGGGTGGTTAAGCTTTGAAAATGCCTAGATACTATTGTACTAAAGATGTGCCCGGAAAGCTCTTGAGCCATGGCAAGAAACCCTTCAGTCAGCATGTGAGGAAACTTCGAGCTAGCATCACTCCTGGCACCATCTTGATCATACTCACTGGGTGTCACAGAGGCAAGAGAGTGGTCTTCCTGAAACAGTTGCCCAGCGGCTTGCTACTTCTTACTGGGCCTCTTCGCCTGAATTGTGTTCTTCTATGAAGAACACACCAGAAATTTGCCATTGCCACCTCTACAAAAACTGGTAGCAGCAAAGTGAAAATTCCCAAACACCTCACTGATGCTTACTTCAAGAAGAAGATGCAGAAACCTAGACACCAGGAGGGCAAGATCTTTGACACTGAGAAAGAGAGATACCAGATTTCAGAGCAGCACAAGGTGGATCAGATAGCAGTGGATTCACAGAGTTTAGCAAAAATAGAAGTTGTTCCTCAGATCCAGGGCTACCTGTGAACTGCTTTTGCTCTGACAAATGGATATCCTTATAAATTAGTGTTCTAAATTTCTTACTAAGAACCTAATTAAATAACTGATACACTTAAAAAAATAAACAATGGAAATTTATTTGTCATAGTTTTGGAGTCTAGAAGTTTAAAACCAACGCACTAGTATGTCTGGGGTCTGCTGAGAAGCTCCTCAAAATGGGCCCTGCTCTCTGTGTGTTCCTGTGATGAAAGAAAAGGCTGTACTCGGGGCCCATTTTTTTTAGGGCACTACTCACATTCATCAGGGTTCTGCTCCAGCATGCCATCACCTCCCAAAGGCCTCATTTATTCCTGTTATTGCAGCGGGCTTAGGGTTCAAAGGTACAGGCATTTCTTCCAGGGACATGAAACTCCCACCCCTTCTAGGATAGCATAGTAAGGTGGAAAATGAGCATGATTTGGGGATGCCTGAATGGTAAATCAAGTGAGCTAGGGTTCTAAAACTCAGTTTCAACTAATTAAACCTATTTTAAGGCAACTGTAGAATGTTTGAGTCTCTGTCTTCCCCCAGATTTGCATTTGTATACACTTCTTTTCACCCTTTAATTCATCTTTACTAGACAGTAATACAATGGGTCATTTTTGGGAAGTGATGTAGATTGACACATCCTAAGTTACAGGCCTGATGCAGTGTGACTGAGACACGTTGTCGGCATTGACTGCACTGGGCAGGTAATCAACATGGCAGCAGGCTTGCCTTTGCAACTGTGTATGAACACTGTAAAATTGATTTTGTTGCACAGCGAGCTGATATTATCTGACAGGTATTTCAATGAATGTCTGAAAGTCCTTCAAACTTTAAACAAGTATCCATATTATTCATTTAAAAATGAATGATGAATAGAGAAAAGCAACTGTGTTTTTATGATTGCGCATGACACCAACATTGATGCAAATAATACCTGATCTTAATTTCAATAATTAAATATACCTCTCTCTCTCTCTCTCTCTCTCTCTCTCTCTCTCTCTCTCTCTAATAAATAAATAAATAAAATTAAAAAAAAATTGGGCTGGAGAGATGGCTCAGTGGTCTAAAGCACCTACTTGGAACAAGCTTAGCAAAGCGTCAGGGACCGCGGTTCGATCCCCCAGCACCACATGCCAGCCAGCCCCGCCCCCTGGTGGACTGAGCTGGCCACACACACCTCTCTCTCTCTCTCTCTCTCTCTCTAATAAATAAATAAATAAAATTTTAAAAAAAATAATTAAATATATTATGTCAAGGTATATTTTTAAAATAATATATATGCCCTTGACTGATTTAATGTGAATTTTGGTTTAGTCAGATAACATGGAAATTGTTTAAATGCAATAAGGGGAAAAACATTAAATGAAGAAATACTCATACTTCCCAGAATAAACTCTAACTCTTTTGGATAAAAGAGGAGATTCCTACTTGAATAGCTGCTGGGACACAGAAGAGAGATATTTTTTAATAAATCCAGAGAAATTCAACTTTTAACTCAATGGATCAAGAGTAAATGCTAGGCTCAGGAAAAAAAAAAAAATGAATGTATGGCAGCTGGTTTGATCCAGAATTAAAAATTAATTAGAGTTTAAACATGAAAAAATATTCTCAAAATGCCAGAAAAACGTAGCTAAAGTCTATATGTAATTCTCCAGTGAGAAAGATTGTCAAAAAGGATAATTCTCTCATTGTAGAATGAACTATGACAACTTTTGTCATAGAACTTATCCTGAAGGATAAATCAAATGAACTAGGTTCTAAAACTCAGTTTCACCTAATTAAACCTATTTTAAGGCAAAGGTAAAAAAATCTTTGAGGACATTCAAAAATGAAATCAATGTATGTATACTATTTCATTTTAAAAGATCTTTATGAAAACATTCATCATGCTTATGACTAAACAGTAGTTTCATTTACACTTGAGAAGACTGCATTTGAAACTGCTTCCCATTTTGAAATGAGATTAAGAGGTCTGTGCCTCAGTCTTTGCTTCGGCATATTGAGTGAGTCCTTATATGGCAGAAACTACTATTTCTACTCCAATCTGCAACTTTGCAGTTAGAATTTACTTATTTAATCAACCTTGCATCCATGGATCATAAACATTCATTCCAGATATGCTACACAGTTCTCTGCTTCTGTTGCTGCCAATCTGTGAAGCTATTTCTAGAGATGATAAATCTTAACCTGTATCTACTACTCTTATCTTCATAGCAGGTGGTATCCCTGTCCTTTAAATATAGTCAACTATCCCTGAACTATAAAGGAAAGCCACATACCTAGCCCAGAACTGTGTTTCAGCCCTTACAAAATCATTCACACTTGCACTGAATAAATACTTATGGAGTTCCTGCAGTGTATGTCTTTGAATAGGGTTATGGCCTTGTTTAAAAAATATCACCAACTCTACCAAGTTCAATCATTCGATCTTTTAATGGCTTTGACTGTGGTCATTTCAAGAAACAGAAGATATATTTCCCGATGAGTGCTACTTTCCTGAGTATGAATGACAGACTGAAGAGTTGAATGAGGGGGAAACAAGTTAACGTCTTGAGCTGGGCTGTCCCCCTAAGACTCATGTGTTGAAGGTCTGATCCTTAGCTGGCAGTGCTACTGGCGAATGATAGAAGCAGGACTGGGAGCCTAGTTGGAGGAAGTAGGTCACTAAGAGGGAATGTACTTTGTCTAAGACTGCCTCCTGGTTTCTCTTCCTGTCTCCCCTTTCCCTCTCTTCCTTCCAGGCCATGAGGTAAGCAGACTTCTCCGTCTATACTCTTTTATCTTGTGCTGTGATGTATTACCTCAGCACTGCCTCATCACTGGCCCTGAAACAATGGAAATAATTCACCATATACCAAACCTCTAAAATTATTATCTTAAGTAAATCTTTTCTCTTTTAAGTCATTTATCTCAGGTATTTTGTCACAGGAAAAGAAAACGGACACATAGGGCTGGCCAAATAGCTCAATAGATTAAAGTGCCTTCAAGCAGGTGCAGGAACCAGGGGTTCACTCCCCAGGCCTGCTGTGTGGGCCCTGCCCCTGGGGTGCACTGAGATGGCATTTGTAACTGGGCATGGTGGCACACAACTGTAATCCCAGCTCTTGGGAGGCTGTAAACAGGAGGATCACTATGAGTCTGATCTAGTAGTGAGACTCTGAATACCCTGTAGATGCTTCCCTAAAATACAGGGGGAAAAAAAAAAAAAGAAAGAAAAGAAAAAAGAAATCCCTTGCTGTGCTGGTCCCGCCCCCAGGGCATGCTGAGACAGCAATTGAGACTAGGCATGGAGGGATAAGCCTATAACCCCATCTCTTGGGAGGCTGTAAATAGGAGGATCACTAGGAGTCTTATCTAGTAGTGAGATCCTGACCACTCTTTAGACCCTTCCCTAAAATACAAACCAGAAAAAAAAAAAAAAATAGACAGATTAAGGATACTGACACATAACTGTGGAATATTTTCCCCTAAAGCTCTTAGAGGTAATCATTTTCTAATCTTTTTAGCGGTCTACAAGAATTCTTGAAACAAAACTGTTAATCTTAAGTGCTGTGTAGGAAAAAGTAATGTTACTAACAAGGGAAGATTTGATTGTATTTACATATTGCAACTAAATACAACACAATTCTGTGCCAGTAAAGAAATGAAAAAGCAAAAAAGACCCAAAGTAGTGCTCCCTGAAAGGCAGATCTGTTCTGCTTGTGAGTCTGGGGTTGGTACACACACTCACATGCAGTTATTCATAGAGTTCTCAGGTCTGGAATATGAAGCATGCTGAGGCAGTCTTCCTCAGAAGTATTTAGGGATGTGCTACACGATGTTGGCAGTGTTGTTTCTGTTTCTATGTCTGCTAACTGTTGATGTCATTCTTATTAAATCAGAACTGAATATGATATGTCACATTCCCACAGGACAGCTGGCAGGTTGGAAAGTGACATTTTATAGATTACTCATTCTCTATAATAATCATACTTTACATAGGCCAGGCTTCCCTGTGCAGACATTTGACACAGTGACTTTTTCTTGCTCTTTAGACTTTCTCTTCCTGTGACTTCCCTGGCTTATATGACACTTTGCCAAGGGGTTTCATTCCCTCTCACTCATTCTTTTCTGGCTAACCCTGCATAGTTATCTCAGTGACTCACATTCTCCTCAGTCTCTGTGTTCATCAGCCTGCTGTTGCTGGACACAGGCCCTGACATTCACAACTTAAAGGATGAATGGTTTAATTTGCACAGGATTTCAGTCTGTGATGAGCTCATTCCAAAGCAGAGATATTATGGTGGAGGGGTATGGCAAAGCAAAGCTTCTGGAATCCTGGGGAGCAGGACGCAGAGTACAGAAACAGTGGCAAACAGAAGTGGGCCAGGGAGCACATGTCACGCTTGTAGCCCTGACACGATGACGATCTAGACACACACAGGAGAGTACTAGTCAGCTAGGCATCTCTTTATTTATTTTTTTAAATGCATTTGGTTTAGGGTCTCATTATATAGCTCAGACTCATAGTTCTCCTGTTTTCGGCCTCCCTAGTGCTGGGAATACAGGTGTGCATCACCATGCCTGGCATCCTTTGCTGGCTCCGCCCACCCAGGG
Organism: Octodon degus; assembly: GCF_000260255.1. Classification (NCBI taxonomy): domain Eukaryota; kingdom Metazoa; phylum Chordata; class Mammalia; order Rodentia; family Octodontidae; genus Octodon; species Octodon degus. The sequence continues at coordinate 2,975,261 of NW_004524688.1, forward strand.
TAGGGCCTGTGGTGCCAGTGATCAAACCTTAGTCCTGGTGTTTGCCTAAGCAGGTGCTTAATCCACTGAACTATCTCACCAGCCTTTTTTAAAAATTTAATTTAATTTAATTTAACTTTTTGCGATAGGCATTTCTTAATCCAGTAAAGTTGACGTAACAGATTAATTAGCACCTTCTCCTCTATGTAGATGTCTGTTCATGCTATTTCATGACACATCTTAGCCCTCTCTAACATGTTCTCTCTCACTGACTCATAGTACTTTGGGTCTAAAAAATGGATATATAGATTACTCTCAAATCTTTATTTTTAACTCTATAGAACTTTCTCAGACCTAAGATAACTGTGCTTATCTGTGATGAATTTTCACCAATATGTTCCTCAAAACCCCCACATTTCACACATCCTTTCCCATAGCCATAACCTCAACTTTATCATCCATTCAGCTATCCCCAAACTTGGGAGTCATTTTTGAGGATTTTTTACTTTTTTATTGCATGCAGACTGGAATTTGTTTTCACACTTAACTCAGCCTATTGAGCTCCTCACTTTTCTGATGTAATTCTTGCTTTCTCCCTTTGCTAGTTAAGGAAAGAAAATGCCTGAAGGATTTTGATAGAGGGAATTTAAGATAGAATTACTTAGATAGTGTTAAGAGTATGGAAAGGCAAAAAGGGGAGTCAGATGGTAAAGGTATGAAGATGCTGCTACCAGGTATCAGGGGAACTAAAGTAAGCTTTGTCAAAGTCTTGAATTCTTGGGTAGGCCTTCTCTGAGCCCAGGGCTGGATATTTGCAAGAGCAAAAGGAAGTGAGGTTTTCTAGTTTGGAAGAAACTAGAGGTTAGTAGTGAGGGCTGTTGCCAGGACAAAGTGCAGCTGCTGGGAGAGGCAATTGCTGCTGGGGTGATGTGTGGCTGCTGGCATAGTGCTTATGGGAATCAGGCAGGAAAAAGAATGCCTCGTCTCCCCTCCTCTTATTTTCTATTCTCCCTCTATTGCCTCATTTTTTGCATAATAAAAAAGAATAAGCAGGTGAAAATCCAAACTAACACATTAGAAACTAAAATGCAGATGGATTAAATATGAGACAGAATAATTTAATTTATCCTTGTTGACCATCACTATTCAGAAGACATATATATCTTTTGACATGTCTTGAACAGTTTTTCCACAGAAACTGCATAGTGGATCTACTTAATGAGAACTGACCAATTCCCATAAACATTCTTTTAGCCTCTCCTACGAAACTAGGGCCACAAATCCAACAATCATGTTACCAGGAGATATTAATTTTGTTTTCATTTATGGTTATCTGTAACAGAATATTTTTTTCCTGAACACTAAATCAGATATAAATGTCACCACAAGAATATAAACACATAAGAAATATAAAGGAAAAAAAAATCTTTATTATTAGTACATATGTATTTATGCTATTTTTATGAAAATCATGGTGAGGATATATATTTCTTTATAGTTTCTCTTTTCTATAATTCATTCTTTATCTTTTTCCTCAAGTATAATCTATTTATACTATTTTTAAAATTTTGTAATTCAACAAAACAGTCTAATTCTTCATTCCTGACAGTTTGAAATACTCAATAGTTTTAAAACATGTTTTCTATATTTTTCATTAACTTTTTCAATTGAACATGGAAATATTGAGAGTTGCCCCCCAAAACTACTGCATGTGTTCATTTCTCTGGGTTCCTACTGCATAGCAGCAATCCAATTTCCATTAGTTATTGGGGCCAATCCTCAAACTAATCCATCTCCCCTTGTACTTTACTGAAAACTCGAACTGCCCATGTAACATCACAGCTTTTTACAAACTGAATTACTTTTGTGTCTCCTAGTGGCAACTCTGCACTTCTAGCTAATATAACTTCTAAACCAGCAGAGCTAGAACCAAAAAGATGGAACTCAAACATTCTTTGAGTGGTTTACTCGTTTTCACAGGGAGAGCAGCTAGTCCCACTACCACTGCTTCATTTTGTATGCATATTTTGTCAGTGGATAAATACACCATATATTGGTTGCTTGTTCAGGGCATATATCAGATCTCCAAAAGGTAAAACCCAATCTCTCTGAATATTTGCCATTATCATGCAGTGAAGGCTTTACTTGATCACTCAGCATTCTGCCAAGCATTTCTTCTAGTTGACTAATAAAAAGAGAGAAGTGAATGGACATTAGGCCATTGCCGTGCTTTCTCTGTAGTGGAATGAATTCTTTGTTTACAAGCACTGCATGTGGACATAATATAGTGAGGAGGATGGTTCGAAGATCTGTGGATGATTGTTCTCTTAGAGACAAGGACAGGAACACTGAAACATACCAGAAGATGTTTCTTTTCCAAGAATGTCAATTTTTTGTACCTTATATAACATAAGGGTCCATAATAATTAGCCTGCTCTTAAGAAGCCCATAGGTCTTTGGGGACGATGTGGGCTAATGTTTTCCAAGACTGCTCAAGGATAAATGCCTTATGAAGCTCAAGGCCTATTTCTTGAAGCATTTAGGATTGTCATAAAGAAGAAAGCAAAGACTGTGGTATTAAATGGCTAGGAAATTTAAGATAGAAAATTGTAAACTTAGAATGTGTTTTTCATAACCTAGAAAACTTCTCTGTTGACTTTAAAGGCTAAAAGAATTGTTTTAATTTTTTTTTTTTCATGTAGGTACAGGATTGACTTGTGGAAAATCAGATCCAAAATACTTGGAAATATATCAGGTTACAGAAATTCAACTAAGTTCACAGACTTTACTGTATTTAATGTAAAAGTTAGAGCAGTTTTTAGCAAAACATTGGACCCTGAATCTTAGAGGGAGTTTTCTTGATAGATTGAGACAAATCTGGATTTTAGTTCTCAAGTATTTCTGAGATTTCCATGGCAGGAGTGTAGGAGAACAAAACAGCCCTCTGCCATCTTCACCTTCCATGTTGCTAGTGGCTCCTGAGAGGGGCAAGATGAACTGATTCTGGGAGAGCCAACAGAAGCCAGAGGCAGAAGCGAAAGATGCCTCTTTGGTGAGGTACTCTGCTGATGTGATGTTGCTGACATAAAAAGCAAGCAGAGAGTTATTAGGAACTTTCTATTTGTCTCCTGCATCTTAAAATCCTACACTAGTTTGTAGGAGTTCGCAAAATCCAAGTGGCCAAAAAATGTAAGTGGAGTAGTTCACAGAGTTAAGGGAAAATGTACTAGTGAGTCACAGCCTAGCCAACCTTTCCCACACAGCATGGGCTGGCCATAACCACATATTTCCCTGGTCATCCCCGGACTGCGAGACTGAAAATCTTACAGATTCTGCAAATTTCAGGATTTCTCAGCATGTTATACTGTGCTTTTTAGCAGTGTATCTATAATTTATTCTAATAGTATATTCTAATTCTTCTCAGGGAACGCTCTCTAAGTAGAAAAAAAAGTGCCTTTTGATCCTTAAACATATACAACATCCTGGTTAAATGAAATATTGAAATCAACTTCACTAAACTAGAATTTTTCCTCATTTACTACCATAGCGTCTTGTCTAATTTTTCCATTTCCCTCTGGTTTTTCCATAACCCATAGACATGCATTGTATTCACATGCCATTTAAAAGTGTGTGCTCTTGGTCACATTTGGAATGAGTGTAGATATAAACAAGTTCATCTGTTACTACGAGTATAAAAGCAACCCTGTGTATACTTCTGACAGGCACACTGGCAAGAAGAGCATCATCTATGCAAAGGACATGGGGACAGGGCTCATCTACAGCCGGAATTTGAAAGAGGGTGTTGGCTTCTACAGGTTCTATGAGGTATTACAAAAATCACAGCCTTTTAAAAACTTGATAATATGCCACCTTTTTGGCTGTTATTTAGGTGCAGAGTATCTTTGTAGCTTCCATTTGTTTATAAAAACGAAGCAAATAAGATCTTGTATAAAAATGAAAAGAAAGCATTTCATATTTAAAAAATGAAGTATACTCTGAGTTGAACTATTTCTTTTTAGTGTTGAATATACAATTTTTATAATTCAAAGCTGATATGAAAATGTTTAATTTTAAAGAATACTTGATTGTGATGGCTTGATGCCAAAGCTAAAAATATGTTAAATGCATTCCTTGTAGCAAAGTAGATTACAGCATAGGCCCTCACCCTCAGGTAGCACCAATCAAAACTAACTTGAGTTGGTGTGCTCACTTTCAGCTCTGTGTTTCTCTCCACACATAGAGGTCAAGGGTTCGTGTGGCACCCTGACTGCAGAGAGGGTGTGACCTATTCTGGGACTCCTGCAGTCATTATTTATGTAGAACAACTTTAGTGTGGGTGGATCAAAGTGCAATAGGACTTAAGAGAAATCCAGAAGATTCTGACAATGTCAAGAGCAGTCATAGCAGAGGAGGGATATGGGATGTACCACAGGTCTCTTTAGGGGTACATTCCATGGCTAGGCTTGGGTTGGAAATTCACTAGTTTTTCTGACAGTCTCATTCAATGTTACCTTTCTGGTAATCTGTATGCTCTAAGTGGGAAAAGGCTGGGATGTGAATGCCTGGGCTATATGAAGCCCTAGGGTGGTACTGAGCCTACTAGCTGGTGAACTTAAGGGTCATCCTGCATTGGACTTTTACCTGAAGCAATATAACTTTCTCTTGAACCGCCTGGTGAAAATAATTTGTGTGTACAATTACTACAAGTGCCACATCTCAGATACAGAGATTCAAAATCATTCTTCATTGCATATTTTAAGCCCTACCTTCTCTTTCTTTTCACTGTAAGAAGCCTTTTCTTTGACTGCACTGTGTTTGTAATTTAAAGTAGTTTTAATGTCATCATGAATTATAGCTGCTTTTCAACAGTGATTTACATTTTTATATGTTACTCAGAAACTATCCTGGAGAGTTTGATAAAACATACTTAATCGAGCTGAAACTTTGCCTTCTGTCCTGTGATCTTACGAACTTTGGATGGATCCTGTCATGTAGTCACCTCCAGATCCTTCAATGACCCTTCATTTTAATGCAGAATAAAAACACTGAATTTGTGAGTCTTTGATCTTTACAGTCTGACAGTCTTAACCTGCCTGCCTTGCCTGCATTTCAACTCTGTGATACTGTTTAAACTGCTATATTCTCAACCTGTCTACACTGCTTCAATTTCTGTACATACCTGTACAGTACTGCTTGTTATAATAGGTTACTGCTCTGTATTTCCACAGCTTCACCTGGGTAGACTGTGAGTACCTTGCATGGAACTACTTATTTTACTTGTAATCTGAACTCACTTAAGTTTCTGGAGGAGACACTGCTCATTCTCAAGGTAAATGGGAAGCAAAAATATATATATGAACTAATGAATATCCTGTGTCCCTGCTTCCAGAGTCAGTAAATGGTTATCAGATCAGATTGTATACAATGGGAAACGATCTGACAGCGAAGTAGTGGAGCAAGTCTTCAGTCAACCTGTTTCTTAAATACTATGCATGTTCATGATATCTTTTCTAGAAAGCTACCGCACACCAGAATCATGATGTAGAAGATAATCAACATTTAAACTCTATCTGTTACTACCTGAGATTCCAAGTGCTTGGGCAGTAATTATTTACACGCTATGATCAACTGATTGTTCATGAACTTTACAGCTGGCCACATGCTACCAGATCCTTATTCAGCCCACAGTATGTTAACTGAATTAGCATTCTCAGGATGGGTTAAGTTATTAAATCAAATAAATGAAATATTTGGTGATTATCTTCTGTATGATTATGTGTCTATACCTATGCTTAAGGAGAATGTGCCTGAAATGACATTTTCTGAAGGACAGACTGGGACAGCATTTTATTTTTCTCAATTCTTATTTATCAATTTTAAAGTATGAAGAGTAACCCTAGTTCCATAAATTGTAAAGTAATTTTTTTTAAAAAGGAAGTATAATATGTCTTATATTTAAAGGCTTGGAGGGTGAAAAATTATGTGGAGGAAATATTTCAAATTTTAGAGGCTTTGTTTTTCCTTATTAAGATTAGCTACAGTTGAAACTAAATGGCAGGACCTGCGAGATAGCTCAGTGGACTACAGTGTCTGCTTAGGCAAACTTAAGCAAGCACAGGGAATGAGGTGGGATCTACAGCACTGCATGCCATGCCAGCTCCGCACCCAGGGCGGGCTGAACCGGCCAAAGTCTGGGTGTGGAATCCAGGCATAGTGGTGCATGCCTGTAATCACAGCACAGGGGAGGCTGAAAGCAGGATGATCACCATGAGGCTGAGCTGCATAGTGAGACCCTGCAACAACCAAATACTTAAAAACCCTAAATGACAGGTGATCTATTCTAGACCTCCTCTTTTATCTAGTACTTCCCTGGGGCTGTTAGTGGCTGATTTTCCTGGATCTATATGATTCTCTGACCACTTGAGGCTTCTGCTTTTGGAAATACTCTACAAACCACTCCATGTTTCTTTTTTTCAGTCTTCTCTCAGAGAACACTTGGTGGAAAAAACAAACAAAAAACAAATCTGATTTGAATGTTTCGTGATAACTAATGTACAGTTAAGAATCCTGAGATATTTTAAAGAGTCTAAGAATTTAAACAAAAAAATTAAGTATTTGTTATTGACTTTCAGAAATAAGTCAGAGGTTAGCGATGATACTGTTTACATGCTCACATCCTTATGAGTCCTCTCATACATGAGCTGTTCTTCTTTCTCCAGCTGTTGACCTCTGCTGTTATGTTCCCAGTTAGGTTAAGGATAATTTAATAGTTGTGAGACGCTTCAGATTGTTCTCTTTGCATATTTTTTTTAATAGTGCAAGATCTAGTCCTAGCCCAGGTCCGGTGAGTGTGCGGAGAGTTTTCTGCTACCCTGCGCCGGTGGGACCAGTCTCAGCCCAGGCGCAGCATGGGCCGGACCCTC
>NW_004524688.1:2989557-2996231 GCF_000260255.1 Octodon degus
ATGCAGTGTATTATTTGTTGAAACTGTACTTTCGATTTGATTTGAAACTGTCTCATTGCTATATGTTTATCAATAAAACTTTGAAAAGAAAAAAAATAAAATAAAACTAATTGCATTAGAAAAAAAAATAGTGCAAGATCTATTAAATGTCATGCTGGATCATAATGTTAATATTGTGGAAAAAGTTATTACCTTCTAAGAAAGAATCTACTTGAAATGAAACATTCACAATTTTTCAATAATCACTTATTCTTGACTGTATTCTGTAGCACTGAGAAGAATGTAATCATGTGGTATCTTTTCAGCATTCTTTAATCAGGTGTTTTTAAGTGTAGTGTCTTTTCAAAAGACATGGTACTTCTTATTGTTTAATAAATATAAACGGTTGGCTCCATAAGGCAAAAGATCATCCCTGCATTTTAAAGGAACATTTTAGGTTACTTACCAAAAATTGTGTGAAATTAACATAACCTTACTTTAAGCATGTTAGAATATCATATTTATATTACAGAATGCAATCAGTAAAATCTCTGAAAAGCAAATATTTGCAGGATATCATCTTACTTGTGACAGAAGACCTATGTCCTATCTTCAGATGCTTACAATCTAGTGTGAGAGTGATACAAATTTATGCAAGATTTATATTTTTGGAATAACAAAGACAGTGGGTAATGCAATGGACCAAGTAACAGAAAAGTAAATTTAAATTTATTTGTGATGACAATAAACAAATTTATTTGTGACTAAAACTTAAGTCCTTTTATATGTAGTGTTTAAATGAAAATCTTTTAAAAATGATATGAAAAACTTAGATAATATATATGAAAGGCATTTTTGTAAGTGTATAGCTATGAATGCTTCCAAAGTTCCTGTGTTTCTTAGGAGATTCACTCAAAAAACTACACTGGGGTATCATTTTCCCCATGAAGAAATTTGGGCCAAAATAATGTCACCATATTTAGCATAATGGTGAATTTATAAATGGATTTTGAATGTCAAGTGGTATTGAAGATTGCAAATAGCATGCAGTTTTTCACATCACCTATTCATATTTTTCAATGTGACATATGCTTTGTGTGAGTACAATATGTTTGTAAATAATAATATTGAAGGTTTTGAGTTGAGATAAACGCTTTGGCTTAAAACTCAGAACACTGGCTTATATACGTAGATCTGCAACAATGTATTGGCTATTAATTTTCTGGATGGCTTTTTTAGTTCATTTTGATCCTCTGAATCTACAACAGTTTCTACTTTCAAAAACATTGGAAGAAAACCCGCGCTTCAACACTGAAGGTTGAATCCTACTGAGAATACAAAAGTGGGAGTTTGAAGCCATGAGTTAAAATGTAGAAACTCACAAGCATAAGCTTGGCATATTGAGAAGTCATTTCTTGTGAAATTGGTCAACAGAAATATCTGAGTGTTTCTCTTTGTTTTTTTCTCTCCTGTAAATATTTTCTCTACATTTTAGAAATATTGTAAATTTATGAAAAGATTGAAAGACACATAGAACAAATAATGTATTTCAGCTTGGCTCACTATATCTTTTTTTTTTTTTTTTTTTTTTTACCCCTTTTCTTTCTTAAACATAGATTCTCACACACCCAACATCTAGACATGAAATGTGTATAGATGTGTAATACACAGAACTGGGCATGTGTTCATGTGTAATATGTTTGTTTTTCTAATTTCTTTGGAAGTAAGTAGCAGATAGAGTATTTCCCCCAATATTTCAACAGGTATCTCTGAAGCACAGGCTGTTCTCTTACATCATCATGTCTTTCAATGTCACACAAAGGACCTAAAAATGATTCCATAATCATGGGAACATGGCCTACCATCCTCCATTGATGTTCCTAATGGACATTCTGATTTCCTTAATGAGGAAGAGGGAAGGATTTCCCTTCACATTTGGATCTCAGGTCCTGTCAGACCATGTCGTGCTTCTTGATGTTTGAATCTGCAGCTCCTTGCCACTTCTTTTGTGGCCCTAATGTTTTTGAAAACTTCAGGCCGGTTTTCTTTTTTGAAGATCCCATAATCTGAATTTCTCACAGTATTTTGCTTCATGAATTTATTCACTTGAAGTGTATATATAAAGAATATTTCCTAAATTGTGTATACTTCATATTATATCACATCAGCAGGCACAAAATGTCATGTCATTTCATGGTGTTTGTGACTGCTGTGAGCTTCATATTTAATGTAGCCCTTCATCTCTCTCCTGTGTGAAGGGAAGCTTTCCTTTATAGAACTAGCAAATAAAATATGGGGTACTGCATTGAGACTACATGAATATCCCATTATTCATCAATTTTTTAAAAGAGCCATTTAAATTCCTTCACAAATCAATTGTTACATTATTGCAGTTATTGTTTGAAATTTTAATTCTGTTATTATTTTTCTATTAGTATTTGCCATTTTTGCTTTAAAATTTTTTTCATACTTTTCCAGTTCAAGCTCCTGTAAATCGGTACCTATAAAATTTTGTTAAGTTCACATTATTCCTTGAATTTTGACACAGGTATTCCAGACTCATGTTATTTGCATGCCATAGGACCTACGTGTTAGCTGCGTGTACTGCTGGTTGTATGCTTGCTTCTAGATCCTATTTACTTTAGTCAATAGGGGAGGGAGTAAAGGAGTGTGAGAGGTAAAGAGGGAGAGTGGGAAAAAGAAAGATGTTCACAAGCCCATCCGGATGTCACTAATTCAAACCTATCATCATCTTTCCTCATTTAGTATTCCTATCTACATTCTCCCACAATGAGAATCCACAATAACAAGAACATCTGCATATTAATGTATTTGGTTTATCCAGGAGTACCCACAGAATGCTTTCAAAATTATTAAGCCCACATTACTACCAACCACAGTCCTATGGACAGATTTTAACATATTGTCAAATGAAATGTAAGGATTTATGAAAGGCTTTCTAAATGGTGTTTGGTGAGTGCTCTCTAGTACATTAAAAGAATAAAATGTTTATTGATATTTGACAAGAGAAGCAAGGCATGATTTAAATGTAGGGATACTGTACAAGTTTGAGATCTTGAGTGACATCCTATACATAATTATGTAAACAGTTTCAGGATAAAGTTTTACTCATGAGCAACCAAGTAGGCAATAAACAAAGAAAGAGAAATCTTTGTCTAAGTACTTTTTGGGTTTTGGAGGTGTTTAATGGGTAGGATTTAGAGACAGAAAAAAACAAACAAACAAAAAGCTTGCCCAATAAGCACCTGGATTAATATACCAGACTGTAAATAATAAGCAGCTGAGTTCTAATTTTAACTTTTGACTAACAATAGATGATGACAAACGACAAAATAAATACTGTCCCACGCTGAGTTGAACACTGGCAGCTCCATCTCCAGCTTCCATCTCCAGCTGTCCTTTCATTGTTCAGGATCCAAGGAATGATGGCTGGTCCACTGTGCTATTGTTCCTGACTCCTTTGGTCCTTGTTCATTATTACTTGTGGAAAATTCTAAGTTCTGTCATACACAGGTTTCCATCTGCCACCACTGCTAAGACAGGTTCTATTTTTCAATGAATTCTATAAATCCCTTTTCCAGAGGGCATTTCTTTTCCCCTTCATTCACATATTTGTGTAGTTTGACAACCTGCCCTGTCCTTATGTTATAGTTATTGAGTTTTGTACCGGCCATAGTGGTAGGCTATTGCTAGTCCTGCCCTTAATCAAAATGTTTATATTGACTGTGCCACAGTGTTTGCGTTTAAGAAAATCCCTGCAATGCAAAAGTGTGCCCCCACGTGTTACTGCATCCCTGGCTTCCATCTAACCCCTTGTGCATGCACAAGTATTGCTTTTTAATGTTATATACTGATAGGGACATTTGGAATGGATTAAAATTGTGTATTTTAAATACTCTGATTTGAGCTTCGCAACACTTTGGTTTTTGCAATTTTTTCTGTGGGTAGCAGGAAGCAGTAACATTTTGTGAAATGTATGTTTTGCTGAGAAAAGTTTTTGAAACTTACTTCAGATTTAATATGGATAATAAATATGGATAATTTCAGTGAATAGAAGTAGGATATAATATTTTGTGGGTTAATAGATTACATGTGTGATTATTAAAACTCACAGGAAGAAATGCAAATCACATTAGAAAGCTTCTGGAAGAATGACTTGTGAAAGACTGTCTCATCTGTAATAGAAATATTCTTGTCTTTGGTTTTTTGGGCTGTCTTTAGCATGTGGGCTCCTTTGTATATTTTTCCAACATTAAGCCCAAAGACAAATCTCCTGAAAAGCAAACCTGGAAGTTTTAAAGCCAGATACCCATAATTAAAACAAGAAAAATTTGAAGATAGATGTTTCCAAACAAAAGCCTTTCAAATTGCCATCTTTGAATTATTGGAAAACAATGCACAGATACTTAATAAACAAGTAATATTATGTATTAAGTAAATAATTTTATAACATATTCAATACATAAATGTGAACTGTATTTCCCTCATTTCCCTTCCTTGCGTCCTCACTCCTTTGGTCCCTGCCATCCTGTTTCCCTTCCATTCATGCTCTCTTCTATCCCTTATCCATGGACTTGAAGTTTACTTTAATTTAGAGTAAACGGTGGCTGGGGAGATGGCTCAGTAAAATAAGCACTTCCCTGGCAAGCGCAAGGTCCTGAGTTCAACCCCCAGTTCTGGAAAAAAAAAGAGTAAAGGATTTTAATTTATGATAAAGATCAAAGACTGATGTCTTCTTTGCAAAAAACAAAAATAGAGCATGGAAAAGGTGTCTGCCTTCTTGAAACTGTCATCAGTTTAATTCAGATTAGACCTGATATCAATCTACATAATGCATTTTATATTACTATATAAAGTAATGATGTTTATTATTACTTTGAAAAATATACTTGAAATTTCATGTGACCACTAAAGTTTGATAGTATCCATTGTTTATTCATTGTTTTTTAGAGGATGGGAATGAGTTATCTACTTTTTTTCATTATTTTTCCCCTTTCCTCAAGCATTCTGGCCACTATGTCATTACAGGTACAATGACAGAATTTTTAAGATTTGTATTATGCTCACTAGTTTAGTGAAGTTTTCCATGATGAGTTGATATTATCAAAACCTAAATTAAATGTACAGCAACTACCACATATCAAATATATTGTATTATTAGATCAACATGAAAGAAATTATGTTCTCATACTTCTCACACTACACCAATCAATTTTAATGTTCCATCTAGTCAAATTAGGAAAAGATATTAGTTACTGCAAATCTTACCTTCTTTTAGTTTGTTTCACATTTGATTGAAATTTATGCCTTCCAGAACTTTTCTGTGTTTTTCAGGGAAGTTGAATTTCATTTTCTTACTAAAAGAAAAGAACATATGACATCATATTGTAGTTTAGAATGTTTTTGTTATAATCACAGAATTTCTTATAGAATCTACTTCTTTGGAGCATTCTTAATGAGCTTATTTTGTTTCTCGTTCTAATCTGTCTTGCTTACTATTTATGGACTCTTGTTTGTCTTGTTTGTTCTATTGTTTATTATGTTGTATCCTGTCATCTTCCTTCGTGTGTGTGTGTGTGTGTGTGTGTGCGCGCGTTTGTGCGTGCTTGCTGAGATACATGCATGAGTTATTTTATTTTTTCTGATTGCACATAGTGGGTCAGCAATGTGAAGAATTTCTCTTTCTGTGTTCCACACAGCTAGCAGCAGGCTGAACACACTCCTCAGTCTCATTCTGGGCAGTTTGCACTGTTTCAAAAGACTCTGCCTCTGTCCTTCACATTCTATTGTGTCCTCCTAAAAAGCTGCATGGATGCAAGATAAGTGAGATTATGGAGGTGTTTGAGATTTATGAGATGTTTCACCCTAACCCTTCAGTTTGTAGCACAAATCTTCATTATTCCAGACTTGACACACTCTCCCATGCTCAACTCCAACCAGGGTACAGTTCCTGGACACAGAGACTTCTAGCTGTATTCTCATGACTTCACTGACATTTAGTTTCTCATTTTAATGTCTCTATTAAAACTGGATGTCCTCCTGTATATGTAGTACTGTTTTTACCAAGACTTTAACTCTTTTTTTGTCAGCCACAAAGAAGGTCCAAAGATAAAGACAGAAACAGGAGAGGGCATTTGAGGAAGATAGAAATAAAGAGGGTGAGGAGAGAGGAGAGAGAAAGCAGATGGCTGATATGAGCAGTTTCTCCTCCATACATTAAATAGTTTTTAATCACTAAGTATGACATCTCCATACTGTGGAGTAAATATTATGATGGAGCATGTATGCACCTGAGGATGAGTGGACACTGAACTGATGTCCCCTAAACTGATGAACACTGTCTTTCACATTTTCAAAGAAAATCTCCTCTAAGATTCAGCTCTGTTGTCAGATCAGGAGACTTGTACATTCATTCCATTTGTAAGTCCAATTGTTCTTGTGTGACCTACAGGATTAGTGCTCATACTTAAAGCCATAAAATATGTCAAGACATAGTGCATCGTCTTTAAATACCTTTAGGATTGTTTTGGAACTAATTAATAATTAGACTTTCTCACTTCCTTTTGCTTTTAAAAACATCAGTGTCTTCTGGATGGTCAACAACCTAAGTTTGCAGACCAAAATTGGAGTAAAAGTCGGGCTGCAAGGAAAGCCAACATTTTGGCCCTAGCCTT
>NW_004524688.1:2997406-3019041 GCF_000260255.1 Octodon degus
AAAATATATGTTAACACCCGTTGACACAATAATTCTGGCACATTTTTTGACTTCACCTATTAGATTTTTACCTTGGTATAAGTGAAAGTTGAATCAGCAGTTGGTTGTGACCTGTTAGCTGGTTAGAAATGCAGAACTTTGGTTGCTTTGTCATTCCCACTAAAAAGGCAAAGGAACTGAGTCCTAGGACTACTAGAGTAGAAATGTATCCGCAGCAAGTCCTGCTTCCCAACTAAGGTCCAGTGACCATGCTGCACAGGTCTTTCCACTTCTGTGGCTCTTATTTTCCCTGACTTACTCTGAAATTAGTGAAATCGACTAAACAATATTTTGGTTTTTTTTTCCCCTTTTTTGTAACTATAAGGAAATTTAAATATTCACTGAAAATTTGATAGACTTTACTTATAAAGCTCTTAGAGCCTGATTTTTCAGAGCAATTTCCCTACCATATGATACATTGCCATTTTCATTGACTTTTTTCCTGTTTTTTTCACTTACATCTATTTTAATATTTTATATTTTTCAGAATTATTCCTGTCATCATCTATAATTTCAGATACATTCGACAATAGTTGTTCCATAAAAATTCTGCTTTGTCTTGCTATGTATCCTTTATGGTCTGATTTAATTTGATTTCTTTGTTTCATCAGATCTGTCAAAAGTTTATCTCTTTTATTATTCTTTTCAAAATTCTGACTTCTGACATCTATGTTTTGTTTTTAATTCATTATTGATTTATTCTGTACTATTTACTCCTTTTGATAAATCCTGTTTTCAAAATACTATATTGAGGTTACATCCTTTGGACTACATTTAAAAATTGAGGCTAAATGACAGTCTACTTTTTACTGTTGGCAAATCTCCAGCTGAGCAAGCATTAGTCCACTTCTCACTATAGTCTGAAAGTATGTTCTTCTCACTGTTGTTTCTTCTAGTATCTCTGAAGATGCCTCTTAGAATTGTACTTCAGAATTTTGCTTTTATTTTTAAAAACACTTTTAAAATATTCTGTCTTTGTCTCCCTTTCCTCCCACCTTTGCCAGATATCTAGACTTTATTAGATCTGAGAAATGGAAGGGGCTGGTGAGTGGAGCATCTGGGAAGCACTATGTTGTCATCACACAGAAAAATATCCAGGTGCAGTGGCTTTCATTATTTTGGATGAATCTAGTTGAAACTTGTGCAAATTACCTAGTGTGTAATGTTGGATCAGTCAGGATTCATTTCTGATGAAGGAAGCTGTCTATGAACAATATGAACGGGTAGTTCAATTTTAAATCCACATTCCATGAAATGGGGGCGGGGGGGAACTAGCCCTCCTGCTTAGAATACTGCAGGAGCAATCCTTTGGCATCAGATATGAGTGGAAGGAGCTAGATATCACAGATTGTCTCTTCTATCTCTGGGATGCTGTGAACTTGTGAGCAATGCCAAATGGATTACAAAGACAACGTCATGAAATGGAAAACTATGTAGCTTTCAGTTGAAGGAATAAGATGCCCTTAAGACATGCTAATGCTTTGTAATATGTAATATGTCCAAAACAGGACGCTATACACACTCCTTATGTACCTTTTCTTAACTCTATTGGGAAGAAAGCTGATGCCCTGCTGAATATAGAAATTGGCTAGATATGAAAACTACTGGAGGATGGGAGACTGTCTTGGATATGTTTCAGCATAATTAAAGAAGAGAAAAAATAGCTCAGAGCCACTTGTGTTTAAAATGTTCTAAACTACTATCTGAATAAGAAAAAACATGCAAATATCACTTTAATCTTATATAAAATAATCTTTCCTTCTGCTCTTTAGCACAATGAATTAGGAAGCTAGAAATCCAGAAAACAAAATCTATGAGGAAGTAGTGGTAAATTTGTTAGCAGCTGAAAAGACAAGGGATTTTTTTTCTCTTCTTTTTCATTAATCAGAAGTAAACATCACAGAAAGGAGTAAAAATAGGAATAGCAAAAGTTGGTGTTGCTGGCTTCTATACAACCTGCCAATATTGTAATGAACAGGGCTGGCAACATAAAAATAAGCAGTTTTCTGTGTAGGCAACGCTCTTTACACATGTGTCTGCATAGCGGCATCCAGCAGGGGCATGGGAAAATAACGGAACATAAAGCTGATTCTAAAGAAACAGAAAGTGATGGACACAAGCAAGCAGAACTTAGGTGGACTAAGCTCTCTTTCTTGTGTGCGAGTAAGCTGAATGATATGACTTTGAATCTTTGATGTACCCATCTGCTCTGAGCACTTATAGGTCCACACAAGAAACCCGTGCCCATTGCAGATAAAAGTATCCTGAGAGAGACATGTGTTAAGGTTGTCATTTAGCACATATGATTACTATTCCTTCTACAATTAGAAAAGTCAGGAACTAGTAGTTTTCTTAAGTTACAGTCATAATAAGTTTATTATTTCAGCACTGGAAATTGCTTCTGCATTATTTTTGGAGTAAGTTAATGAAGTGCAAAAATAACTGTAACTGTTTGTATATCTTTGATGTGTAGAGCAAATCTTGATTTGTATGACTACATTAAATTTAGAAATCCAGTTAAAAGCAAAGAGAAATAGGTTATATGTTGCTAAATTTGAGAAAGAATCTAACAAATACACCTTTCCTTGTGAAATTTACCTGTGGTTTCCTGGTGTAAGAGTCTAAATAAATGTAATTCTGGGCTAAGTGGGAGTTGACTCTTACCAAGAAAAACATTTTAGGAATCCTTATTTCAATGCAAATAGAAACAGAGACTAACTTTGAAATGATGTTTCCTGTAATTAAGAAAGAATAGGGCGAGGACAGCTCCTTGCCAAACTCCCCATACTGCACCAACAGTGGATTGCATGTTCTCACTGCATCATCAATGAGGCCGAGGAGCCATATTTGCTGAGGACTCAGGTTCCTGTTCTTTATATGTTTCTTGTGTGTTTATGTCAAAGTTATCAATGCTATTGAAAGGTGAGAGCTTAACAGGGGTGGGTATGGTGCATAGTTGTAATTTATGTTCCCTTGCTCAGCTTGCACATGTCAGTATAAATAAGTCTTGATATTTTCGAAAAAGGGAGAGCTAGGGAAGCAAATATATATATTTGAAAGTACAAAAATGCCTTTAGCAAATGATAATGATTTCAATAATATTGCTAGATATATTGTTTGCATAGTCTTATGTTCATTAGTAGTGAACTGTGCCTTCTCTTCTAAAAATTTGACCTTTTTTTATGTGTACAACATGTTTCTAACTTGGTTGCTTGATGAAGGCATGAATCTTTTAAAAAAATAAATTACATATTTTTAAAATGTGAATTGAATTCTTACAATATAATATGAAAATCTAAGATACTATATATCACAGTATACTTACATTAAGAAGTAACTTATTTTCTTTATAATTTAAGATTTTTAATAGTACGATGGTTTTCCTAGTCTACATTTACAGAAATTTATCTGGATGGAGAGCAAATATTGGTTATTTCCACTGGTTTTCATTGCTTGCCATCATGCAAATTTTAACAAGGCACATAAGAAGCATAATAAGTGAAATCCATGATTCTCACCTGGTTTCCTTTAGTATTAAGGACATAGTGAAATAGTGAGTATTAGGTGATAGTATTGCATCAATGTTAATCCAGATTTGAATTAGTGAATTATGATTCAGTAGAACTAAATGTAAACTAATGTATTGTTTATAGGAAATACACACAAAAAATTTTTGGTATAATGGTACATGATGTCAGCAACTTTCTCTCAAAAAATAATTCATTAAGCAAAGCTGTGAACATTAGTTTTCTTGACTGTAAACAACCTACTAAGTTATAGCAACTAACATAACTTAGTGCTGGCATAAAAACAGACATAAAAACAATGAAACATTATAGATATCCCAGAAATGAATACATGTCTTAATGGCCAATTGGTTTCCAATAAAGAACTAAGAAGACATAATTGGAAAAGATTCTATCTTTACTACTTTAACCACTAAATTTTATCAATCTTAGGAGGGGCAAATTGATTGTTAGTGACAGAATAGTCTTCATTTTTAGTAGACTTTTACTCTATGTCAATATTTTTCTCTTAGTGTATATACTATAATTATGGGAATTTCTATGAATAAGGAAGGTACATTATTGATTCTTATGGTGGGTAAATATCTTGTTTTTGTATTATTGTTGCTTATTTCATTACTTGTCAGGATCACCTACTTGTTACTCTTAGTAAGTTTTCTCTATATATAAATATTTGAATTTCTTTCATTGTAGACAACATTTTGGACCATGCCCAGAGAACTGGATTGCTAAACTCAGTTGCTGGGTTACATGTACACTGAATCCACCTCTCCAAAGTTAAAAGTGATGGTTGGATGTGGACAGATGGGCAGAAGCCTATACTTAACCATACACACAATACATCTCTGAAAAGAAGAAGCAAGCTCTACAAATGTCTACACTAGCAACAAAATCTCTCCACTATAAGAACATGCAAACTCCTAGATGGTGCACCCAGAAACACACAGACACACAAACAGCACAACAACAATACAAACATGAGAAGACAAGGCAAAGTAATGCTTTCAATGGTTCCCAATTCACCCAAACTTGTGCTGGGGTATTGAGTGGGAGAAAATGAAAAACGCAGCCAAATTATTCAAAGTGAATACAGCCAAAATTTAAAATATCAGAAATGTGATCAACAAACTTTAAGAAGATAAAATTTACTTATCTGTATATATGTATGTATGTATTTGGTACAGGGTCTCACTACAAAGCTCAGATGCATAGTGATCCTGCTGTTTCAGCCTCCTCAGCATTGGGATTACAGGCTTGCACTGCCATACCCAGTGTCCTTAGCCAGTTTAGCATGCCTGGGGGCAGGGCTGGTTTGGCATGTGGCACCAGGGATCAAACCCTGGTCCCTGTGCTTGCCTAAGCAAGAACTTAGTCTGTTGAACAATCTCACCAGCCCTTTAGCTCATCTATTTAATAAACAAAGCACTCCTAAAATTTACAAAAGTATACTTATAGGGCCCTTGATATAGCTCAGTAGTATAAGCACCTGCCTGGAAAGCTCAAGGTTCTAAGTTTGATCCTAGGCACACACACACACACACACAAAGACACTAATAAAAGATGCTAGACATCATAAGTGGTCAGTTTAGCAAAGATATCACCAAAATTTGGAAAATTAAAAATTCTGTTGAAAACGTGGGCATTACAATGACCATTGTGAGAATATAGCATATGAATTAGAGGATAGGGCTGCTGTCAATGGCAAGTTGCTCAGTGATCCTTGAAAACAAAGAAAAGACATTTTAAAAAATGGATCTATTTTATTACCTGCTATGTGACAAAGGAGGGGGAGGATAGAGACATCAGTGACAGAGTAAAAAACCTAGTGACAGTCCTAAATCAATAAATTGTAAGTTAATTTTTCAATGAGAATTTTGTCAATTCCTCATACAAATGACATGGATTGGCAGAATGGAAAAAGAAATAAAACCCAATAATACGCCCTATACAAGAATCACATTTAGATCCTTCTGTTCATAAGTGTGATGATTTGGTGTTCATGCCTTATGCATGAGATGTGCCTCCCTCAAACCTTGTTACAATGTGGGCACATTACCCATCACACACACACGCACGCACACGCGCACACCCACACACACACACACAAAGAGTCACGTTTAATATAAAACTTTATATACTAAAATTATCAAAGAATTTATAGCAATATCCTATGCAATAGAAACTCAAAAACAAGCAAGTATAACTATGCTATTTTCAAACAAAGTGGAATTCAAAGAAAAACTGATAAGAAGAGGCAAAGAAGGTCACTATACTTACTAGTTAGGAGAACAATTCAGCAGGAAGAAATAGCAATAAGAAACATATATGCACCAGAATCCAATGCGCCCACCTTCATAAAACTAACACTACTGGACTGAATTTTTTAAAAATGTGTAAACATTAATGCAATTATCATAGGAACACAACATTGTACTGTCACATATAGATCAACTAAAGAAAAAAAATCAACAAAGAAACATCAGAGTTAAAATTAACCTCTCAACAAATAGATTTAAGATATAGCTACAGTCTATCCAATAACAGAATGTTCTTCTCAGAAGAACATGGGATTTTCTCCAAAAGAGACAATATGCTAACACATTAAGTTTGCTTCAGTAAATGCTAAAGAATCCAACTTAAATTATGTTATCAGATTATATTCCAATGAAATGAGAAACTAATGAAAAAAATTCAGAGGGATTGTTCAAACACATGGAAATTTACATGTTCATGATGAGGCCTGAATTCATGTCTTGCTGCCAGGTGGCTCTGATTTGAATTTAATCATCTGGTACTACATTTCTAATGACTAGTGTTTTAAGCCATCTAACTGATAGTCATTCATGTGCCTGTGATCGAGGACCTGCCCCTTAGCTCAGTTCTTTAAGTGGCTGCCTCAACAAAGCAGTCAGGCTCAGGCTGCTGTGGTTCGATCCCCACAACTCCAGCCAGCCAAACTTGCCCTGAAGTCATTCGGAGAAAGAAAAAAAAAAAATCCCTCATGTACTTGTGATGAAATGTTAAACAAGACCCTTTTAAATAATTAACAGATGATGAGCAAAGAAATCAGGGAAGAAAAGCAGACAGTTCCTAGGGTCAAAAAATAATGCTGGTATTCCAGGCCAGAATTTAGGGATATAATGGAAGTTCTAAGAGGAAAGTTTTCAGATGTGAATGTTCACATCAGTGAATCGAGATAATCCCATATAATAGCCTTAAGGTGCAGCTCAAGGTCATAGAAATCAATAAAAATACAAATCCAAATTCGGTACAAGGAAGTTCATTACAAATATCAGAGCTAAAAATTAATGAAAGTGCAACTTAAAAATTACAAAGAATTGATGAACCAAAGGGCTGATTCTTTCAAAGAATAAACAGATTTACCTTTGGTCATTCTTACAAAATAAAAGACTTATAATAATGTACACATTTATGCAATTAGAAGTAAAAAAAGACAAGTGCACAATGGAAACACATAAATATGGCAGATTATTTTTTTTGTGAACCTGTATTCAATAACTTAGGGAATGCAGAAGAAATGGATAGATTTTTAGATCCATATAAATTACCAAAACAGAATTGAGAAGATAGAAAAACCCCAGAATAATCCAATAGCTGTCAAAGAAATTGAGTTAGTAAAGATACAAAACTACAAAATAAAAAAATAAAGCCCAAAACCCAGTGGTTTCACTGTTGAGTTTTACAACATCAGAGAAGGTCTACTGATAATACGCCTCAAACCCTTTTGGTATACTCCTTTCCTTATAGTTTCATTAAAGCCATTCTTGGAAGTTAGCATTACCTTGATTCCAAAACCAGAAATGTTGCCAAGCAAAATAGAGATCCAGAAGCCAATCATTACTGAACAGACACAAAAATCCTCAACCACATACTGGGCAAACCTATTCCAACTTATCATTAAGAAGATGACCTAGTATGCTTCAGCCCAGGGATGCAAAGACAGTTCAACTCATACAAACCCTGACAACATAATTCATGACAAGGCAAGAGATAGGAAAAGGAATATTGTGGGACTGTCCTGCTTCAAGGTTGTATATGGTTAGATTTTTGGATTTATGTGTAAACATAAGAAGTATATAATTCTTTATGCCTATTTTTAAAAATATATTCTACTATTTAAATGTTTTTTCATCATATTCTGTAGGGACTTAAAGTTCAACATATCAATACTTAATGAAAAATACCTGCTCCATGTTATGCCTAAGATATTTGATATTCAGACAGATAGTGAAGTTAAGCTTAACAGCCTAGGTTGTATGGTAACAACAGTAAGCTTCTCTTCTGGATGGTTAACAACCTAAGTTTGCAGACCAAAATTAGATGAAAAGGAGTGCTGCAAGGAAAGCCAATGTTTTGGCCCTAGCCTTCCAAGGTCAATTAAGACTCAGGACATATGAGAACTTGTACTGTAACATCATGTAACTCGGTAGTGTCCCAAATTTTCTGATCAAGGAGATTATGGGGACAAAGAGGAAAGTGATCAATGATGTAGACTGTGCCTAAGGAGAGTCACAAGGAGAGAAAACATTCTCTCAGGCTTTCACAGAGAGCACATTGGCCAAGCAATGGCCGTGACTCATGCACATGGTTGACACGGACAAAGGTTCTACAATCTGAGGTACAGGATCTTAGCATAAATCCTGAGGGGATTTCACTGACCTTATCAGACCCAAAAGCTACAACTCTTGTTGCATAGGTCCTGCTTTACCTTGGTCTTAACCATCCAGCAGAAAACTATAAAAACAAAGTATAAGAAGTAAACCATGTTGTTATGTTGAGCTGTAGGGGACTCAGGTCAACAATTTCTGACATTGCCAGTGAAGCAGAAGACCCAATACTATTATGGACTACTGAACTTTTTTACAATATTTTGCTGAGTTTACATAGCTCTAATATTTAAATGATGGAACTTAACAAAAAAAGGAGATACAGATGAATGTCCATTTTGTATCTGTGTATTCAAAGTGGTTAAGATAGATATATAGTTACATTCTCTTAATGAATAGAGGGATTTGTTATAATGGTGTTTGTAAATAGGATATCAAGTCTGCATCTTGTACAGCAATTAACCACTAGGAAGAATGTATGCAATGTGTTAATTATTGAAACTGTCCTACCAGTTTGGTTTGAAGCTGTCTCATTGCTATTTGTTTCTCAATAAAATTATGGGGTAAAAAAGATAATTCATGACAGAAACAAAAACAAGCACAAAAATCCCATGGCCATCTAAATAGACACATAAAAAACATTTGACATGACCCCAATTGCATTCATGATTAAATCCTGAGCAAAATAGGTACTGAAAGACATGATCTCAATTTGATAAAAGCTTTTTCTGACACAGAAAGAACCAACATTTTAGTGAGGGAAAGCCAAAGAGTTTATGTTGGAGGACTGAGGGAACTGTAGACCACGAGCCAACAGCAATGGCAAAGACTAGACCTCCTGTAAAGAAAAGGGGGGAAAGACTTTCCTTTATTTTATATTCTGTTCAGGCTTCAGCCCTCTTGGTCGATACCATACACATCTGTGGTCGGTTTTCCCTCCTGTTTTCATCCTTCATGTCAATTAACCAAGACAAAACCCAGAGACTTACTAATCTGGTACATAGTTTTTATTCAAGTGAAGTTCAGTAATATATCACAGTTGATAATCACTCTATTTTGTTAGGGAAATGGACATTCCTTTATATCAGTATTGACTTTTCTACTTGTAGCTAAGAGCAGTTTTTGACAGTTGACATCAGGCTAGTTAAAATAGCAACTAGTTTCAACCAAAACGACTCTTACAAAATAAAATAATATTATAAACTCTACTGAGGCAAGTATTATGAATAAGAACAGATGATAATTTTCCTCTGACAAAAATTCTTTAGCCAGACTAATGAATAAGCAATGTTTTCATCAGGTCAAGAGTTCAGTCTCTCCAATGAGGGAACATTTTTCAAACAAGATTCACATTCAACATGGCTAAGCATAAAGTTGTATTTAGAAATTTTTTTTCACCATGATGTTGGATGATAATAGAATGGGGATGAAACTGAACAGGCTTTGAACAAGATCCACCCAAAACTTGAAGACAAACTTCTTCAAAGTCATCAGTAATTTATTTATTTTCTTGATAACAGAATAGACATACATCCAGTTAGAAAGTAAAGTCTAGTCACGTAGTCAACATTCTAAAATCTCGAAGTTCCTTTTTTATTTGTGTACTATCTTTCCATTGCTTTTTATGAGTTTTGGGAGATCATTTCAACTTTCTGAGCCTTTGGACTTCCATTCTTGAAGGACCTAGTGATGCTGTTACTGAATATTTGGGTGACTTGTGCAGATAAGAGTGGTGAAGGGCTTTCATGCATTATATATAATACAAGTTCCAATGATGTAAACATTTTAAAAAAATTTACCTCCTTATAAATGGAACTTTTTTCCCAAATATTTTTCAGAGAATTCTATATAATTTATAGATACATTAGCTATATTCTGATAAGCAGTTAAAATTTTTAAGCAAAATAACTTTTTTAACTATAGTAGGACTAGTTATTGAAATAGAAATGCTTTGTAAATGAGGTATCCCTCTAATGAGAGGCAAAAGTTGCTAAAGAATGTTAATTAATGAATTAGAAGTTCCATTAATATGTTTTTATTTGCTTGTGCCTCTCTAACTGCAACAGGATTAGATATGACAGGCTGATTAAATCTCAATACTGTATAGCTAATTCTTAGACCTCAGGAATAGCAGTGGAAGAAAAGCTTAGATGTTCTCAAAGATTTTTGGAGAGCAGTCTAAGGCACAGTAAAACAAAATTTTGGCTGCTGTTCCTTTATACGTGGTCAAAAGGCATGTATCTTATAGTCTATGAATTTGTGGAAATTTTTTTATCAGTGTTGTTAAGCTCCATATTTATAACTTTTCATTTCTTTATACTAAACAGTTACCCAAAAGGATTAAGTTTATTCACTTGTCCTGAATACCTCTCTCACTCTTTACACTGGATTATATGAGATAATGCCTATGCTTGAAAGGAGGGTTGACTAGGCACCATGTATATGTGTCTACAATATTGTCTAATGATTATCTAGTTATTAGTCTAAACAACTGTCCACTGTAGCATTAGTTGGAGGTGCACAAACTGTGACCCCTTTCTGGAAATAAGCTTAGCCCTCTCATCCTGCTACGTCTTCATCACTGATACTTTCAGCTGTTCAATTTTGCAGCCATGTTCTTTACATTTACCCATTTCTGCAACAAAATTTTCCATGACACATACCTTGAATTCATATGTCTTTTAAACTGAGGAAAGACATTGGAAAGAAATTCTAATTGTAAAAATACAGATATTTTGGCAGAAACATTGCCCAGAGCCAGAGAGATAGCTCAATGGCCTAAGTACCTGCCTGGCAAGCGCAAGGTCCTGAGTTTGATTCCTGGTACCAAAAAAGAAACAAAGAAACATTGCCGAGAAATGTGACTTACTCAGCAGGTGAAAATTTATTACATTATTTTTCAAGCAAATAGTGTATAACATAATATCTGCCAATATTTCAGTCCTTTTATGAAAAAATAATTCATATCTCTATATAAAGTTTAAAACTTTGAATATTAACTGCTGCTTTGTAAGGAGATTACTATTTTCTTTTGTTACTAGCACATGTTTGCGTAGAGTTTACATTCCTTGTGTGTAGGTTATACAGGTATAGATCTTAATTCTGCTTTTCAGGCCCTTAACTCCCACCCCTGTTTCTCCATTGATTAACTCTCCTCTCATTTAAGAGAGATCTATCTCCTTACCTCTTATTAGCTTTTATTTTGTTTGGTTTTCTCATGTCAGAGAATCCATATAATATTTAAAAGCATGTATCTTCTTTGTTTTCCTTAAAATTATGTTCTAAAAGTGCATTCAGTTTCCAAAATCTGACCCATTTACCCTTCTTTATCGCAGACTAGTACTCAGTTATGTGTAAATATGTCGGTAAATATCACATTGTCGTCTTTCTTTCTTTCTTTCTTTCTTTCTTTCTTTCTTTCTTTCTTTCTTTCTTTTTCTTTTTTTATTGCAGTACTGAGGATCAAATCCGAGTCCTTGCACTTGCTAGGCAGTCACATAGACCATACTAGGCTATCTCTCCAGCCCTAGTATTACATTTTCTTTATGTATTGTTTTGTGTATGGATATATTGCCTGCTTCTAAGATTTAGCTATTTTGAATTGTGTCGCTATAAACAAGAATAGTGCCAATGCAATATGATATCCTTAACTCTTTTGGGAAGACTCCTAGAATTCTCAACTTCTCAAAACACACCGTATTGTCCATACCAAGTCTGAGGTTGATAAACGCTTCAAACAGACATCTATGTCAAAGTCCTCATAGCCTACAATAGGAAATTAAGAAGAAAAAATGCCCTGGCTTCCACAAATCTACTCAATTTGACTTCCATAATGCTGGAAGGTGTGATGAATCCCTTAAGGACTAATTTGTCTCTGCAAAGATAGTTAGTGGACAGGGCCTACATATTTTTAAGTATATTCTTGGATACAATTTATGAAGTTAAAATCTTGTATAATTTGTTGCACTATTATAGTGTGTTTAGTCTATTTTAGTCGTGTTTTGTTAACATATATTGATTATACTTATTTGTGAGATCCACTGTGATATTCCTACATAACAATACAGCATATACTGATCCTATCCTCCCACTGTTGTAATAAATTTAAGTCCATCTTAATGATAGACTTTATACTAGACTGTAACTGGCATGGCTTTTAGTCCAATTTCTAACAGGGCCCTCATTCCTTACTGAAACCTGATCCTGACCTTTCGCTCTACATTCTCATCTTCTGAGCTCTGACCAGTATCTCTTATTATCTCTAGCCCACCTCTGCAAAGCTTCCCAAAATGCTCTATAAACCAGTTCCAAAGATTTTCAAACCACATAGTATCAGGCACAAATATCCATGGAGATTTGAACATGAACTCTGTACCAATTTCGGTGTTAGTAAACTTTCTTGTCACTGAGAAAAAGAACACACCAACTTAATAAAAGACAGGTTTATTTTGGTTCACAGTAACAATAGGTTCAATCTCTGGCCATCATCCTAAAACGCAGAAGCAGCATGGTGGAAAGGCATGCCAGAGGAAAGCTGTTTGCATCCTGGCAGTCAAGAAAGCAAAGTGTGAGAGGAGGAGCTGGAGATAAGATAACTCTTCCAGGTGGCACTGACGGCACCTCACATCTACCCAGGCTCAGGCTCCCAACAACACATTTAGCTACCGACCTTATGAGTGGATGAATCCACTAATAAATATAGTATTCCAATGAGAAATCACCTTAAGAACATGATACTTCAGGGGAGAAATTATAGATCTAAAGTACAGCACACAGAAAGTCATGATCAATTCAGTAAGGATGAAGAATTTCTTTTGTGTAAAATCTACAGCAGGTACTACAGGGCCTTCATAAACCATGTATGTATCATGGTTTGTGCCTCTCATGTAGTCACTGGTTAAGCAGAGGAAACAAATGTATAAATAAAAAGAATTGAATTCACTAAAATATTTTGTGGTAACTTATTATTGGGAATGGACATTGTTTTCCCAGCTTCTGTGTGTCTTTTCCCATGCTAGTTTACCTTCAACTTATTTATCACAGAATCTTCTAGAGAGTGACTGAATTGTTCAGTGTATTAATTTGCTAATCTTTTCATTTGTCTTGAGTGTTAACTGATCACTTGCCTTATATTAGCACTAGGAGTAGTGCAGGAAAAACCAGTGTCATTGTGTTGTCTCTACTCTCAGGAAAACACTGCCTAGGGAGGAACATGGGTACAATATGAAACCATGAAAAGTTTGGAGGATGTATAGCTAACTCCTGTGTTTCTCAAGTGATATTTATCAATTGCTTTTTATGTCCTCTTCAAATTACCTTATTTTGAATATTTGGGAAGGATAAGAGAACAGAACCACTCCTCATACTGATAAATGACTTCCTCTATAGTCCAGAACACCTTTTCAGGAGTGAAATCTATCTGATCCACAATAATGTACTAAATTAGATCATTTGATTTGTGTTCTTCTATTGTCTTTCTTAAAGAGACAAAAACAAGCACATAGTGAAAACGTAGAAGGGCTTTACTAGAAAAGTGGGAAGGAAACTAGAAGTTCATATCCATATATTTCCTACAATAATCAAACAGTGCAAACTGATTCACAAAGTTCAGAATCTGCTGCCTCTGGGTTTCCTGTTCTCTATAAGGTTTTAGATGCTGTAGTTACTGATAGAAGTGAGGAAGAGGAAGAACAGCTAATAATGGAAAGATATTTATTTATACCTTTGCAAGTCTCTTTATGGTACAAAGGCATTAGCAGGAGTGACAGGAACAACCTATGGACCATTTAGTTAGGTTATCTAGAGGACTTTAATCTCACTTGGGTCATGGAGTTGAATATTCCCTGGGAATTGGGGCTCCAGTAATAGGCCTTATCTGTACGCCTGGAGTCCAGAGATAAGAGTTTAAATCCAGCTGGAATTAGAAACAGCGGAATTAACTGGATATGGGATTGTAAACCTTTTGCTTCAAATTGCGAAATGCTTCTGGATAGCAGTTCCTGTCTGTCCTGATGGCATTTTGGCTCTGAGAGTAAGCGTGAGACAAACATCAGCATCAGTGAGCACCTTTTCACA
Organism: Octodon degus; assembly: GCF_000260255.1. Classification (NCBI taxonomy): domain Eukaryota; kingdom Metazoa; phylum Chordata; class Mammalia; order Rodentia; family Octodontidae; genus Octodon; species Octodon degus. The sequence continues at coordinate 3,011,676 of NW_004524688.1, forward strand.
GGATGTGTGGATTCAGCCCTGCATGATACTGTGTATGCTTAGTGTCGATCTTAGGATTCTTTATAAGTTTCCACTTCAGCACCATCTTCAAGTTTATTTTTTCAAAAAGACAAATAGGAAAAACATATGAAAATCAGTAAGTTAAGAATATTTGAAATAATAAACATTTCGGGAAAATGTTATTAAGAAATAAAAGAGCTGCCAGAGATGATAATACTCTTCTATTTTTGCATATAATTATTTGTCATATCTGTATTGTACCTCAATATGTTTCAAAAATGCCATATGTGCCCAACACATTTTTCACTATATTGTATCATAAGAACAAAGTAGTAAAGCCATAGGTTTATGATCAGTGGGGAACTTATATATGAAACCTGTACTTTTATATCCTGTTTGGATAATAACCTTATAACATGAGTGCTTCTATGTTTATCTATATCTTTGTTTTTCTAATACATCCATATGTGCACATGAGGAAAAGATTTAAGTATCTCTGAATTTTTTGTATTTTCGATCAAACTGAATACTTAGACTCTTTGATCTCGAATGTTGTAGGAGAGTAGACGATTCTCAGTGCCTGCAGGGAGCAAAGAACATATTAAACACTATGATGATCATTTTAATGAAAAATTGTTAAGTAATCATTTCAAAGGATTCCTGATAACTCAGGTAGGATCCCAGTTCTAGACCTCAAATTTTCTACACTGTAGTAATTCTAGCTGAATGATGCCATATGTTATTATTATAATTTTGAAAGTTTAGGTTTTGAGTTAAAGTACAGTTATAAACTGAATAGAGGAAGTATGAATCCTATTAGTAGACCATCTAAAAAGATGGCAGAGACTGGGTGCTTGAGTGAGAAGCAGAGGTGAAGGCCCCAGCAGAGTAAAGGAGGATGGGAATCATCCCATCCGTTCCCCTAGCAGTTTTGGGATCCCAGCAAGAGTGTTTTTTTCTTTCTTTCTTTCTTTCTTTCTTTCTTTCTTTCTTTCTTTCTTTCTTTTTTTTGTTTTTGTTTTTGTTTTTGTTTTTGTTTTAATATGTGTGCCATTATAGATTGTCAATATTGGGTGGAGATCAACATCATCCACCAAGAGTAGAAAATTTATGAACCCTACACACCTGGTCCTCCTCCCGGGCCTCCTCCAGGGCTGCCTCCTGGCCCCCTTCTGTGGAGACCCCTACCCAGACTACCTCCTCCAGTGCCTCTAGGCTTCCCTCCCCTGGGTCCTATCATGATGCACCCACTTCTGATGCCTCCCCTTGAACCTGCCCAGCCTGGGCTTTTCCCACCAGCTCCCCTGCGGAACCCAGGGGTGCTGAGTGCCCCCACCACACACAACTTGATTCAGAGATCAAGGTAGATGACACAAGTACAGCCACCATTGAGAGGAAAGCCACAGCGACCATCAGTGCCAAGCCACAGACCACTAATCCCATGGCAGAGATTACTCCCTTTGTGCCCACTGCGCTGAGGGTATGGCGGGAGAATAACGAGGCCACTGCTGCTCGTCAAAGAAAGCCAGAGGATGATTCTGCTTTGCCTCTAGCCAAAGCGGCCCCCAAATCTGGCCCTTCTGTTCCTGTCTCAGTACAAACTAAGCATGATGTTTATGAAACTTTCATGAAGGAGACAGAAGGGCTGCTGTGACAGCTGTAGATGGCAACACAGGCTTGTGTTCCAGCAGCTCATGGAGCAAGACACGAGTAGTAAAACTTAGGTGAAAGAGCCTTTTCCACTGTCAGGGTGTGTTCTAATTTCAGCTCAAGGAGTATTTAGAGCTCAGCCTTGTTCTGGATTTCCTGCACCTGCGAGGGTATTTCATCCAGCAGAGTGGTCACCGAAGCAGTGCTCCTAACATCTGTCTTCTTCCCACCACTGTTTCCATCCCATTGCTTCCCCTTCTCCAATTTTTTGAAAATCTGTACCAGGTTCATCCTAATCATGCATTTTTAACTCTCTTCGTGTGTGCTGTGGGCCCTGGAATAGACATTTCTCAAAAACAATTTGTTTCATCTTTTTGTATTTGAGTTATTTTTAATATTTTCATTTTAACATTTTGTAATATTCTACTTGTAGTGAAATAGATTGAAATTTCATTTCCTAATTCAAAGTAAGATATGGGAGGAAAAATTCACAATTCTTTGATTAAAATTATTTCCAACTGGGGAAAAAAATCTAATTGCTCCTAAAAATCCAAATTGCTTCTAATTTATTTAATTTTAAACTGTTGTATATTGTAAAGAGCATTAATAAAATTTATTGATAAAATATATTACATAATATATAAAATATATTACTCTATTATTTAATTATAATAGCATATCTGTTTTAATGTCATAGCAAAAATTGTTGAATCTTAATCTCATAACGTTAAACAATTTCATAATCATGTAACACTAATTGCCATATAATAAGTAAATGTAGCAAAAATAAATCATTAGCAGAATGGGATAATATTTTTAGTAAAATATATGCTATGAATGATATTTCAGTAAGTCCCAGGAAAAGTAGCACAGCTATTTAAAGTGAACGCACATGATTTCTTAATTAAAAATCTGTATTATAATGGCAATTGTAAGTATCTAGGAAATGTAAGGGGCATACCTGTGTGACATAATTGTCAGATAGGACAAAGACCATGGCATTCAACTTTTGAAGTTCACTATTCCTCTTTAAATGCTATAGTAAATCTTAGTGTCTAGCATTTTCAAAATCTGGAGCACAAGAGAAAAACACATTCATTATTTCTGTCATCCTGGAAGGAAATGTCAGTTCTGGTCATCTTATATACCTTTCTGGCTTCGTGTTGTGTTACACTGTCCTATATCATGGACAACTTTTATCTCGGAAGGAATCAACATCTTGTCTTTTAATGAGACATTTGGATACTTGCATTAGAGAATTGTGTAGAGAAGCCTTTTGTGATGTCCTGTTTTCAGAAAAATGAAACAGACACAGAAACATTTACCTTCTCGGTGAGATGTTATCACCTTATGTATTTGCTTTTTGTTCAATTCCCTAATTTTTGGTCACTAGGAAAATGTAGTTAATTCAGTCTGGACCTTAGATTATGAAAGTCTGGATATTGAAGCTACAGAATACTTTCTTCCAGTGCTTTTTATGAGATAGTTTATCTAAAAAATTTCAACTGGCAAACTAAATGATAGCTGTGTCTAAAATGTAAATCTGCTGTTACTTTTTATTGCCATGTAGTAACAAAATGCAGAAGAACCTAAGGTTTATTGTGACCTTTCTAGGAATAAATTCTTAGACACACATAGATGTATGCACATAGTTCCAAACACTTCAGCGTTTTTAGGCCAGGTTGTACAATTTAAGAAACCATCAACTTATTTGCTATTTCAGAATATGGCAGTTTTCAACTGCCCCTCTGCCAAAGGCCTTCTATTAGCACATATACTGCACTTAAAAAATCGGGTCCCAAAATTGAAAGACCCACTGCAACAAAGAGCCTCTGAGATGAATACACACTTCTCAGGTGAAGAAACACAAATGGCAAATGAATATATAAAAAAATGTTCATCATCATTGGTCATTTGAGAAATGAAAATTAAAAGTTCTGAGATGCCATTTTACCACAGAAACAAGGGCTGTCTTCAAGAAGTCAATGAGTAACAAATGCTGGAGGTTCCATGAGGGAAAAAGGAACCCTTTTCCACTGTTAGTGGGAGTATGGAATGATACAACCTCTATGGAAATCAGTGTGGAGATTCCTCAGAAACCTAGGATTAGAGATCCCATTTAATCCAGCTGTTCCACTCCCAGAAGAAGTAAAATCATCAGACCACAGCATTATATGTGCACCCATGTTTATAGCAGCGCAGTTAGTCATAGCTAAATCTTTGTAACAACCCAAAAGCCCTTCAGCTGAGGAATGAATAAAGAAGATGTGGTATTTTTACACAGTGCAGTATTACTCAGCTTTAAAAAAGGTAAACTTGAGGCTTTTTTTAATTTTTTTTTTTTTTTTTTTTGTAAATCAGTGCTGCTAGATACCATACTCTTCAGTGAAACAAGTCAGACCTATATGTTCAAGCATTGTGTTGTCTCCCTAGTGTAAGAATCTTGAAGAATAAATAAAGTCTGAAGGGTACAATAGATACTATGAAGGGAAATGAACCTGTTCAAAAGGAAGGAATTACTGAGATGAGGAGAAGGATAGAAGAGGGAGGTGGTGAAAGAGATATATCTATGTATGTATGTATGCAAGAAGGCTTGGATGATTGTACTGTGGATTTCTGCTGGTCTATGGAAAGGAGCAATTAATGCTTATATATTTGTCTTCTTTTTTTCTTTTCCCCCTCTTTCTTTTTTCTTAATTTATTATAACTTTTTTCTTTCCTTTTTCAATTGTGCATGCATATAACTGGAAATCTGACCAACTAAATTGAAGAAAACACTATGCAATAAACACCTTTTTATTTAGTGAAACTCACTTCTAACTATCAGTTTTGTTGTTTCCTTCCACTCCCTGGGTAACATTAGTCAACTTATTGGCACTGCATATTGCCTTATCATGTATATCATTTCATATAATTGGAAACAGTTATATGTGGTCTGGCATGACTGACTTGGTTCACATAGCATGTTTCAAGGTCCTTCCACATTTGAAGCATTTTAGCACTTTTTTCCTTTTTATTGCCAAATAAAATTCCAATATATAGGTATACTGCTTTTTTTGGTATAATGCATTTTGATAGACATTTGTATTCAATATTATAGCTTTTATGAATAATAGTGATATGATCAGCCATGTTTAAGTTTTTGAGTGCACTTATATTTTCTTTTTTCTTGGATATGTACCTAGAAATATAGATGATGATTGTATGGGTATATTGTTTTGAGATATTTCAAATTTTTGAAAAGTGACTGCACCACTTTGTATTTCTACAAGCAATGATTGAGAATTATAATTTATCCACATTCTTGTCTACAATGCTGTGTTGTTTGTTACTTACTTTCTTTGTCTTTTTCAGATAGGGTCTCACTATGCAGTTCAGGCTAGGCTTGAACTCACTTTGTAGCCCAGGTTGGTCTCAAACTCACAAAGATCCTCCTGCCTCAGTCCCCTGAGTGTTGGGATTGCAAGCCTGCACCTCCACTTGCAGTATATGTGGTTTTTTGTTTGTTTGATTTAAGCTGTAACCATCCTGTATCTCATAGATTTGATTTCTCTATCCTAATGAGATTGCTCATCTTTTTTTGAGTGGCTGCTGGAGTATTTGTGTATCTTCTCTGGAAAAAATGTTACAAAATCATTCACGCATTTTAACTGGTTTGTTGTAGTCAGGATGAGCACTGAATTTTATCTTCCCTCCCCTTCTTCAAATTTTCCCAGTTCCTTTCAGCTCTGTATTTTATTTCTTTTTCCCTCAGCTTAGAGGACTTTTAGAGTTCCTAGATAGGAAACTGAGAAATCTGTAATGTGCTTAATCCACTTGCATTGTGATGGTGTAGCACAGTTTAGTGTCTGCGCACTGAATAACAAACAATGCTTCATTCTACAGTGAGTCATTGCTAGGACAGAGGAAGTGGTGTTTCTAAACCAAATTTCAGCACAAAAAATAAAATTCTAATCTGAAGCAGCTCCAACTCTATATTCATAAAGTCCCAGTGTACTCATCTCTTTTATTAAAACTGTTTTTTAGGAATGTTTCTGAGATTAGTCGGTATTTTGACACCCTAATGTGATTCTAGTCATTATGTGACAACCAGGGATATTTCCATTGGAAGAATTTTTTTAATATTATTGAATAAGAGAGCTTATCCAAGGTGAAAGAGAAATGGAATTGATTTGTAAAAACAACCAAATGAGCAGAAAACAGAATCTGACTGTCTTTGTGGATCCATTTGCTGTTCCTGAGTCCACATCAGTGGTGACAAGGGATGAGAATCTCCAGAATCCTAGAAAAGAAGATTCTTGGATGACATAACACCAGCAAAGTGTGTAACTGAGCATTCTACAACGTATTATTTGCATGTTATAGTTCTTCCTTCTGTCCTACAATTTTCATGTTTTTAACTTGCTTTACTCAAATGTTCATCTATTTGATTCAACAAATGTGAATTATGCACTTACTTAATATCCGCCAGTGGACCAGCTGATTGGACTCTGAGAAAAGAGGTCTTTCTCTTCACGCCCTTACATTCCAGCAGGAGAGACGAGGTACTTACAATTAATACATAAATGATAATATAACTAAGGTGCAGACACATGCCGCAAAGGAGTCTGTAGTGTCCTTTCCAGCAGCTCCTTGACAAGCTTTTCTTAATGTGCACGGCTACTTTCTGAGACACTGACATGAGTCCAGGGATTTAGTCTTAATCTTTAGTTCCTGATTTTAGTTGGCCATGCATTTATTTGTTGAAAAATACAGAAAATATTTCAGTGTTTGTGATACACAGCACTGACATTGCTGCTGTGATAGCAACCAATCATTTTACTCACTGATCTGATCCTCTTTTTTTCTTTTCCATTGGTGTAAAAAATTGCTCCCTAAAGAGTACATACAAGGGCTGGCCAGAAACCTCAGCAGAGTAAAGCGCCTGCTTAGGCAGGGCACAGCAACTGGGGTTCGATCCCTAGCATGCTGTTCTGGCTGCATCCCCAGGACGTGTTGAAAAGGCAGTTGAGACTGAGTATGGTGGCACACACCTATAATCTCTGCACTTGGGAGGTTGAAAACAAGAGAATCCCTAAAAGTCTGATCTACTTAGTGAGACTCTGTAGACACTGTAAACCCTGTCCTAAGTACATTAAAAAAAAAAAAAAGTATACACAGTATAGCTTGGTGCTTTCTATACTTGAAATGATTTTTTTTTTTTTTTGGCTCACTTGCTTCTGTCCCTAGCTTTTCAAAATCATTCGATCATAAAGAATCTACTCATGCACTCAGAGGATCCAGTTTTTCGAAGTGCCCAGACTAGTTATGAACTTATTAAAAATTTAAGATAGTTGAGCGCTAGCTTGGGTGCCCTCATTAGAAACATCAAAATGAATGAGTCTCCAAAGGGTCATCTATAAGTAGGGTAATGAAATAGTATAATTTCTAAGGAAAGAAAATGCCATGTAATGTTAGTTAACTCTTTATTTATTGTTTGACTGGTAAAATTCTTAAAACAATATAAAGAGCTTGATAGAGAAATTTGTAAAGACCAAAACAAGGCATCATTAAGGGGACTAATTCGATGGACGAAGTGGAATGGCAATTGTATTTCACAGGCTCTCTTATGGGCCTTTAACAATCTCCATCACCTTATGGTGCCTTTCCCCAATCTCTTTTATTCAACAATAAATTCTCTTACATATATACTCTTTTTTTTTTTCTTTCTTTCTTT
>NW_004524688.1:3022656-3038131 GCF_000260255.1 Octodon degus
ACCGGACCTGGGCTAGGATTGGGTCTGGGGGCTCCCGGAACTCGGCAGAAAATCCTACTCGGCGGGCGGGGTGGGGGAGGCACTGCGGAATGGTGGGGGGCGGCCCGAGGGGCTGGGAGAGGGTCTGGCCCACGCTGCGCCTGGGCTGGGACTGGTCCCGCCGGCGCAGGGTAGCAGCAAACTCTCCGCACACTCACCGGACCTGGGCTAGGATTGGGTCTCCATATATACTCTTATGCTCAGGAAGGCAATAGCGAAAACACTGAGCCTTCCCTGGGCCATTTATTCAAAATTTAAACTGCTCAACTGATGATCAATGCTCTTTTATTGGAATTTGACTAATTCAGGTTGAAAATAAACAGATAATAGTGTATTCAACTCCTTTATTACACAATTGGGAAGGACGTTTTGCATCAAGTTTACCTTTTAATTTACTCAGGTTTGAAGCAAAGTATAATTGGTCTCTCCAACAATAGTGTTTCCATAGTACATTATATACCACTGTTTCAAATATTTGGCATTTTTCTGCTCTCCACTAATATAGGAAATATTTTAGTATCTTATTGCTCATTCTTTTAGTTCTTTGATGTCTAACACTTAGTTTACCATGTCGTAGTTGCATTATAGCTGTTTATATCTCTGAACAAATAAAGACTCACTTCTTATTTTAAATCTATATAAATTGAAAGCTATGTATTAGTACAAATGTAGAACTACTTCAAATTCTTTATATGGCCTTTTTTGAGTATTTGTAACATTGAACCCTTATTTAAAAATCTCTCTTTTTTCTTCTCTTCTGCATCCCATATACTTAGTAACTATTTTTTCTTGTGGATTTTTAAGTCCTCTCTTCTATGTGCCACCATGATTTGTATTGTAAAATGCCTCTTTTCTTGATCCCACTCTGCCACCACATGGGGGTCTCTTATGTATTAATATAGTAATAGACAATGAAAGAATAATGTGTCACTGTAAAGTTTCTATTTCAGTTGTACTCTGGAGATTCTTCCTTATTTAACTAGAGTTCAGACTAGTGATAGTTTTCCAGGCTGGCAGTCCAGAGATAAGGGTATTTCATCTCAAGTGTGTCTTTGTATATTTTCCCTGAATGACACTGAATATAGCAGTAATGTAAATGACATTTATAAAATAGTAACCCAGGCATCTTGCAGGTCATCTACATAGCTACCTCAATTGTCTAATGCAATTGTCACAGTACATTCATAAATGTATCCATTATCATGATTTTGTCCATTCATGTAAATTCTATTTTTAGAGGACAAATGATACTAAAAAAATGATTTCAAATATTCCAAAACAGGTCTTTTGATACTTCTCTAATTATTTCAGTTCTATCAGTGTCTAATGTAGTTGTAACTACAATTTATAGGAATTTTCTACAATTAAGAAAATTATTTCTCACAGCTTTTTGAAAGAAACTGGAATTTGAATCCTAAAACTTGTCCTAGACCCGTAGATGTAAATCCTTCTGAAGTTTGCTCAACTGCTGTTGGTTCTAATACCTCACTGGACATGAGTAGCAAACAGTAAGCCTAAATTAAATTTTATGATTTGGTTATACAGCATTTAATATATATTCTAAATTTGGAAAGAAAAACTTGAACTTAACAATACAAATATTTTTGTAACAGGTCAGGTGCTTTAAAGTAATTTAGAGTTTACTAAATAGTAGTTTCTTTGGTAAAAGAGAATTAATATATCTGTGCTGTTTACCCTGGAACTCTCTGGCATCAAGTAACTCTAATAGTAAAGGTATTATGACTATTAATTTCTATGAATAAAAAGTTATCTGTGGGAGGGTATTTTATGTTCTATTATAAGACAAAGAAATACATATCTTACAAAAGATCTTTTAAGTAAAGACTTAAAACTACAATATAAAATACCATGCAAGATCCAGCGAGATAGTCCAGCTGACTAAGTGCCTGCTTAGGCAAGTGCAGGGACCAGGATTTGATCCCTGGCACCACACGCCACACTGGTCCCACCACCAGGGCCCACTGAGCCAGCAGCAGAGAGTGGGCGTGGTGGTGCACACCTGTAACCCCAGAGCTGTGAAGGCTGAAAACAGGAGGATCACTAAAGTCTGAGCTGCACAGTAAGACCCTGTACCAAATATCTAAATGAATAAATAAAGTACTGTGCATACTACTCTAAAAACACAAATGTGTATAAGATTCTTATATTGTGGCTCAGTGCAATGAAAAATAACTAGCATGCAGTGCTTTAGTTTGTTTTATTCTCAGACACACAGACACACCCCTTGGGGGATATTAAAAGTGTAACAATTCTCATTTTACACCCAGAGAAACAAACCTTGTAGAATTTAAATGACTTCCCCAAGGGTATAGGTTATTTTTACAAAGTAATGAGTCTTGAACTCAGGTACTTTTATTCTAAATTCAGTGTTTTTCTATTGCATTCCCTTTCAGAAATCATCTCGATTCACTTGATTCTAATAAACACTTAAGATGGTAGCCATTATTCTACATCTTTATTTGAACTAAAGAAACTTTCCTTCCATCAGCCTCGACAGCTGGGGAAGAATCCTAGGGGAATTCTGTTGTCAGGCAATTTCAAGCAGCAAAGCTAAAGGTGACAACCTAGCCCTTAAGATTTATGTGCTCACAATAGGCAAGAGCAGAAAGTGAAGGAGGAATTTTTGATAAAGAAATATGATCATTTGTTTTCAATAAGTAGAACTACAGTTCAACATAGTCTTGTGCTCTTAATACTATAAACACTTCATGATCATTAAACATTTCCCAAGACTTCTGAACTGATAGACTCAAGGAATTCAAAGGATTTCATGAACAGAGAAAAGTTCCAAGGAGATTAAAGATAATGTATAATTCTACATTTCCTCGTAGAACATTCCTACTTTTGTTTAGAACCATCTCTGTTGGAGGCAGGTAAATGTTTTGAGAGGGCTGAGAGCAATAAGGACAGAGTAGCTAATAAATTATCTAACAGACTGTGAAGTTTCAAAATAAGGTTCTAGTTTTGGATCTAGAAAATAGGACACAAATGTACCAATTATAGAAACAAGAACTATTTAGAGAGCAAGATTTGATGAAAAACAATTGACTTTGATTTGAGAAATGGAACTTCTTCCTGTTCTCTTTCTCATCATTCCCAAGAACCTTTCTTGCTTTTCCAAGCTGACGGCCATTTTAAAAATCTTTCAAACCTGAGCAAAAATTCATGTACCTACTACTTGACCTTGTTCTGGTAAAATGATGCCACTGGGGTTACTGAGCTGTGAACATCTATTTCCACCTCTGAAAAAGTCTGAGTACGAAGCTTTGGGAATTTCATGTTCACTTTTTTGCACCCTTTCTTACTGTCAGGCCATCAACTGTCACATCTCTGATTCCCAGTATGCCAGCCTCTCACAGCTTCAAAAGAAAGGTTAAGCTGCTTCAGGCTTTGTGGTTTTTTGGGGCAAGGTTAAAGAAAGATCCTTTATGAGTCTATCTAATAAAATCTTGCACTAATCTGTTTTAAAGGTTTCATTTCAAAACCTGAATAATAACAGTGTTCTTTGCATTTAATCATCCCAAGTTATAACATCTCCACTTTGTTGGCAGTATCAAAACATAACTGCTTATATAATTTAAAACTTATGACACAGTCATTTGTTTCTAGTGTATTAATTGTAGTTGCTGTGTCGAATGTGTGATCAGCTCTCCTTTGCTAATCTTTGAGACAGAAGGTAACCCCCCCAAAAAAAAAGCTTCCCAAATTTGTCTTAAAAACTGGCTTAATTATAAACCTTGAAAAAGTTTGACTAAGTTTTAGTGAAACTATCACTGTTCTTTTCCTGACCTTAGTAAAAGAATGGCAAATGTGATCGGAATTAACTAACAGTAAATAACATAGTCTTTGAGAAAAGATGTCCTTAAGCCAGATCATAATTTTGGGCAAAAAGTACAGTGTGTTTCCCTTTGTCAGTTATTTCTGAACAGTGGCACAATTATGGCACTTACATGAATGAATGTTTTCAAGTGTCATTCATGAAAATTAGATGGACAAATTTTATCTCACAGATTTTTTTGAGATGAGTATACAAGAACTATAAGCTGTGAAATGTAATTTAACAAATTATGTCCACGCATTGCTGGAATGTAGAATTTCAGAAGCCAAGAATTCTTCATACCTTTTAATGAAACCAATAACTTTAAAAAATAAAAAGTTTTTGAGATATTACACTTCACATTATTTTAGGCAGGTGTATTCCTGTGAACAAAATCAAATGTTTTGTGCATCAAAGTGGATGTTTTCATATATGTACACGTTATATAATGAACAAATCAGAATATTTACCATTTTCATACCCTTTATTCTTTCTCTATGATGAAACACTGGAAAACCTATTTAAAGTAAATTTTAATTTAACTTCATTATCATAATCCATTCTGGATTTTTCCTTTCTGTTTTAAAAATCAGCCATTCATAGAATAGATACATTAGTAGGCTATGTTTCCTTATAAGCTATGTTACCCTATTTTGAAAGAATGCTCAGATAATAATAAAACTAACTGAAAATGGACCTAGGTTCTTCTATTTTACTTAAGTTAATTTTGCTCCATCAAAAGAACAGAAAATGATACTTTCCTTGCAAAGAGATTTTGACATATAGTACTGAGAACAGAAACACCAAGATGACTAGATTGGCAGCAAGTTGGACTGGGTTTTGTTTCCAGAGAAGCATACTAGGTTTCAACACATGCCAGTGGAAAAAGATAAGATATGATTATTCCTCAACCCAAACACAATGTACCTGTAAGTCTAGCATGCAAAGGGTAGTTGATATTTTTAGCCACAACTATACTTATATGTAACAATTACTCCAGTTTTTGAGGTTTTAGGATGTTAATTAATTATATTCCTGCCTCTTCTGTGTTTTGAAACAATAGAGAAATACATGTTGTGTCAACAGGCTTTATTATTTGCTATACCACCAAGGAACATAGTTTGGGGAATTGAGCTCGTATGTGTGGTCATAGTAATCTGTCCACTCATTTCTACTGGATGAAATTACAGCCTTGGGCCTCGAGGGAGTCCCCAGACAATTAAATGAAGGAATGAGGGACAGGCCACATAAGAAGAGGGGAGTTTTATCTTCTGAGTGAAGATAGAAATTTGAAAACAGATTATTGCCTTACAGTATTGCTTCAAAATGTTAAGAATGACAAGGACTTACAACCAAGAAATGATTTGTTCTTCAACAGCAATCTTTTCCACTAGTTGTTTGATGAAAAAGACATACATGCTAAGAAAACAATGTTAAAGAATTTGGTTTTACTAAGTGGAAAATATTTCGTCTGAAGAGAGGATGAATAAAACAATAATTTGGGAAAATTATTGCAGAAAGATGTAAAAAATTTAGAACACTTTATATGAAGTTTAGAAAATCTAAATTAGTACTGAGGAGGCTCAATTGACTACAAATTTAGTTTGTTTAATCTAGAGTTAATATGTTTTCTCTTCTTTCTGATTAGTCTATAGATAAATCATCCAGAGTGGCTCTTAGAAGTGATTGGATATTGAGTATGTTTGATTCAGGGGAATAGAGACAGGGAATGAAAGTGGAGGAGAAAGAAAGAAAAGAGGAAATATCATAATATGTCAATGTTCAGGAAAAAAATGTATTGAGTAAAATAAATATTCCACACATATGAATCTACACTATCCTAAAACTTTTTCTTTGCAAGCCTTCCTAAGGACAAACTGACCCTTTTTGCTGAAAAATCAGTTCTGTTTCATTTATATTGATTAGTAAGGCCTTGCTTTCTCTAGGCCTGCAAACTCAGTAAAGCACAAGAATATAAAGCCCTGCCCAAATGTTTGCAACTCATTGAAGAGGTGGGACTAAAAAGACCTCTTGAACACCTACCTAATAATGCCCTGAAAAATCAAGAAGACTCTCATTGCATATGTTCAATGCCCAGTTAAGCCAGTTCATTCAAGTTCATTGTCCATTTGGACCCTTGTAAACTTATTTTCCTTACAGTCTCTGCCAAATTGTTATCCGGCCAACTTGTCACACCTGCAACATTACAAAAATTCTCATTTTTATCCAGTGACCAAAACAGTCAGCCAGACAGACATGTGTTGCATTAGTCAGCATTCCTTTCACTGAGACCCAAAACCTGCTATCCACTTAAAGGACAGGCTTGGTTTTGATCGCACTTTTGGGGGTTTCAGAGGGTAGGTTAGTAGGACTCCAGGCAGAGACGGTGTGGTGAAGGAACATAATGGAGCAGAGATACTTAGTTTTTACTGGCTGGGAACCTGAGCAGGGCAGCAGCACCAGAGGGGAAGAAGCCAGAGACCAGGTCATTTTTAGGGTCGCCCCCTCTGTGACCAATTCAGACATCCCCATAAATGTGCTTTATTAATATCTTGGTGGCTCCCACGTCAGTCACACTGACACACTTAATGTTAATACTGTCGCACACATTTATGGGTGTTACACTGTAAGCAACAGAAAAATTAAATACAATACGATCTCTTCATTGTTTTATCTGCATCCTATATTATTTTACCCATTTCCTTTCTGGAAAATAATGGAGCTGACTGAGTTAAGCTTAGCATAACTTTTTCTTTTGAATTAAAGATGTAGAGTAGTATAGTATAAGTCACATGTGATTTATTATTCATAAGTATCAAGAACTAAATACTAATGTTTATAAGATGGTGATGGTATCTGGACATTCACTAGAAATCTAATAAATTTCTTTTCTCATTTAATAAGCAGAGTCTGGGCCCCGTAATAATTATCAAGATGTAAAGCCATCCAAGATAACTATGAAGGTTTACATAAGAGTAAATGTTATTCAGATAGATTTACATGCCTTGAATTGCAATGAGAGCTTCCATTTCCACTGCTAGAAATACCATGTTTTCTGAAAATTGTCACTAATCTGAACTACCACAAATTTCCCTCCCTGCAATAGCCAGATTATTTTTAGTAGAGAGAACTTGAGCAGATGAAAATAATCATATGGTTCTCCTAAATTAAATCTGTTAGGAACTCATAAAAGTGAATCACTGTATCTGTAAGTCTTTGTCTCCATTATTCAAATCTAATGAAAGAGGACAAAAAATCACTATGATTTACGTCCTGTTATCACTGTGATTTGTCTACAGTGAAACTGTCAACACTTAGCAATATAATTGAAGACATCTTCTGGGGTAAAGATAGTTTGACAACTAAAAATTGTGAAGAAGCAAATACATTATTTGACACTTGATGCATTTGATGTTTGTACTCTACACTGAAGGACTCCTAGTGAATAGTGATGGTGATTGACTATAAAATCTCATCAGAGCTGCTCAGTGTAGCAGTTGTCCTTTCATGTACAATAATACAGATTTTTTAAAAACTGTTGCTTTTTTGTTATTATAATTCTCTGAGAGGAGAAAGTATGGTATCAATTTAGATTATAAATGCTTGCTTTCTGTTATATGAAATGTGTCTTAGCAGTGGAACTAAATTACTTGCCGAATTAGGTCATTCCTACTTCTTAGGAAAATTCTCCAAAGCCAGAGATACTCTGTTTGAACAGTTGCTAACTTAGCAGTAGCAGAAACTCAGTGCCAGCATGGATACTGCTCAGGTTAACGTTGACACCAGCAGC
This sequence comes from Octodon degus, assembly GCF_000260255.1. NCBI lineage: Eukaryota > Metazoa > Chordata > Mammalia > Rodentia > Octodontidae > Octodon > Octodon degus. Next base: position 3,030,324 of record NW_004524688.1, read on the forward strand.
AGCTGCCTCCTTATGTTGTTTTTTTCTGCTTGAACATACTTATATAAAGTGAAGTAAATGTCTGACTTCTCTCTTTCTATTTTTATGCTGCCTTCAGCAACTAATGCTTGTAGGGCTTGTTATTGTCTAAGAGAGTTTTCACATTAATCATCTCTTTCTTGAATCTATTTGATGCTCTATTCTTATTGTTTACATATTACAAATAAGACAGTAAGATGTTCAACTGATTAGCATGATCACTAATAAAATTAGTTTATATCTTAGATCTTCTCAGTCCTGGTCAATTGTGGTGATTGTGTCTTTCTTGTACTATGGTAAGTGCAGTATTCTCTAACATGTATTAACTATGTGTGAAGTATTATGTTGCATTTTATCTTATTTAATCACAGATCCTATGAATTTGGTAAAAAAAATTTCTCACATTGCAAATAATGCAGTTATTGTTGTTGTTTGCAATTATTCAGAAACTTTCTGAACATTATGTGGTAATTGCAATTCAAACACAGTCAATCAGACTCAAAATTACAAAGACTTTGTTATTAACAGGAAATCTTCATTCCTTTAAATTCTGTACCTTGTCTTGTTATACCTCTGAAAAGGAATTATGTTATCAAAAAGTATTAGTGTAGATTAATATGTCTAAGAAATTGCACAGAAGTAGTTGACTTTATGGATAAAAATATCTGAGAAATTATCTTGTTAGGGATATGTGTTCCTAAAATCAATATCAGGTTGTGTCTTAATTGCTTTCCTTGATGCTGAGACAAAATACCAACATTCTCAAATTAAAGGAGGAAGAGTATACTTCAAGTCACAGTTTGTAGAGGCTTCAGTCTGTAGTCAACTGGTTCTAAGGCAGGGTGGCAGGGTAAACAGGAATTGCAAAGGGGAAAAAAGTCCATGGCAGAGCAGGCTAAAGGCAGCAAGCAGCAAGCAGTGAAGTACTGCCAGCAGCAGCAGCAACAACTGCAGCAGCCAGCCTGCCTTTCCCTTCTATTTCCACTAAGGCACAGATATTTCGGGTTGTGCCACCCACACCCATGGTAGACCTTCAATTATCCACACCCAGAACTATGCCAAACCAACTAGTGGACTAATTTAGTACCACACACCCTTAATCCCAGTAGCACACACTTTACATCCCACCAGCTCTGAAAAAACCCACTTATGAGTACATAAGGACTTGGGGGCATATCTAGGTATAAACTGTAATAGGTTGGGAGAATTTGGTACTGTTGTTCTTGCTCAGAATTCTTCTTTATCTTATGACTTTCCTCTTATTGTCTGTTTTCTACCAATTCCTTTAGTCTTAGTTTAGGAAAACTTTCCCCTGCCCAGTAAACTAGGTAATTGGTCTCTCCTATTTACCCCACAACAATCAATATGTTAAGTATGTTTAATAACATCTATTCTCTTGATTGGTAAAATCTCATTCCATGTTTTGGCTCTAGAGTCTAGCAAAATTCTCTGCTATAAGATTCTAGCTATTATTTTTGAAGGAATTAATAAATTGATATCTTAAAACCTTATCAAATGTTTCCAATTAAGGAAATGGATAAAAAGATATGGTAGAAGTTTCAAATATTGATGAAAAAAGATGAAGAATGTCTTTTATTAACTAGAACAATTAATTAATCAGAAACATTAATGAATTTTCATAAACCAGTGCAGAACTATCCACTGATGTAAACATCCAAATGAAAATGTAAACTAAATCTTAAAGACTATTGGCAAACCAGTAGAAATTGTGCTATTTTGTTATTTTGGCTGCTATAAGCCATATTCACTGGGATACATTACTTTCCCATTATATTTAAGATAGATAATTTAGAAAGTTTAAAAGAAAATATTTTATTTTGATGTACAGAGTAATTTTCAAAGAAAATTACATGTTGTGTTGCCAGAAAATGGGGAAAATGTGTTGAACAAGTAAGAAAGGCCCAAAGTAGATAGTATAAACAATGAAGTGCCTTGCTCCATTTTGGCCAACTGTGCCATGGGAATTGTTTTCTTCAAACACTAGCCTCTTCTGTTCAATCTGAACTCTGAAACTGTTCAACTATTAGAACAGGTTAAGGAGGACACCAGCCCATTTCCAGAATCAGGTTTTATGAAACTGGAAATTCCTACTTCTTTCATAAGTTGGAAGGTGGGTGGAAAATGCCCACCATGTTGTATAGAACCTCTGGAAATCCTCCTTTAGAAAAGCCAAGGGTACTAGTCTGACTACCAGAGCAAGTCTTTGGTGTTAACTTTTCAGCCATGAGGCATTTGCTCTTCAGCCCTCATCAAGCCATCCACATGGATCAGAGCCTATATGAGTTGAAACAGTGTGTCTACTAGAGAAGTCCTAGAAGCTAAACTAAGTAATTTGGTGGTTCTATAACCGGGGATGTATATCTTTATCTCCTTAGGATGTTGTTCATTGTGTCAGTTTGAGAAATTTAGAAGTTTAACTAAGTGACTCAGGTATAGAATAACTGATAACAAGAACAAATAATCTCTTTTTGTAGACCGCACTGTTCAATTTTTCCAGAGAATTTACCAGAAGTCTTAATACAGTTAATGTGCAGAACTAAGTCTATAAAATGTTGCTGCTTTTAGAAATTGTAGGCAATAAATTTAAATTAGAAACACAACACGAAAATTTAAAACACAAGGTTTATTTTTCTTTTATCTTTTTAATTTTTAAATTTTTGTGGGGCAGGGTATATAGCTCAGTAGAATAAGTGCAAGGGTCTGAGTTCAATCCCTGGTTCCACAAAAAAAAATAAAAAATAAAAAAAAAAATTGCAACTGAGGAACAGAACCAGAGCCACCTGCTTGCTAGATAATGGTTTTTACCACTGAGCTAAGTCCCATAATGGAGTTTTGTTTTGAATTTCTGAGGTAGCTAAGGAGGTAAGATAGGCTTTGATTTTACTATATCTCCCAGTATCCTCTTTTTCAGCCTCCTGAGTGCTGGGCCTGCAGGTGTGCACCAGCATGCCCAGCTTTTGTGTTTGTTTTTATAAAATGTGTGGATATTTTCAAATTTAACACCTTCGAGTAGGTAGAAATTTAGTTTTTGATCCCATCCAATATTTAAAATTATATTCTCTATTTAAAATTTTTAATGAAGGACCCCAGGGAAGTGTTCAAATATATTGACTTACAACAGAAAGTATCTTTCTGTTAAAAGAAATAGCCTCAGCACTTAGGAACTAAAGTGAAATACAAAATTATCTCTTCTTAAAATTTCCTTTCTCAAAAGGTCTTTCACCTCTTTGGAAAATGGCTATGTATATTGCCCCTCAGTGACTTTCCACAACCTAGAGCCTATGCTTTTGTGAGATCCCTTCCTCTATGACTTCCTTGTAAGCAAAAGGATACAGCAAATGTGGGGTGTCTATCATGCCTGTTTTGTGTTACCTAGTTCTTCCGTTAACAACATGAGAAAAGATTGCATAATAGGAGATGGAAGTAGATACCCTTTTTGGCAACATGTTGAAGTCGGCTTTCCAAGCTGAAGACTCTCATGTGGTAAAGAACCAAAAGAAACCTCCAGCCAACAAACAGCAAAAATTGATACCCTCAAAATTATCATGTAGAAATTGATTCTGCCAAAGCCATGTTTTGTTCATCCATTCATGTTCTGAGGTTTCCCTTCCAGTTTGAGAACATTATGACTAATAAAATTGTCAGGAACATTTGTATTTAATTTTCTTTATGGTCATATTTTAACTTATACTGTTGAATACAAGTGGGATGACTTAGGTTAACTCCATGTTTACTTATTTTTTTTTTAATGCCAATGTGCTATCAGAAGCAACAATTCTAGTTTACATTTACATCAGCAGTATATGGTTACAACTGCTTATATTTTGCTAGTACTTGTTACAAGCATTAAAAAAATCTTTTGGAATGCATGTGCTTAGATCATTGTAATAGATTTTATGGCTACTCTATGAAATCTGTAAGAAAAGATTCTTCATTTGTATTCTCAGAGTTCAAGAGTTTTTCAATAAATATTTGGTGAGTGGAAGATTTTGGATCAAATTTTATTATTATTATTATATTCACTTGTTACTATTTAAAACTTGCATTTGCTATAAGCACAGTGATGTGGTTAGCTTTGTCCAAATTACAAGATCTTTAAGTTAAACAGGGTAAGAGGTGCAGAACAATATCTATTATTTGACAGATGGAGATTTCTCCTTTATCAGAGTCATATGTTGCATGCTGTAGAAAGTGCCATAACCCTTGGGAGCAGTTGGGTAATAGGGAAATAGCAGCAAAGGAAGAATAAAACACCTTCAGTGGGCTAAGTTAGTTCCCTTGGAAATGGCCTCTTATTGCTCAGCTAAACTAAAAATAGCCCTGCCCAGGAAGTTTGGTTTTGAGAAATAAGAAATAACACAGTAGTAGCCAGTTTTTAGCTACAACGTGCCAGGTTCTGTGCAAAGGTATTTATGTCAGTGTATTATTTCATTTAACCCTCATGACCACTATGTGAAGGAGCTATGTCACTCCTAAAGTTTTCTAGTAAAGAACAGTAAGTGGAATGTGTAAATGACTCTGACTCAGAGGATATAGGTAGTCATTCATAGAAATGGGCTGATACAGGCTTATGTACTTCAAAGCTTCTTCTTTTGATCATCCTATCACATATAGATATAAAAAGATAGAGAGGACTCGGGCCTCCAAATATAGCTCTTATAAAGACAGCTTTGCTATTGTTTTATTATGTTCCAAGTATAAAGTTCAAAATATTTCGGTCCCTCAAATGAGCCCTTTGGTCCCTTAGGTAAAGCCTTTACATAGCTTTAAGTATTTATGGAATTATCTGGGAAAATAAAAAAAGAAGGGATCAGTGTTCTGTGGGATGCACCTGGGGAAATTCTGGCTTTCATATACTCCCTCCAGTTTGCTCCTGTAGATCTCCTTTCTGCTGTTGAAACAAGATGGATCTGTTTCTTTTTATAACAATTTACTGCATATTTTGAAGAAACTAGATGGTTGTTCTAATTGCACTTCAGTGGATTACCAAATGTTTTATATTTTATTGAACACATTGGGTTTGTGTGTGTGTGTGTGTGTGTGTGTGTGTGTGTGTGTGTTTATAAGGTCAATTACGACAAAGAATGTGTCTTATTGTGTGGTGTGAATAATAAATAGTTCCATGTATACTTAGTTAATATTTAGTAAAAACAAATGAACCACCTTAAAAAAAAGAAGAAAAAAAAAGGCACTGAGCAGATTTTGGTTTTTAAATTTTTTATTATTTTTTACTCATGATGAGAAAAGATAAAATAGCAATGAAACAGTTTCAGAACAGATTAGTAATACAATTACAATAATTAATACATTGTATATTGTCTAGGTAGTAGTTTTTCAGAGGACAAGATGCAGACATGATATCTTGTCTAAACAATATTAGTACAAACCTTTCTTCTCATTGAACTAAGCAGATTTTGAATCTCAGGCCTTAGTTTGCTCACTTCTGCGATAGCTGTTAGGTTAGTCAACTTTTTGTTGCTATGACAAATACCTGAGATAAATCAGCTTTTAAAGCAAAAAGATTTACTTTGTCTTATAGTTTTAGACATTTCATACCTTGACTAATTGGCCATACATTGCTTTGGGCCACCAGGTCAGGAGTACATTCACCTCATGGTCAGGAATGGGAAAAAAAACATTTAAAAGAGAAAGAGGGTTGGTTCCCACAATGCTTTTCGTGAGCATTATTGTAATGATCTGAAAGTAACCCGCTAAGCCCCACCTCTGAAAATTTCCACCAGCTCTAAACAGTATCACGCTAGAAAGTAATCACTTTAACACTTGGGTCTCTGTGGGACATTTAAAATCAAATTACTGAGAAGTTGCTAAAGTAATTTCTGTAGTACGTTTAGTTGTAACCATTACTAGGCAAAAAAGGACCAAATTTTCCAAAAAGCAATCAAATGATTTCTTACTAACATATATAGATAGATAGATAGATAGATAGATAGATAGATAGATAGATAGATAGATAGATCTTACACAGCTCTTTTGGCAGTTCTCTAGATTTGAGGACTAAATAGCTTTTGATTCTTTTGTTGACATGTTATAATCCATTACTCCTTCTAGTCATATTTCTTTTGCAGGTTTTTTAATCTTTTAATCTAATGATCTTTCTTACTCATGTACAAGGCTATTAATTATAAATGCTTTTGTCATACAGTTGTTGAAACACAGTAAGCAATGAGTCAATGAAAATTTTATATTTTCTAAAATTAGAAATTAAATCTATTTTGTAGCAATATGTATTCACTCAGATCTTTTTTCTATTTTCAAGATAGGCAGAGTATTAACACTATGCATGTGAATAGCATGCGTAATGTAGCATATTTTGCTACATTAAATTCACATATTCAAAACAATATCTTAATAGGTTTTAATTTGATTTAATACTTCTATCACTGCATTATAGTTTAAGAAGGAATTTATGAATGAGTTTTCATCATTTCTATGTAGACTTGCAGGTCCTATGGTAACTTGTCATAGATAATGTAAAGGAATTGTTGCATAAAGGTCTTAATTGCTGTTTAGATACCAAAATTATGGTATCTGTTTTATCATAGCTAATTTTTTGGAACTGTTGCATAAATGTTTAATTGTTATTTGGACTCTCCATACTAAAATTTGAAATTGAGTTATCTGTGATCTTCACACAAAAGCTTTCATCTTTCTAGAATTTGTAATTTTTGATGCCAGAAAGTGAACAGTAAATGGCACCTAACACCTGCCTTTGATCATTAGTGATCTTCTCCAGCCTTTACCATGTAAATATTTCTTTCTTCACAGCATGTGCCTCATTTCCAAAGAAACTTCTATGTTGCTAAGGAAAACCACTACTTATAGCATTTGCTTCAGGGCTAGCTGCAATGAAATAGATTCCATTTAAACTCTGAAACTTTTCTGAGCCTCTGCGCTGCTTGTGCTCATTGAGAATCACCAGCAATCACAGCTCGAGAGCCACAGCCCAGCACAGTTGTCTCAACAGAGGTAACCTTGTTCCCTTAACAGCGATGTCTGTGGTCCTTGGACAGAAGGAACATTAGAAACTGCTCTTGATGGAGCTCTTAGTGTTCTGGGGAGAGTGAAGAGAGGAAAACCACACTTTGGCTATTTTCTATGGAATTTGGCCACACTGAAACAATGAGACTAAGTCAAGACACATTACTTTAGATGGTAAAGCCAAGAGTCATAATGGTAACCTGAGTGTTTACTATGATCTGTGTAATTTTGCTAGAGATGGCCCTCTGATTGGACGAATATTTTATACTTGTCCCAAAATGAGAGAAATCTGATGTAGCCATTACCTACATCAAAATAGAGATTAAAACAAACATCAAAATAGAGTAAAACAAACAAATATGCAACTATTCTACATCTTCATAATAGTGTTGAATTAGGATTATATGACAAAATTATGGCTGCATTTATCTCCGTTGACTGACTTACCTGAAGCTATGAAACTGAAACTGATGAATGTGACTGAAGTTCTAAATTTTATTGCTTCATCACTCTTTCTTTTCAAGATCTTTGCAGTTTTTAACGAGTGAATATGTACATATGTAAGGAAATCAGATACATAGATTGTTTTGTAATATAAATAACTGCTTATAAGAGTGTTAGTCACCTCCTTGCCCCTTTTCTTCACTCCTTAGTGCTGAGCTACACTTTGGCTTTTTTTGTTTTGATTTTCCTCTCTTGGTCTCTGTCTCTGTCTCTGTCTCTGTCTCTGTCTCTCTCTGTCTCTCTCTCTCTCTCTCTCTCTCTCTCTC
>NW_004524688.1:3038231-3053645 GCF_000260255.1 Octodon degus
ACACACACACACACACACACACACACACACACACACACACACTTTCATTCTCACTCTCTCCCTCATTTCCTCCTTCACTTTTATTTTTTTAATTGTATTTGGATCTTCGGGGTTTCACTACACAGATTGCACTCAGAGTGATCCTCCTATTTTCAGCCTTCCAAGTGCTGGGATTATTAGGTGTGTGCCACCAAGCCTAGTCTGAATCCCTGTCTCAGTGCACCCTGCTGGGGTTCAAACCCAGGTCCCTGTGCTTGTCTCAGCAGGCACTTTAATCCACTGAGGTATTTGGCCAACCCTCCTCGCTAGCCCTCCTCCCTAGCTTTTAATCCTCCAAGCTCAACCTTCCCTATTGCTTTGTCTATGGGTGTGGGCTACCACACCCAACTGCCTCCCCATTCCTAGTACTTAATTTTCTTTTACATTGTCCAAGCAGAGTAACATTCTCTTAATTCCACAACTATCATTACAACTATTTACTAGTGTGACAGGCTGAAAATGACTACAGTGGGATTCACAAAGAAAATGGAACTTTTTCTCCTTTGTGATTGGACTGATGTTGTCTTAATAAGCCCTGACCCTACTCTGAGTCTAGGAGAACATTCCCTTGCTGATTAATTGTGTGTCATTGTATCGTGGGCTTCCAAGACTGATGCACATCTCTAGAGTTGGAGAGTTACAAGAAAAATTAACAGGGCTGGATATGTAGTCATACACATAGCTGAAATACAGTACAATATCTGCATAGGTACACAAAGATATGGCCAGAGGGAGCCAAAGGACTCTCTCCAGGGATTTCACAGAGGCACTTATTCCTCCTACAACAGCTAGCAACCCCAACAGAGCCCAGGGCCTTAGGAGGGGCTGTTTGTGTAGGCATCTCTTCTCAGTGCTTATTAAAATTGCAGATTCCCAGTGATGAAAGTGTTAGACACGAATCATGTAGTTTGTCCAAACAACTTAAGGCTCTGCAAACCACCCACATGCATAAGGAAGTGGTGAGGACACTTCTGAAATCCAACTTCTCAAATACCAGCTCATTGCCAACCTTGAAAGCAGTTCTTTCTAACAACAGCGGCTTTAGGCTTGCTGTACCAGTGGCTTTTGGGATAATGATCTGTGAATTCAGAAGCCTGCTTCCTTTGAGGTCTGAGTTAAATTGTTTCTGTATATACCATGGCTTAGTTTCTATCAAGTGGAACTCAGCCTTCCACATTTACTCTGCTTGCTTTCTTCTAGTGTATGTGTGTATGTATGTATGTAAAGTATGTGTACTGGTGAAAGTGATAAAGTTCATGCATTCAGACCTGAAGAAGTAGACATGGCTTCTTGAATGCCTTCCTCAGAATTTCCACTAGCCTCTTGTGCTAGGTGGCTAGGCTGTTCTGGACTGATTCCTGAAGCAGGGTTGGTCCTTGTGCTAGCTCCCAATGTCTGATTCAGCTCCTGCATCATGAACCATTGCGTTGGACAAAATGCGTCATAGTCATAGTGTCACAACCACTGTTCCTTTTTACAGCACACACCAATCACTGCCCTCATTCTACCTCTGCCTAATACTCTCCCTATCTTCTCTCCTCTATCTTTCCTATCAAAACTGCAAAGACACCTGCTCATCTCTTCACTCGGCCCTTCCTTGATCTCTTCTAGAGTTGCAAACTGTGAGGCTTTGGCTGTCCTAAGCTGACATTCTCATGGATTCTGAGCCCCTTTCCCAAATTACTGTGCATTTTCAAAGGACTTTTTCTTCCTTTTTTTTTTTTTTTTTTTTTTACTTTTTTTTTTTTTTTTTTTTTTTGGAACCGGGGATTGAATTCAGGTTCTTGTGCTTAGCAGGCATGCACTTATTCTACTGAGCCTTCTCCCTGGCCCTTCCAAAGAACTTTTTACCATTCTATTTAACTGACATTTAGATTACATACATTCTTCTCTGAATTTGAAGGATTGCTACCATTTTATGTTTTTTATTTTTAAAGAGGATGAAATAATAATAAAAACATTGAAATTACATAAAATTTCACTACACAAAATGATTGGAATTTAACAATGGTTGAATTTAACAGCAATATGCAATAAAATTAGTTGTACCCAATTTTAAAGTTCTATTTTGACTTTTTTTGTGTGTGATACAGGGTATTGAACTCAGGACCCTACACTTGCCAGGCAAGCACTCATTCTACTGAGCCATCTCATGTGGTTTTTGCAGGACCAGAGGCTGGTCCTCTGCTATAGCCTATTGCACATTTCCAGAAAAGCATGAAAATTTCAACCTCTAATCCCTTCCATTTTCATTGGTGCTACGGTTTTGCCCATTGCTGGTTTCGTTGAATAAATGGGAATTCAACCAAGAACCTTTGTACTAAGCTTCAGTCTTGTTTTTGTTTTTCCATCTTTTTTGTTTGTTTGTTTGTTTGTTTTTTGTTTTGTTTTGCCATCTTGAGATTGATAAATTTTTAAACCAGTGAGCTGTCCAGTATGGGTTTAAACTTAGGATCTTCATGCTTTGGCCTCACTAAGCACAGTGATTACAAGCATGTGCACTACTGCATCTAACTAAAATTGCTAGTTTTTAAAGTGTAATTCTCATAGTTCCTTGGGAGACATAGGAGGTTTCTTTGTCACCAGATGAGCAGCCACTAGGTCCCCAGGGATGTCTATGCATACTTCACACTGTCCTCAGGAGGGTTATGAGTGGTAATCCCCATGTGTATTTTCATTTAACAGTTATCAGCTATGACTGTAATAAATTTAAGAAATCCACTTAATTAGTTTTAAGCACTTATCATTAGTGAGACTACTACCCCAAAAGATGCAAATTATATCTTTTCTTCACTTCATAATCTCTTAAATACGTAGTTGTCCTTTTAATTTAATTTTGTATTCTTTTCAACAAGTATAGTGTTAGTGAGTAAGAACTATAAATTATGGTGGCTGCATAGTACTTGATTTAGTTGTGGATGCTTATTTGCTGATCCAGTTCCTTACCACCATGTTCAAAGTATCTGTAAAGAAAATACCTAAGCCTCTTAGTATTTTTAGCCAGTATTATGGTTTATGACTATCACTGCCCCAAAAGCTTCTTGCACTGACAGGTGGGGCTTTTTCACACGTGGCTGCATCAAAAGTGTGTGATGCTGGGATTAAGAGTGTATCATTCGTAAATCAGTCCACTGATTGGATAGGCACTCCCCTCAACCCAGGAGCCTAGATATAATATAGAAGAGGCAGAAAGAAGCCAATGAAGTCACAGAGGTTGCTGCTCCCTGCTCTCGCTTGCCTGTTGCTATGCACTAGTTCTCCTTTTTGCCGCCTCTTTGCTATGCCACTGTGCCTTGGAGCAGGTGACTGTGGACTGAAACCTCTGCAAACTATGAGCCAAATAAACCTTTCTTCCTTTAACTCTGGGTGTCAGCTATTTTGTCTCAGGAATGAGAAAGATAAGTAAGACAGAACTGTAAGACAGCTAGTACAGATTTCTTAAAATTTAGACAAAAATTTATGAGCCCGTTTAAGAGCATATATATATATATATAGATAGATAGATAGATAGATAGATAGATAGATAGATATAGATAGATAGATAGATATGTAGATATATATAATGTTTGTTTTAAAAATGTAATGCATTGACATTAATATCTCACTTTAAATGTTAATTGAAAATGGTTGCTCTTTATGTTTTTATTTCTTAGATTACCAGGGGAGGTTGTTGAACATATTCTATGAGCCAGGCTCCTCACTAGGTGTTAAGATGCGATACTGCATAGAACAGATCAAATCTGCCTTTGCAGAGGTACATTCAATGTGAGCACAGACAACAGCTGTCTTTCCACTTATCTAGTTGTCATAACTACTGTGACACAAAGGCAAGATGGCAGACCTGAAGGAGAGCATTGGCCGAGTTTAGGGATGGTCTTTCTGTACAGTAGCATTTAAACAGGACTCTTGAGGAAGTATAGGAATGGATAATGAACATGTTTGAAACCAAATGCCAAACAAAGTGTTGTATATTTATGATGACATTTTTTACTTAGCAGGTCCCCAAGAAGCATCAGCAGATAGCCTTTGGGGTCTTTGGACAGCGTCTTGAAATCACTGAACTGCACATTTATTTCATTACCATCTAATACAAATGGAAAGGTCTCGAAATATTCGTTAAGAAGTAAATTTGTATTACAATTTGTGTACCAAGTGTATATTGTTATGTTTTTTTTTTTTTTTTCTCCAAAGGGTCCCTCTTGCTGGGAAGATGTCTTGTTTCCAAATCGTATGAGTGGTGAATGCCAATCTCCAGGATGTCCTGGGACCATAGCAGTGAGTACCTTGTCAAATTAATTCATTTTTAAAAAATGAAGACATCTGGAATGTGTAGTAAAATGTTAGAGCGGAGAAAAAAAATGACAACTGATTTTTCTTTCATCTAATAATACTCTCTAGAGGTAATGTAATATCCAAAAATGTTAATAATATTCGCGAGAAGTTCTTCTGTATGCCTTCCCAGTAACTTTTCTAATGAATTCACCCTTTTTGGTGTTGTATAAAACACCAAATCCTTTTCTTTATTCCACTCTCACAAAATTGTACAGATTACTGTGACATCAAAATGTGTAAGGATTGCCCCCATCAGCAAGCATTTAATTCCTGAGCGCTGGGTGACTTCCAATTGTGTTCTGAAACTCTCTACCTAGAGACAGTGGCAGATCCCACAGATGGAGTGCTCAGTCCCTCCACAGCCTACTCTTTTCACGCCAGACTCTCAAATTGTGTTACCTGTGGTTCTGATCTATAAACAGGTTTCTCCTAAATCCTGCTCACCCTAGATCACAATGACTTGCTAGAGCATTTCACCAGGCTGAGGAAAACTTTTATTTACCACTCACCAGTTCATTATCAAGAACATCACAAAGGATTTGATGAAGAGGTGAAGGGATACCTAGGGCAAGTGACTGGAGACTGAGGGTGGAACTTCCCTATCATAGGCATGTCAGTCTTCAGCTAGCCAGAATCTCTATTCTCTGAACCTTGTCCCTTTGGGATTTTTTGGAGGCATCATTTCACAGGCATTATTGATTATATCATTGGCCACTAGTCATCAACCTAATTCTACCCCTTCCTTGAAGGATGGGTTAGGGTTAAAAAATCCCAGCCTTATAATTCTTTCCTGGTCTTTCTGGTTACTAGCCAGTCTTTAAGATACCTTGGGGCTACTAGCTACCATGCAACACATTAGCACAGAAAATATATTTATCATTTTGAAGATTCTAAAGACTTTTGGATCTGTATGCCAGTAAACAGGAACATACACCAAATGTATATTTCAGGCATCCTAGGGAAAGCCAAGTAAGAGTCTATGAAAAAAAAAAAAAAAAAAAGACAAATGTATAACCTTAATCTTTTTTCCTGATGCTATGGTATTTTGTGTTCATATTTCCTATCATTCAAAACCTTTTTTATTTTTTATTTTGCTTTATCTCTTGCTCTTTTTTCATGCAGTTTTCTGACCCAGTAGGCTGTTAGAATATATAATATGGATGGGCAGTTATATAACTGAGTTTTCAGCTTCTGTTCTGGGTAAACAGTTTCCTTTTGAAAGCATGTGCCATATGTTTCACATAGAGCAGATGTTTCCTCAAAGAGATCCTAAGCTCTGAAGTTACTCTTAAAAGTATTTTATTATTATGGTCATGCTTATCATTTATATTGTTATTCTTTTTCCTTGCAAATTCTTTGGACTTTCATACTCTGACTGTATATATTTCCTGAGCTGTAAATACTGTTACCGTGCCAACACAAATGTCAGTGTTAGTTCACAAACTGTCACAGCCAGCTGGCAGTTCATATCTTCTCTAAGGAACAAAGTCTGTCAGTAGCAACAGGTACATTGTTTGAGCTCGAATCATTAGAGGAGTCTTCTCTTGCCAATGCTGGATAATTGCAAGGATACCAGCATAGCAGGGAGTAGTAGTCAAACAAACATTCCTCATCAAACTGAGACTTGGGACCATGAACAAATTCTTACTAATGCACATCCTGAAGAAAAAGTCTTGGAGAAAAATAATGACTTATATGTCACTCACAGATATCAAAGTATTCCACAGTTATTCAAGTTTCAACCAGGGATGAAATTCCACTGTGAATACTTTAAAGGGCAGAATTCTTAAGTATAGTTTCATATGTATGTGTTATGTGAATATATGTATACAGTATACTATACATAAAACATAGTTAAGAGTTACTTACAATTAAGTATGTATGTATGTTTGTATATGTCTATGCATACGCATAAATATTTATCCATCGACTATTTGGTGTATGTAGCATCATCATGGTCTTAACTTCATCTTCAGTGTGAGGTTCTTTGAAAAATGTACTTTCATAGTTGAGTGTCTGGCTGCCTTTCATACTTTGTGATAATTGGCAGGATGTATTCTAAGCAAAATAACCAACTCTGCACCTCTAAAGATTTATCTAAGAATCATCCAGAACATGAAATCTTTTTCATATGGGTATTTAAAATTGTCATACGCTTAACTTGGTTATCCATCTTGTATGGCTTAAGTTGTAATGCAACTCTTCTTTCCAACATGGTAAATTTACAGCTCTAAAAACCCTACACTATACAGCATAGGAAAATACTGTATCAAATCCTAAAAGCAAATTTTGAAGAATAACTGTATTGCAACCTGGTAAGGAAATGTTTGCCAAAATTAAAGAGAAAATTGAGTTCATTAAGAGAATGCAACTATATATCTATCCCAACCACTTTGAATACACAGATACAAAATGGACATTCATAGTTATATCCCAATTTTTTTAAGTTCCGTTGTTGAATATTATAGGTGTGTAAACTCAGCAAAATATTCTAAAAGAGTCCAGTAGCCCATAATAGCATTGGGTCTTCTGTTTAACTGGCAATGTCAGAAATTATTGACCTGAGTCCCCCACAGCTCAACATAACAACATGGCTTTACTTCCTACATTTCGTCTTCATACTTTTCTACTGGATGGTTAAGACCAAGGTAAAGCAGGACCTGTGCAACAAGAGTTGTAGCTTTTTGGTCTGAGAAGGTCAGTGAAATGCCCTCAGGATTTATCCTGAGATCCTGTACCTCAGATTGTAGAACCTTTGTCAGTGTCAGCCATGTGGATCAGTCATGGCCATTGCTTGGCCAATGTGCTCTCTGTGAAAGCCTGAGAGACTTGAAACTGTCTCATTGCTATATGTTTATCAATAAAACTTTGAAAAGAAAAAAAAAAGAAAAGAAAATTGAGTTCATAAAGAAAACTGCATAAGCTCTGTCAGTTGTTACCTTGAGGCAACTACTGATTATTGTAGGCGGAAGCTGCATATAAGACATACACTCACAGGGCACGCACACACACACACACATACACACACGTGTGCACACAGACAGATACACACACACACACACACACACACACCTCATTTATCTTTAGGGTGTAACAATGTTAGACTCAAAATATGGGGCCTCGTTGGAAACAAAAGTAGTAGGAATTCTTGCCTATCTTGTTCTCACTCTAGGTAAAGGAGAAAATGTTACCTCTAATATTTTGTAAGCACAAATGAACCCTTAATTGGGGGAAATGTTTTTGCTATGTGGCACGTGAAGTCATAGGTATAGAAAATTGTTTGTGAATTCATGGCTTGGCAATCTTGGATATTGGGATGAAACTAGCCCCTGATCCTTCCAGAACGTGTGTTGTTTGAGTTCTCAAATGATGACTCCAGATAACATTTCATGAAATATGAGTTAACAATCAGAAGAATTAGACAGTATGCATGGAAATAATTCATTGTAAATGAGAAAAAAAAATTTAAATCTGGAAAGAACACAGACATTCAAATTATTAGGCTAAAACTAGAAATATATATGCTTTTAAAAATAAAGTTATTAGACTAGGAAGTTAGCTCAGCTGTGTAAGAATCTATCTTGTCCAGGGCTTCATCCTGGGTATTGTATGCTGTGCTGGCCCCAGAACCTGGGCACACTGTGACAGCCAACAAAACCAGGCATGGTGGTGTATGCCTGTAATCCCAATGCTTTGGAGGCCAAGACAGGAGGATCACTGTAAGTCTGAACTGTGTAACAAGACTCTGTATTGAAAAAATAAAAAAATAAAGGTAGACATGTCAAGTAGTTTTAAAAACACTGTCATGGGAAGAGGGCTTGCAGTTTAGTTCAGTTGTTTAAGCGCCTGCTTGGGCAAACCCAGTCAGGAACAGGGGACCGAGGTTCCATCCCCAGCACCATGTGCCTTACCAGACTTGCCCAAAGGCAGGATGAGCAAGCCAAAAAATTAAAAGACTAACAGAAGTATGTCTAGATCACACATGCATATTAAAATGAAGCATTATAGAATTCATAATTATAATAATTGTCACAAAATTTACAAAGCAGGCTAAACAAAAAATAAGTCTTAAGTGAAAAGTGAAGTTAGGATTTAGATGTGAAATTTGATATGAGAAAATTAACAAACTTTATCACCCCCCAAAATCAGTTCAAAATATAAAGCAGTTTAAAAATATGCAACATAGCTATTTCAAATATTAGACTTTAAAGATAAAAATTGTAGATGGATTACAAGGAAACAATATTTAAATAGTAAAGTATAAATTTGAAGACTTGATAATTCTAATAAGATCCAACTAGCATAAACACAATCAAGAATGTATGTAAACAAATCACACTTTAATTACAGATTGTCTAGGTCAAATAGAAAGTTCTAAAAGGAACTGGAATGACAAAGCCTCATTACCTATATAGGAATGGCAGTTCTACTGGCGATTAATTAATTATAGTCAACATTGGAAGATAGAGGACGTTGGAAGAACAGTAATTGTAAAATGATGAAAGAAAATAAATGTCAACTTAAAACTGTCTTTTAGAAAATAAAATTAGGAATAAGAGATAAAATCTGAGCGTGGTGATACATGCCTGTTATCCAGTTGAGCATGATGATACATGTTTAGAATCCCAATTCTCTGGGAGGCTGAGGCAAGAGAGTCATAAATTCATTCCCACCCTGACACTCTCAGAAACCTAAAAAGCCCCTATTTGAAAATAAGCTGAGCTGGGGAGATAGCTCGGTGGTGTAAGCACCTGCCTGAAAGTACAAGGTCCTGAGTTTGATCCCTGGTACCGCATAAAAAAAAAAAAAAAAAAAGGAAAGAAAAAGAAAAAGACCTGTGATCCCTGGTCCTGCATACTGCTCTGGCCCTGCCCCTAGGGCATGCTGAGCAGGTGACCAACTCCAGGCATGGTGGCGAATGCCTGCAATTGCATTGTCAGGAAGGCTAAAAACAGGAGGATCACCACTAGTCTAAGCTATGTAGTGAGACCCTGTACCAAATACATAAATCAACAAATAATAAAATAAATGAAAAGACCTTATTCTTAAGTCAGATAAATTATACATAGATGTTCAAATATCACATGATCTCTGGTGTGAGCAAACAAAACTGTGCGGACCAAACTGTATAATAGTTATTGGGACATACAAAGAAAATGTTTAAATAAAAGATAAACTATAGGAAGGGGAAGCAGGAAAGGAAAAAAAGAAAAAGAAAAAAAGAGAATGGAAACAAAGCTCTTGTAATTAAGGAGGGGAAGAGGGGTTGAGGGGAGAATAAGGAGAATAGGGGGAAAAAAAGAATTAAGTTGTATCATATACAGGTAGAAATTTCCTGAGAAGAATGTGATCAATATGTATATTTAAAATGTAAAAATAAAATTAGTTAAATTTTTAAAATGAAAAACACCTGAATAAAAAGCTGGGCTGTAGTTCAGAGCAAAAGTTCTGGGTTCAATCCCAGTAGTAGAAAAAGATTGAAGAATTTAAAAAGCTATTTTTTGGCAATGAAAACCTCAAAGAATGTATCCCCATATATACTTTACTTAACTTTTAAAACTGACACATTTTTGAAAAACAGCATGTTCCTAAAAGAAAAGCATGAAATTTTAGAAAGAATGGCTGATATATGGGCAACTTCTAGTTTTATCTGTTGTAAGTAGAACTGCTAGGAACGTTTATATATCAAAAGCAAGTATAATTTTAATCACCGTCTACTATGCTTTAACCATATGCTCCATCTCCATATACAATAATATCTAGTTACTTTATTTTACTTATTTTTTATTGTACCTTTCCGATTTTATTTACTCCTTCAGATTCCTACACCAGCACGACAATATGTTGTTTGCACTTGGGAATCTGAATTATTTCACTTACCAGTATTGTCTCTAGTAGCATCCATTTAACTATGAAAGCATTTAAGTTTATCATTTTTCATAGTTGAGTTATACTCCATTGTGTAAAAATACCACATCCTTTCTATCCATTCCTCAGTTCATGGTCATCTGGATTGTTTCAACGATTTAGCTATGACAAATTGCACTGCTATAAACATAGTTGTGCATATGTCACTGTGGCATGATATTTTCAGTTCTTGTGGAAAAATACTCAGGAGGAAAATAGCTGGGTTCACTGGGACCTCCAGTCCTAGCTTTTTGAGGAACCTCCGCACCTTTCCATAGTGGTTGTACCGTTCTGCACTCCCACCAGCAATGGAGAAGGGTTCCTTTTCCCCACAACCTCTCCCGCATTTGTTACTGGTTAGCTTCTTGATGATAGCCATTCTTTTTGTGATAAGACAGAATCTCAGCATTGTTTTAATTTGCATCTTTGTGTGTGTGTGTGTGTGTGTGTGTGTGTGTGTGTATATTTTTAGTACAGGGTCTTCAGGGCCTCACTACGTAGACTGGACTTGTAGCAATTCTCTTGTTTTCAGCCTCCCAAGCAGTAGCATTATAGATGTGCACCACCATGCCCAATCTCAGTTGCCATCTCCATGTGCCCCGGGGGTGAGACCGGCACTGCACACCAGGGATAGAACCCTGGTCCCCGTGTATACCTAAGCAGGTGCTTTTATATGTGGAGATATCTGGCCCACCCTTAATTTGCATTTCTAGAATGATTTATTTTATATTTATTAAATAGTTTCGTGAACGAAATATTACCATATTTACTGTTATAATCTATCTAGTTTTATCTATTCATTTTTTCTTGAGAATACAAATGAACTGCAGTTAGAAATTGGATGGGCAGATGGCTGGGCTGGTATAGAGGATGCAGGAAAACTGAGGACAGAAGAAGAGGGTACTGGAGGGGATAATTGTTTGCTAAGTTGGCTGTAGGAGAGCTGTAACTCTGGGCTTTCTTGTCTTTGCTGCACACAAAGGACCATTCTTGGCTCAGACTTTTGTGGTGTCAAATGCAGTGGTAATTTGAACAAATCTTTTCCATCTTTGTCTTTCTTTCTTTCTTTCTTTCTTTCTTTCTTTCTTTCTTTCTTTCTTTCTTTCTTTCTTTCTTTCCTTCCTTCCTTCCTTCCTTCCTTCCTTCCTTCCATCCTTCCTTTCTTTTTATTTAATTTTTTTCTGTATTTTAGGGAAGGGTCCACAGGTGTTCAGGTTCTTACTACTAGATCAGACTAGTGATTCTTCTGTTTACAGCCTCCCAAGTGCTGAGATTACAGGTGGGTGCCACCACACCCAGTCTCAGCATTTGCCCAGTGGACAGGGCCTAAACAGCAGGCCTTGGGATGGAACCCCCAGCTCCTAGGCCTGCAAATCTGCTGAGCTATTTGGTTGGCCCTTTTGCTGTACTTTAAACTTTTTTTTTTTTTTTCACCCTCCAGTAAGAGCTTCCTCACAAAATTTTTCTCTTATGAACTTTAAACACCACGAATGTTTCAGTTTGAAGCTGGGCTTTTAGTCCTTTAGCCACATTCAAATCCTTCCTGAGAAGTACCTCATTTCCTCACCAGTCTCCAGTCTCCAACTGAGTGACCTCCAGCGTTAGAGGCCTTGAGTCCCAACAAGGAGATAAAAGAAAAATTGTCCAGTGATGGCCCAGTAGATCCTTAGGCCTTACAAAGGAGCCTTTTCTTCTCCCAGGTGAGGTTCCTGAACTGTCCACTGTGGGCCTGGGTCCTCTCTATGTCCCTCATTAAATCCTCCAAAATAAAAGCTCCACCTAAAAAATAAGCAAGTGAAATAAAAGAACACTTCTCAGAAGAAGAATTACAAATGGCCAATAAGTAAACAAACAAAACCCAACATCTTTGGCCATTGCAAAACCCAATATGCAAATCAAAGCAACATTGAGACCCTCCCCCGAGAAGCCTAATTATCTTCAAGGACTCAAAAATCATTAAATCCTGGGAGAAAAGGGGAACATTGTTGGTAAGAATGTAAACCAGCATAACCACTTTGGAAATAAGTATAGAGATTCTTGACAAATCTTAAAGTTGAAATTCTAGTTCATGGATTCCTTTTCTGAATATCTTCCTTTAAGAATTCATGTCGTTATATTAGAGTAAGTCATCCATTCTCGAGTGGATGCAACACAGTTCACAATAGCTGAATTGTGGAAGGAGCCTATGTGCCCATCAACACGTGAATGAATAAAGAAAATGCAGTATATACTGTATATACC
This sequence comes from Octodon degus, assembly GCF_000260255.1. Lineage (NCBI taxonomy): Eukaryota > Metazoa > Chordata > Mammalia > Rodentia > Octodontidae > Octodon > Octodon degus. The sequence continues at coordinate 3,050,751 of NW_004524688.1, forward strand.
ACAGAATACTCTTTAGCCATGAAAGATAAATTTGATCTATTTGAAGGAAACCAGATGCATCTTTTTTTTTCCTTCTTAAAGTCTTTTAATTCAGATATTTTGTTACAGTGACTAAAGGCTAACACAGATAGCATAAACACAGATATTCTGTCTGCCCCAAGGAATGCAGGTATAAAACCCGGCAGAATACATGGAATGCTAAGTGAAATACATCAGATTCAGAAGGTTGAATATTGCATCGTTTCTCATACATGAGAGCCAAAATATAAATAACTTAAAGAGCAAAATAATAAAACTGAAATGGTAGAAACAGGGAGGTAGATTGTAAAGATTGGGAAATGGACATGGCAGCTGGGGAGGCGTGGAGAGTGAGAGGGTGGCAGGAAAAAGTGATCAAGCTGCATGCGTATGTGCCAATTCCCCAGTGTGACTGCAGTTCTTCTGTCTTGCACAGATACACTATCAGTTAAAACAATAATAATAATAATAATAATAATAATAATCAATGATCCATATAATCAATCACAGGAGGGATTGAAATAAAGTGCAGGATGTTAAATTAGTATAGGGAAAAAGAGAGAGAGTGAGAGAGAGTGAGAGAGAGAGAAATAAAATTCTGACAAATACGTAGTACACATCAAAGTGGCAGAAATATAAACACATATATGAATAATGGAATAAAATGTAAATTCACTCTAGCTGAACTTTAAAAGACAAAGATTCGTAGGGTAGATTAGAAAGAAAGAGAAAATCTAGTTTTGTGCAGGTGACAAAAGACATACCTAAAGCATTTGAGAATAAAAGTGCTGAAAATAGAAGAAGTTGAAATGATATTTCAGGTAAGCATTAACTAAAGAGTGCTGTTGAATCCATTTTAACTGCATACAAGGTAGATTTTAAGGGAAAAAAGCATTCTAGAAGGAGGCTCCTTAGATTTTGATAAAATGTTTAATAACCCAAGAAGATAAAGTTCTTTAAAATTGCCTAATCCTAACAATATGAACTCAAAATATATTTAAGAGGCCACATGGAATTACCATATTACATAGACAAACTGCCCCTGCTGTGGGGGAGTGACATAGCTGAGGAGCTGAGAACTTCCCCAAGAGACTCATGAGGGACAGCCACTGACAACCCACACAGCGGTGACTAATGAACTCAAGACAATGGCCCAGCACCTTTCCTACAGTCATGTGGGACATTTGAACAACTGATCATGTTTTAGATATTAATGTACTAAAATATCATTAATATCATATGGAATGTGGTAACTCGTATATCTTGAGTCAGCTTAAAGACCCAAATAAACATATGGGACCAAACAACAATGAAAATATATCCCTTATGAATTATTTTGAGACGTAGCTAAATTAATACTTAAACAGGTAACCCAGGACCATAAAAACATACTGTATAAAAATAGATAGAAAATTACTTTTAAGTATGTTAAGAAAAAATTGGAATGTCCTGATATTTTTTTTCTCACATATAATGAATAGTATGAAATGTTTGCTGAATCTATGCCAGGGGCTTTTATTTCCTTTATTCTTTCTCTGAAAACTTTTTCTGGAATATGTTTTCATAAAGTAGTTAAATGTAAATCATGACTTTCATTTTCTAAAGTTGTTCTGTGGTATTTGTTTCTTAAGAAGGTGAGAATAAAAGCCCTTAAGTAGTTTCTCCCTCATAACTTGGCAGGGTGTTATTAATTTTGGGCAATACTTCAGATACTATGTATCATTGTCTACATAAAAACTTTAATTTCTGTTTTTATATGTGAAATTCAAAAAAGCAATTTATTTAATCTATTCTTTTTCAATGTATCTATGTGGTATAGGGTCTCACTGTACACCTCAGACTTATAATGATCCTTGTGTTGTCAGCCTCTCCAAGTCTGGGATTACAGGCATGTACCACCATGCCCAGTCTCCTCAGCTGGTCAGAGTACCTGGGGACAGGGACAGCAGGGCAGGTGATGATAATCTATTTTTAATTAATATTTATATACTTAAGGACAGTCTAATTAGATCAGTTTAAACAAGCAGTGAAATTTAATCTTGGATTTTAAGGGTCCAAATATAAACTTGACCCTAGCTACACTGTAGACAGAGAAATCTGGACCTAATTCAACCTTACACTAATTGCTGTATTTTAGGAAGGAGTGCAGCATCAGTTCTGAAGGGCATCTTCTCTTTTCATGAAAATTATTCTAGTTGTCTCAAAGAATATGTTTGATATCAAAAAAGAAGCAAAGTCAGGATTTTCTCCATTAGTGACATTAATTAAACTTTGAATATGGCATAAGACTAAATTTTCTATGTAAGCCTTTATTTTATATTTTGCTTATGGTAGCTTAGAATATTAAAATAGTATCTTATTTTTACAATGTAAGCCAAGCCAAAACCAGAATTCTTAGGGTACGAGCTTTATTTCTGAGTTCCAAACCATAACCCCTAAAAGTGAAAGGCCTATTACCAAACTGTCCCCTACAAAAAACTTCATTTCTGTGGTGCTTTTGTGACATTGAGGTGCTTTTCTATCAACTAACATTGCCTTTCAGCACACCTGATACTTGGACAGCAGGGTTTTTATGATAGGGGAAGACTTCCTCATCTGACAAAGGAAATTTAAATTATCTCTTCAATAATAAATGACCAGGGTCATTTTAAAAATTCTTGTTGAGGGCCAGTGTGTTTTCTCAGTAGACTAAGCACCATGCTTAGGCAAGCGCAGGGACCAGGGTTTGATCCCCAGTTCAGTATACCACACTGGCCTGCCCCCCCCCCCCCCCCGTTCGCCGCGCTGCGAAGAAAAAAGAGACACCAGGAGTGGTGGTGCATGCCCCGAATCTCAGCACTTGGGTAGCACAAAAGAGGCAGGAAGTGAGGGATTAGT
>NW_004524688.1:3053745-3087965 GCF_000260255.1 Octodon degus
CTGGTAGATGAGTCTGGGCCTGATAGCACATGCCTATAATCTCAGACCTGGGGAGGCAGAAAACAAGAGGATCACTACAAGTCTGAGCTCCATAGTGAGACCCTGTTCAAAATACATAGATGGAAAAGAAAAGTTCTTGTTGAGCAATTTTGGTTTTAGCTTTTAGCAACCTGATCTGAAGATTAGCTGGAATCCTAGACAAAATTAAATACTTTTTTTTTTTTTTTGGTTCACTTGATTTTGATGAGTTAAATTCTTTTACATGAACTATTTTTTCTTATCAGACACAGTTGAGTAGGACCTCTTAAAATAGATCTAAGATTTATTTCATATGAAATTACAGATGCTTCATACTATCCCCTGAACTATAATAAATAAGGTAATTATTAACTCAGTATCATAAATGGAGAGTTTTTTCAACTCATTCAGCCTGTAGTTTATTTCTTGCATTTTTCCTCTGTTGGGCTTGGTATATGTCAACTGGAATATTATTCATAGGCTATATCTCTGGTTTAATCTTCTTGTGACATGCTTACTGAAACAAAATGAATAGCAAATAACAGTCCCCAATAATGAACAATTTGATTTATAAGTTATTTGCATATTTTGTATACAAAAAGTTTTTTATTGATATTTTAGTTTGTTCAAATTGCCATCCTCAAAGGGGATATTTCTTTGGGTTGTTTTCAGAGATTCATTAGTCTCTCACAAAACGAGCCTCAGAATTTTTCAGCATAGTTTCCTGTTCTATATGTTCTTAATTTTCCAGATATGTCATAATAACAAAAAGTAGATTTTCTCTTATTTTTTAAGGATAAACCTCAAGTTGGCCCAGCATCCCTGAGATAGTCACAAATCAGTTTCTACTTGTACAGTGAAGGATCTGTGGGCTTCCTGTCCTTTCGTTGCCAAGCTCATCAGCGTAAATAGTGGCCAACACTGACAGGAACATATTTAAACAACTGCTCTGAGGTCATAGTGAAGTTGGGTGGGGGCATTGAAGGGGTTGGCTGAAAGCAGAGGTGAAGTGGGAAAGCACACCTTCACTAACCTTTAGTTCTGAGGCATAGTTTGAGATCAATGTTTGCCCTGTCCTTACACTGTTCTTTCTACTCATATTTTCTTAATTCTAAATAAAATTGAATTGTGAAAGCTTTGAAGTGAAACTCGGATTATGATTGAATGGTGTCTAAGCGTGACAAACTGTTCTCTGTTGTCTGACATGCAATTTGGGTGACAAACTAGAAAGTGCTTTCAGCATTTTTCAAAAATGATCAAGTATTTAGACCTAAGGGCAGCTTATTTCTAACCAAGTTTGAAAGTTTTATGTTCATATTATAAAGTTTCATGTTCTTTATTTTGGGTTGTTGAGGTTGAAATTAGAAGATAGATGTTATTATGAAATTAACCTTTTGCAGTTTTAAATAAAAATGAAAAATTTGTTAAAATATGAAAATAAACAGTCTAATATGAAAAACTGTCAATTTTTAGTGATGTTGTAAAAGTGAAGTTTTCAAAACGTGTGAATGTCTTTGGCGTTCTGAAGTCTAGACTCAGTTGAATTTGGGCTTCCTTTTCCTGTTATATAACTCCTTTGCTACTTGAGACTTTTGACAACTGGGTGGACAATTAAATCAACAGCTGTCTTCTCTGTGGAATTTTTAAAGACTCTTGGTATGAAAAAAAATTAATCTGTGGGAAAAGAGACTGGATACAAATTTGACACGTATATCTAGCTGTGTTTGTACACATAGTAGATAATTGGTCTTCACACTGTTTTCACACAGGTATCATCTTGGGTTAGCTTATGATACTGTCTTTCAACTATCTATTATTTTCATAATGTTTTATAAATATTGAAAATAGTTCTTGGCTTTTCTTTTCAGAAAATGACTGGTCCATGTGTACCATAAATTCTTATTTATGCTTAATGATTTGTGATTCTTTATTCTGTAGTTTATATCTTATTTTGTATACAGTTGACAAATCATGTATATTACCATAGCAATATTTAAATATGATAATTTAAAAACCATTTATAATTTTTGAGACTTCAAGAGTTTCACTTCAGGGGCTGGAGAGATGGTTCAGTGGAATGAGCACAGGAAGTTGTGTTCAATCCCCGATTCCACAAAAAAAAAAAAAAGTTTCACTTCTTAATTTTTTCGACTTTTTCATAAAATAATTCTAAAACTGGATGAATCAATAAAAGTATGTATGCAGTTATGGTTCCATGAATTTATCATCAATAATCAGAAAAAGATATGACTCTAGTTCATTATGTTTCAGATCAGGGAAGATTATACATTGATAGTTATAACTATTTAAAAGATAATTTCAAAACACATTTCTAAATTAAAATCTCAGATCTGGAACAAACAAATATCAATGTAGATATCACCAAATGTTTCAAATAAAGAAGTAGATTAGACTTATGGATATATCAAGGATTAAGGTCTGGAGGTCACTCAGAGATAAACTCTGCAGATACAAAAGAGACTAATGGAGTGAGAAGAATAGTAGGAAGATTTGAGAGTAATGGGGCAAGAGAATGAGGCCTGCCTCTGGGCAAGGAAATAGCCCTCTTGATCCTTCAAGCAGGTGATGGATGGCTCCAGGAGACCTGCACTTCAACCCCTTGATGGCAGTCATTAAGGAGTCATTCTCTCTCTTACTTAGACCAACCTAGCTCTCCAAAAGCTATCAAAGGCCATCATAAAACTTAGTTTTTTAAAGATATATATTGTAAATAAATAAATAAACAGAAAAAAAAAAAGACTTGAACCCTTTCATGTCAGTTTACCACACCTGAGATATAGAATAAAAAGTTTAAGCAAACAGGAAAAAATCTAAACTGAAATTGTATGTGTTATTGACCATGTCATGGTAAAACTTACACCTATGCAATTGTTTTTTGGAAAACAAACATCCTCTGGAATTCTCCCATCAGCAAAACTTAAGTGTATGAGTGTCATTGCCCTTAATGTTCAGAGTTTGGAAATTTAAATGTAATGATTATTATGTTACATGAGTATTTTAAGATGAAAACATTTGATGTTTAAAGATTAGAACAGCATAGTCTAGTTTGAAAAGCTCACATTTTTTTCCACTGAATGAATTATAGTTGACTCTTGCCAGGTGTGATGATACATACCTGCCATCCCAGCTCTCAGGAGGCTGACGCAGAAGAGTCACTGTCAATGTGAGACCAGTCTGCACTATATACTGAGACCCTGTCCCATGCCCTCCAGAAAAGGAAAAAGAAGTATGGTTCAGTCTCATAATATAGTGATGAATTGTGTTAGTTACTATACCCCAAATTCACTGACCTTCAATGATCAGGATTGCAGATGAGAAGAAAAGACTTTAGAGAAATCAGTCATTCAGATTTAGCAGAGCTAGTACAAAATCTGCTAAACATGTCTTCTGTATGATCACTAAGGATAGAAACAGTAATTATTTCATTCGCTATTCATATAATTAAGGGAAATTCAGTGTAGAGTCGGATAACACCAACAGATGGTTTTCCTATGGCCTAAATTTCTGCAAGGGTGAATATGAGGGATGTACAGGGAATTTGCTGTGTGAATAAAGAAGGGGAAATAAGCAAATCGGTGCATAATGAATGCCATGAGAGAAGCACAAAATAGTGCTTTGTGAGCTTCAGAGAAGAGAACCTTGCTTAGCAGAGGTGATCGAGAAGGCTACCTGCAGGTTGCTGGCCTGAAGTGGGCCCGTGGATTTTTTAGAATGCGCAGTGTTGGCAAGATAGGGAGTGTTTTATAATGTAGGAGAAATGATGATGGCCAAGACAGAGAAAATTCAGATTCATCCATTCCATGAGTACCAGTTGGTTACTTGCTATCTTCTGGGCATTTAACTGGATGTTTACTGTATGCACAAATTCGATATTCCATGCTTTGATGGAGCTGTGTCTATTTCTCATGACCTGAGATTTGCTAAGAAGGAAGAGGAAAAAGAAAAGTACAAGATGTCCAAAGAACATGAAACAGGGTCTTTCTGTAACATACCCTCAACTAGGGAAAATGAAACCAGCACTGAGAGCAGGCCCAACCTTCACAATCAAAGGAGAGCACAGTAAATGGGATGCATGTGTCCTCTTTGTGGGTTTGAACTTGTTTTGTTTTGGAGATTTTCTCTAGGATTATTGTAATCATTGAACTAATTTTTACATATTGAAACCTGAATATTTAGAAGGCTGAGGTTACGTTTGTGCTGTTACATTTGTCCTGCGAAATAGGGAACAGAAAAAGAAAAAGCTTGAAGGTAGCAAGAAATAATATTTTTATACAGTTTTTTCCCTACCCTCCTTCATTCCTGGCAAAGTGTGAATGAAGGTAAAGAAAATTGGCATGTTGCCTTCCCTAAAACCAGAAACAACACAAACAAATGAGGTTTTAGTTCAGAACTGATTAAAAATGCCACAATTTTCTTGTATTTATTGGGTCATTAAGAGCAGCCATATGGTTGTTTGCTGTCTTAACTGTTCACGTTTCTGTAGTATGTTCCTCAGTGGGAGTCTGTTTAGTGGTTGATTGAAATTCTCTTTTTATTGGCAACTTTGTTATCTGGTATTGCTGGAGGTGGCTGATTTAGCAGGAAGGATTTCCTTTCCTTCTCCTCATTGTGCTACTTCCTTATCATCATTCCTGGAAAGCCTAGAGCATTTTCCTCTATTCATCGTATTTTCAAAATATAGGATAGGCAAGAAAATAGTTTAGTAGTTGACTGTGGAATTCATCATTTCTTTAGGATAATTGACTTGACTTAGCAAATCTCAGATAAGTTGGTTTGAGTTCACAAACATATCAACATAACTTTTTACTCCATGTTAATTAACTTCGATTCATATACAGTTTTCCATTTCTGAAACAAAGACAGTGCTGTACTCTTGAAGGCCCACTGAATATCTGTTGGGATTTCCACTCTTTCTAAAACTTCCTTGTCTTCCAAAAATGAAAGCAGTGTGTTAGGATCACATTATTGTCTTTATTTGAAGAGTTTCCTGTCATATTCAGAAATGTCTGTCTTTCTGTGAATCCTAACATTGTCATTTTCCCTTGGAATTCCCCTGTTCATCAGTTTCTTACCTGCCTTATTAGAATGAAAGATTTTAACAATCAAATGATCACTCCTCCATATGCTTCTGCTAGCTCATTAAAATTTTAACTAATGCTCACAGGAATTATGAACACCACTCAGTGGTTTTGTTTGGCATTTAGAACTCAGCACAATGTCCAGTATATAGAACTTTGTATAGAATCATTTTCAGTTTCATAGTTAACGGTGATTAGTTTTAATTATTAAAAGATATATATTTAATTTGGGACATTTTCTTGTTAAAACAATGACAATGTTTTGAATAAATTTAGCTTTTAAGAAGGAATATGGTTCAGTCATGTAATTCAATAATGAAATGTTTATTTCATTTGAATAAAAGCAAATATAGATAAGAATGTGTTATAAGGTTCATTACAGATGAAGAATTATGACATACAACTGTATAAATGCAAAGCCATGGAATTTAGGCTTCTGGGTGAAAGTAGTAACTTGTGACATATTGGTGGGCTTCTTGCCCCCCTTTTTGATGCCTTTGAGAAGTGCTTGACTGGGTTGTTTTGGGTTTTTTTTTTTTTTGCTGGCTGCAGAGCTGGCCAGGTGGGAGCTGTAGCTACATCTGCTAAGGTGGAATTCTCAGGGAATCTAGCAGCAGTTTGATTTCATTTCTCCCCATAATCAGCAGAAGAGCCCTTTTTAAAATTCTTGGGTCTGCAGTCAGAGACCGAAGGTTTGGACAAATTAGTTCCCATTACTGATTCCCCACACTTTGTGTACAATTTATTTTGTTTTGTTTTGCTTTGCATTGCTTTTTTGTATTTTAGAAAAGGGTCTACAGGGTGTTTATGGTCTCACTACTAGATTGGACTTGTAGTGATTCTCCTGTTTACAGCCTCTCAATTGCTGAGATTGCAGATGTGTACCACCACACCCAGTCTCAATCACCTTCCCAGGGCACCCTGGGGGGTAGGGCCATCATAGCAGGCCAGGGAATAGAACCCCAGCCCCCTGTGTCTGCTTGCAGGTGCTTTAATGTGCTGAGCTATTTGGCCGGCCTTTGTGTACACTTTAATGATGGTGTAACAGACAAAGGGTGGGTGCCCCTCAGAGAAGGACCATTCAGATGCCTTCTTGGCCACTTGCCTCTTGGCAACTTTGGGACCTTCTGGACTATGGAGAAGCATCAATATGTTGTCCATTTTGTTCTTATTAGATGCATCTGTGGAACCCCAGGTTGGGTCTAGTCAAGCTTGGTAATTTAGGGAAATCCTTCCTTCTCACCTTGAAACACACACAGAACAATCTTTTTTCTTTCTCATAGAATGTTTCAACAGGCATTCAGAGGTTACAATAGTTCCTCCCCCAAACTGCATAGAGGCCTAACAAAAGAGAATCCATCATCCTCTTTTTCTGCTCAAACTGATCAAGCACTGACTGAAACTGGTGTCCCTCATGAGTCTTACTAGAGTCAAGCAGGCTGGCAGGCAGGCAGACTGTGTCTTCCTCCCTTTTGGTCCCAATGGAAGGTGCTCAAGTGGGGAACCAGGAATTCTCCAGACCATGGAAGGGACTCATCTTGAGGGCAGCTCTTCCCATCAGGACCTGGAGAGGGCCTTGCTCCATCTTCGAGGATCACAACTGATGACAAACCAGGTCAGCACAATCAGTCTCCCTCACCAAGGCAACAGATGCATCAGCAAACAAAAACCTCAAAACATCATCCAGGATTAGGAGGCAGATTTATTTCAGGTTGACTGGCACTGACCTCCATTAACATCAGGCCCAGAAAGCTCAGGAAGGGAGGTCTTTATGGAGTTGCAAAATGGAAGTAGAGAGGCAGGGTATTTGGGAGTTATTGATTGGCTCTCAGAATGTGCATCATAGCAACCAGCTGTTTCCAGGAAACAGAAGTAACAGGAACTCTAACAGGAACTGATATGAACTGGAGCTTACCTGGAAATGAACGGAAACCGAAGTCTACTGCTGGGGGGCGGGGGTTTCTGCTATGCTGCAAGTCAGGATTTAATTACATTTATTTAACTATTTATTAAAACATTGTTAAAAACATGATTCTTTAGAAATCATGGAGTGATATCATATTGAGAAATAAATCCTACTGAATTTCAACTATGGCAACAGAAATACTTCTTAAGGAGTAATTTGCAGGAATTACAGTTCATGCCCCGCTTAAACAAAATAAAACAAAACTAAACACCAATCATAACAAAAATATTTCAGGATTTTGAGAGCCAGTCTGTGTTTAAAAAAGCAGGAGAGGACAAAAGAGTTAACAGGGAAGGCAGAGAGAATAGTAAGATTAGCTCAGCAAATAATCGTTACTCTCCATCAAATGTTCTTTTGTAGCTAAAGATAAATCAATGCGTAAGGCTACCAGCTGGTAAAAATCATGATGAACCCAACCAAAATATTTACAAGTTTGTCATTAAACTTTAACAACTCAATTCTTGAAGGGATTAACTAAGAACTAACCAACACACAGAATTTAATTATGAACCTTTATCCTAACATAGTAATTTATACTCTGGGGACATACATACCTCCATAATGTTCATATCTACCTCTCAAATGTAGATCTTTTTTTCCCCCTGCCACCTGCTTCTTTCTTTTTTCTCACTCTTGTTTGATTTTCTTCCTCATTATGATTTTTCTCTGATAAGATGGCTTTAAGCCAAATTAATGAAATATTTATCTTTGTATTTTTTAATGTGTATGAAAGTTCTTTAATATTCCTCTTGTCAACATTTGTGTTCTAATTGGCCTGTCCTTGGAATTGGGCCAGTGGTAGTGATTTGTTGCTGACAGCTAGAAAGCAGTAGAAGTGAGGCTATATTTTCTCTGAGCTACATGACAAAAGGCAAGATGATGCCTGTCTGGATTCCTCTCTTGTGGGACACATCACTATTGGCAGCCATTGACCGACCTTTAAGGTGGCTGAGATTTACTAGGCCTCATGGAGACAGAGAGATGACTATGGTCATTGTTCCAGTTCTCTGCTACCTGAGTCCTTCAATTGACAACTACCAGTTGTATGCATAGGTATTTGCCAATTCTTTCTCCCATCTTTTGAACCTCCTCAGCTACTGCCAAGTGGAGCAGAGATAAATCATCACCAATCCCTTCTTAAGCCAAAGACATTTATCCTTAAAGTAAAAATGAGAAAATTTAAGATTTGTATTATCTGTTACACAGAACTGGTACAATAGGACCTTCCATAGTGTTTTGCATGCCATGCTACATTACAAGACACTATACACACTCTGATATACATTGGCATTTTTTTCACAAAAGAAGGTACAAATTAGAAATCCAGGGCCAGGCAAATAGCTCAGCTAACTAAAGCACCTGTTTATGCAGAGCACAGCAGCCTGGATTCGATCCTAGGCATGCTGTGTAGGCCGGGTCCCTGGGGTGCACTGAGAAGGAGATTGACACTGAGTGTGGTGACACACACCTGTAATCCCAGTGCTTGAGAGGCTGAAAACAGGAGGATCACTACACAGCTAATCTGTGTAGTGAGACCCTATAGACCCTGTACTAAATACATTAAAAAAAAAAAAAGACAGGAAGGAAGGAAGGAAGGAAGGAAGGAAGGAAGGAAGGAAGGAAGGAAGGAAGGAAAAAAGAAAAAGAAAGAAAGAAAGAAAGAAAGAAAGCCAGCCAGCCAGCCAGCCAGCCAGCCATAATCTGGTGGTGAAAGCAGAGTAGAATTATACAGACTTAGCATTTTTTTTTTAAGCTTAGCTAGAACTGATTAAATTATAGCTTTACCTTGGATTGCATTAGATCAATAATAACCGTTCAAACAACTCCTCCACTGATCAGGTACCAAATGCATGACTTGATTATGCCAAAGAACTAAAATGCAAAAATGTACCAATCTTATGCAATCCCAGCTAGGCCTGATGACACTACCCTGTAGTTCTGCACTGAGAGGAATGAGTAGGATCACAAGTTCAAGCCCAGCCTGGGAAGTTTAACTCCTTACTAATTAAACTTCCTAAGGCTCTATTTCAAATTTTCAAATCACAGTGGCAATTGTGATTTAGAGCACTGTGAGGACCGTGGGTTCAATCCTCAGTAATGGGGCAAAGACAAAGTCTTTGAACCCATCAGCTTATTTCTGAGGTGCTGATACTTCCTACATAAACTTACTATAAAGATTACATCAGATAAAGTGTATAAAATTATTTCCTTAAAGTTTGTCATTGTAAAAAAATAAATTTAGTTTTATTACCATAATTGATGCTATAATGTATTGATTTTTTTTTTTTTTTTTTTTTTTTTTTTCAAGTGAAAATGATCTGTTTGTATTTCAAATGTCTAACTTTTTTTCGGAACTGGGGATTGAACTCAGGCCCTCGTGCTTGCCAGGGAAGCGCTTATTCCACTGAGCCATCTCCCTGGCTCCTTGATTTTTATTAGGATGGTTTCAGAGGTAGCTTTTCTCCAACCTTTTTCAAAAGGAGTACAGATGATTTATTATAATTCTTCTGCAGCAGATTGCCTTTTTTAGAACAACTAATTCAAATTAAATTCTGTTGCACTGATAATAACTTAGTAACAAACTATAACTAACATCTGTAGTACCTAAATAATTATATATTCAATTTTCATTTTATGTATTACTTAAAGATGACATAGACAAAATCCTAAACCAGTTGATCAAGAATAAAAATGCATAATCATAGCATGTTGTTTAGGAAAAAAGATTGTTGGTTATTTTTTGAGATTTGTACTACTAAAATTATTGCCATAATTCCATACATTTTTAAATATGCTAGAAATTCCATTTGAAAGCTTTATATCTCATTTTCATTGAAATATTTTCATAACACATAATTGCATTTTCTGGTTAGAAGAACATAATATCAGAAAAAATAGCATACTTTTATTTAGCAATAAGGGTAAAACTAACCTCAATTAAACTACTTAAAAATAATCATCATAACATTAGGTATGTATTCTTCCAGTCTGTTTTCAAAGCATGTCCATGTGTATGTCTATATATGTCTGCACATATGAACAGGCATGCACTATTTTTAAAACCTGAGGGCTGGCCAAATAGCTCAGTGGATTAAAGCACCTGCAAACAGGTTCAGGGGCCAGAGGTTGATCCCTGTCCCGCCCTGCCAGCCTGGCCCCAGGGGCATGCTGAGATGAGTGATTGAGACTGGGTGTGGTGGTATACGCCTGTAATCCTAGCACTTGGGAGGCTGTAAACAGGAGAATCACTGAGTCTGATCTGAACACCCTGTAGACCCTCCCCTAAAATATGGGGGGAATAAAAAAAACCCTGGCATTGTATTTCATATATTATCTTATATCTTTTAATTCATATCTTATTCTCAGTTTCTATATTAAGAGAAAAAGAGTTACATAAGCATTTTCAATGGTAGTGATCCTATTTTACGCTATGCACACACACCTCTATTGATGAGCATTTAGACTGCACTACATTTTCCTATTAAAAATACCAGAAATTTTGTGATCTTTTATACATATATATCTATAGTCATGTCTGGTCACAACCACGAACTGGAACTCTGGGAGCACAAGTGAGGAGGCAAATGTACTGTACTTTAAAAAGTTGCACTCCTTGGTTCCACAATGTCACCTGGCATCTTTTTACCACTTTGACTTTCCCTAAAACATATGGGAATACTATTTCTTCTTGTTCTCTAATATGAGATGCTTTTCTTTTTAATTTCTTTTCTTTTTTAAAATTATTGTCCAATAGGAGAACCTGTACTGTAAAATCATGTAAGTCAGTTGTGTTCCAAATTTTCTGATCAAGGAGATTATGGGGCCACAAAGGATAGTGATTGATGATGTAGAGTGTGTCTAAGGAGAGTCACATGGAAAGAAAACATTTTCTTAGGCTTTCACAGAGAGCACATTGGCCAAGCAATGGCCATGACTCATCCACATGGCTGACACTGACAAAGGATCTACGAATTGCAGTACAGAGTTTCAGGCTAAATCCTGAGGGGATTTTACTGACCTTGTCAGATATAAAAGTTACATTTCTTGTTATATAGGTCTTGCTTTATCTTGGTCTTAATCATCCAGCAGAAACGTATAAAATCGAGGTATAAAAAGTAAAGCCATATTAATATGCTGAGCTGCAAAAGGCTCAAGTCAACAACTTCTGACATTGCCAGTCTTACAGAAAACCCACTACTATTATGGACTACTGGACTATATTGGAATATTTTTTGATGAATTCATGCACCTGCAATATTTAAATGACAATTTAATACCCTTCTCTGACAAAACTAAACAAAAAAGGGGGATACAAATGAATGACCATTTGGTATCTGTATATTCAAAGTAGTTACGATAGATATACAGCTACATTCTCTTCATTCAATGAAGAGAAAGATTTGTTCTAATAGTGCTTGTGGGCAGAATAGCATGTCTGCATCCTGTATAATGATTAACCATTAAGACAACAATATGCAATGTATTAAGTTTTGAAACTGCCCTACTAATTGGTTTTGAAAGAGTCTCATTGCTATTTGTTTCTCAATAAAATTATAAAAAAAATAAAAATAAAATACATGTATTGTCCATTATTTAAGTAAAATGTGGAATGTCATTTTGAATTGCCGCCCTTCTTGGAAATTTTATGAGTGCTTATTGCTCATTATTTTGTTTACTTTATTTTCTTGTACATTACAGATGAACATTTGTTAGCATGACATTTTTTTCTGTGATATGTTGCAGATAATTTTACTAGTAATGTAGTCTACACATCTTTTGAGATATTTTAGACCTATTTAAACAAATCTTCATGTAGATAAATCTGATTTTTTTTAAAAGACTATGCCTTATAAGATTTTTATTTTTAGTACTATGCTTTTTTAAAACTACTTTTATCAGAATTTTCTCTATACTCAAGATCATTCTGTGAGTCATGGCCATTGCTTGGCCAATTTGCTCTCTGTGAAAGCCTGAGAAAATGTTTTCTCTCATGTGACTCTCCTTAGATACACTCTTCATCATTGATCACTTTCCTCTGTGGCCCCATAATCTCCTTGATCAGAAAATTTGCGACACAACTGAGTTACATGATGTTACAGTACAAGGTCTCATATGTCCTGAGTCTTAATTGAACTTGGAAGGCTAGGGCCAAAATGTTGGCTTTGCTTGCAGCCCTAGGATCTCATATTTGAAGTCTGTTCTGTTCTACTCATTTACTTTTTGGCCTCCGAATGTTCATTACTTTAATCACCCTTAACATATCACAGATTATATGATATTTAATATCTGCTGCCATTATCTGAATTTCAGTTTTTTCTTTGTTATTCACATAAACTAATTTTCCACATGATCTATAAAATTTTATAAATTTTAAAAATAATTTAGATGGACTTATTTTTAATATAAAGTATATCATCATAGAAGATTATAGTTCAAGGGAGACTCATTTATGTATAAGCTATATTATGAAATATTTCTCATTATTTTAGTTTCTGGGCTATATTCCAAAAAACTCAGTCTCTCTAAAATAGTTTTCCTCATAATGATATTAAATATATATATATATATATGTATGTATATGTTTGTATATATTGGAGTTTGTAGAATGATCTTTTCTTGTATTCAGCATGTTGGTTTATGCTCTCAATATGAACATGTAGTAATAATGATAGATAGATATTAGAATTCTTGCTTGATAGATATCAGTATTCTTGCTTGATCGCTATACTGATCCGTGCTGCTAAATCAAAATTCCATGATTAAAAGTTAATATTTCATAATGGGCTGGCTGTATTTATTTTTCCATGATAAGGTCTTAGGTAAAATTTATGAGGGTATTTGTTCTCTGAGTGACAAATATATAGTAAATTTTAGTTTTAATGAATCATATTCAATCAGATAATTCAAATACTTCTTAAGTGATTAATGTTTCATTTATAACACTGCTTTTATGGAAATTAAGTGTTAACAAAATTAGTGGGGCCAGGGAGATAGCTCAGTAGAATAAGTCCTTGCCTGGCAAGCACAAGGTCCTGAGTTCAATCCTCGGTTCCGCAAAGAAAAAAAAATTAGTAATGTCATGCTCTTTAGCTATTACGAAGTTTTATAAGCCTAGTATTTTCCTTTTTATCTCAAATATTATTTTGCAATTTTCTATTAATTAAATAGAACTTGAAAGACAGGCAGATTTAAAATGGAAATTA
Source organism: Octodon degus (assembly GCF_000260255.1). NCBI lineage: Eukaryota > Metazoa > Chordata > Mammalia > Rodentia > Octodontidae > Octodon > Octodon degus. The sequence goes on from NW_004524688.1 coordinate 3,067,032, forward strand.
ATAAATTACAAGCAATATGCTTAGTTTGATTTTTCCCTATCTTCAGAGGATCAATTTAGTGAAATATTATAGCAAGAAAAAGGTTCAAAAACATTAAAACAAGAAAGACTCAGGTTCTATTACATGGGTCCCACCAATACCAGTTGTGTGACCTAGAAAAGTTATAATTCCATTCTTTACTTTTAGCATAAAACTTGCTTTACTCTAAGTTTTGCCTGATATTTTTATTAATATATAATTCAGTGACATGCTGAGAGGCTAATATTGCAAGTAGTTTTTAAAAATATCCTTGCTGCTCTTCTCTAATATTTATAAAGTTCAAATATTACTGTATTGTTTCCAAACACTGTTGTATAGCATTGATTAATGCTACACTGAAGGTACTTTCCACATGACTTATGTAATATTTTATAGTGCTAGACCAGAGTTTGAAGAGTGACCTTTTCTTATATTCAACATATTGGTTTATGCTTTCAACATGAACGTGTAGTCATATTTGTAGATCCTGGGATTAAATATGTAAGGAATATAGAAGAAATAGAAGAAAAATGTAGTACTAACAGTTAAATGATTAAGCACATTATTTTAGTTAATGGTAAGTGATTCTGTTTTCCAATAGTGTTTCCAGTGTTCTGATATATTATGTACAGGAAAAAATTTCTAAGATAAAGGTTAGTCAATTAAAAATCAGCTTTTAACTATAAGAGAGCTTATGGAATGATTAGAAGTTAGACTTTTCATTTTTCCTTCTTAAAAAAATAGTGACCAAAAATAAATAAATAAATAAAATAGTGACCAACTTACCTGTAGTCTTACTGTATACGATATTTTTTTGTTTTAATTCTTAAAATTCTTTCCTACTTCAAATATTTTTTCTACTTCAAATATTCATAGTTTTTGTTTTATATGGAAGAAAAGTTATGCATCAATTAAAGATAACTAATTATAGATCATTGTATTATTCTGTCAGTGTTGATTATACATGTGTAGCACATTTAAGTAAATGTATGAAGTAAAAAACGTCCTCTTACAACTTTCCTGGATTCAAATTATCAATAAATTTCTGGCATGGAAAGGGATGTTGTAGATGGAAGAAACTGGGTCAGCTTTCAAAATGAAAATATATTTTCTACACCCCGATGTCTCAAATGTGACCTTTGGTCAGCACCTGTCAAGAGCTGTGAACAGTGACAGGACAGATGAGCCAGCAAGACACAGCAGCTCAGAGAAACTTGATGATGTTCTTTTCATATTATAAAGTTAGGAATGGAAAAAAATCACAAGGATGGTTTTCTTTACTTTGTCATATTTTCCTCCTTTAAGACTCTGTGTGGGAATCTAGTATTGGTTTATTTACGGGAAGAGTTTCCAGGGTGTCATGTCAAAAGCCTCATTCTGCTGTGTATCGCAGAAGAAAGTCCCAAAAGACAGTGACTCGCCACATTCTTTGGGCTCACTGAGACTTTCTAGGCGTAACTCTTCTGAAGAGAAAGCACAGGCAGTGGCCATCTGCTGCACTCTAGTCTCAGGATTGTACTTGAAGATCTCTCAACTCTAGTTTCTTTGTCTAGAAAATGGATAGTTGTAAAGTATATTTGTAAGGAATTAATCAGGAGATATGTGTGCATGTGTGAATCTATGTGCAATATATAGTAATAACTAATAAATGTTGTTTGATTTGATTCTTCTCTCAGAGGTGATTGATACACAAACAGACTAGGCTCTGGGCTCCCAGTGTCTGCCAAATTTATCTAAGTTTAAGGATTTTATATCAATTCTTGGTGATGTTTTCTGTTTTCTCTTTTAAAAACTTCTATACTAACTTCCTGTTACTCTGTAGGAAAAAATATTGTTATAAAAATATGCATGACTGAGTAATCTAATGACTTATCTAATGACTGAGCATGGTCCTAGTTTGTCCAGTTTCACTTAACGTATTATTACTTTGATTATTAGAAGTCAAGTTTTCAAAATAGTGTGATAATACAACAGTAGAAATTAAAATTGAACTCACCACTTAAGATTACTGTATAAATGTAGTAATGGGAGATGAATATAGTTTTCAAAAATGAAGGTTTAGATTAGCCCTTAGGAAACACAGAGCTGCTTGTCCTATCAGCTGTAACTGCTTAAAAACCTTATAGCATTAGTAGCAATCTGTCATGAGCCAGGTAATGTTTATGACACAGATATATTTTAACCGTAGGAAGGAAGGAAGTCAGAGGGTGAAAATAACTGAATATGGGAGAGCAGGTGAAATAACTGGAGTATCACTGTGCATGTTGTCATCAGGATGTGATGTGCTACCTTAGTTTGACTTGTCCTGAGAAGTTATTTATTTACCCTTTTTTTCTATTATCTGACTGTATTTCCTTTCATGCAGCAATTCACACGAGGTTACCGTCCTTAACCACCTATTAAATGTAATCTTATTTTGTGTTCATTTTGTTCACAATATGTTTGTGTACAAACCTTGACAATAAATGCTGCCATTCCCTGGAAAGGCAAAGAGGTGTAAGAAGATGAGAGACTTTCAGAAGAATAAGCTCATGTTGGAATCCTCAAGTAGCACTGATTGTGTACCTCACATGCCAAAATAGCAGGTGGACCCTATTGGAATGATTTTGAACATGCAGCCCAATTTAGATGGTAAGGTAACACATGTTCCTAAAATGCTGTCATCTCTTTATTAAAAATTAGGAACCCAGAATGGCATGTAAATAAAGGAACAATCTTCCTTCTCAGTGCTCCTAGATTACTCTAGTCATTCTTCTCAGGCAGTGAAGGATGACTGGCTGGATTTGGTAGCTGTGAAGGTCACTTTTAGAGGTCAAATTTCAGAGTTGTTTGATATAATGGGGCCACTTATCTAAATTCAACCTATCATGTCCCCCACTTCAGTCTTACCTCCGGGAAGAAGTCTTCTGTGGTTCCTTTGGATAGCCTTTCCTTGCCCACCCATCCTTTCTCTCTTGTTCATTCCTTCGGCCTCCCCCAGTACTTGAGCCCTGCTGGCGAAGCAGAAAGATATAAGGAAAAGCAAGTCTACAGGGCTGCTTGCTCGTTTAGTTCAGGACCTGCTCTCGGAGGCCTCCACCTTATCCACCTGGCATGGATCTATCTTTTTACCTATATATATTTTGTTCCTTCCTAGCTACTTGCTTACCTGTGTACAAATACACAAATTTTTGGACCTGTAATTTCTACTAAGAATCCTCCTTTGGTGAGAATGTGAACTGCGGCTTCAGGTCTCTTCCTTACTTCTGTGTCTGTGACTGGGACACAGGCTTGGCTGTTCTGGCACAATTCTGGGGAGGCAGAAACAGGCTCACTAACATTCCTCTGAGGCCAACATTTGGGAACATCTTTGATCACACTTCTGAATCACAGCGGTTGTGCCAGCTAGCAGAAGTTGGTGTTTTGTCAGCAAATAGAAGAAGCAGAGTGTTAACTAGTCATTATCTTGGAGTGGGATTCAATATGGGAGGATAGATCAGGGCCGAAGTGAGAAACAATGCAGAAACCTGAGGCAAGAGCAGAAGCAGCAGTTCTTTGTATGGAGTGGGGAAAAAAGACTTAGGAAGAGAGCAGAGGAAGTGCCATGGATGTCACAGAATGCCAACCCATAGGTGGTGGGCCCACTTGATCTGTGCAGAAAATGCAATGACAAAGAAATACACAAACACATCAGTAAGCACCACAAAATGTAGACAACCTCCCTCCTACACCTGTACTTTAGTGGATGGTACACCCAGTGTGCTGCTGAATTCAGCGTACTGCACGCAGATTCTCTAAGAGAAGGTTCTGGGCCTGAGCAAGGCATGTGCCTGCAGTAACCGTGGCAAATGTAGGACACACCTTGGACCAGAAATGATGGAGGATCTCATAAAGGCATAATGGAGAAAGAGGCTTAAGTTGAGGAGATCAAGGTGTTGTGTACCAAAGTACAAGGATGTGACTTGGTACCATGGTAGTAGGAAGACCAGCAAAAGGCAGACATGGTCAATGGTCATTTCTATATTATAACGTAACTAGGAGTGCTGTATACACAGAGCACATCAAATTCTCAGCAGCGATATCTTCTATGGAGATGTGCAAATATCTAACAGTTTCAGTAGGGAGAGCGGTTTCAGAAGGCAAAGCCACTTATCAAGTGGTAGAGGAAAAGAGGCATTACTTTTCTTATTGGCACATAGGAAATATTTCAGACAACTGTCTGGGTAAGTTCCAGTATTTAAGAGAAGCATGCAACAGAAAGAACACAGGAGGTTTTGAGCAGCTATCACCATTTCTAGTAAGCCCCAACCTCAGACTGGCAGCTTACATCATTTAAAAGGCCTGGAGATGTAATTCGGTGTGAAGACCCTAGATTCTGTTCTCAGTGCTGAAAAGAAATAGAGGAAAGGGAGAGAAGAAAAAGAGGGAGGGAACATTTTGGGGAGAACATCAGGCAGAGAGATGAGGTAATCTTGGTTAGATCTTAGAGGTTGGCTCTGTGGATGAGGAAAACAGCTGTGCCTGAATGTGTCAGTGATAGCAAGGTTTCTCTCTGCCTGGGTTTCATTTCTATTCGATTTCTCATCTTTTACATTCAAAAAGTTCTCAATCCTGATGGTCATAATATCAAGCCCAGTGTAAGTACTCATTTGGGTCCTCAGTCACAAACATCAAGACTAGGACCTGCAACTTTTGTGCAGTCCTGAGCTGGCATAACTCTTGCATTTGCTATTACAGTCTCTACTAGCAAGGACAACAATAACAAAATAAATGATAGCCAAAATTGCTGAAGACATTAAAAAATACAAAGCACAAAGCTAATGGGCATTTAGTGGGAACAAGTTGGATAAAATCAAGGTTGAGAATAAAAGCGAAGCACAGCAAAGAGTAGCCAGTCCTCAGAAGCATCTTTCTTGAACATAGTAAAAACTGCTGTCACAGAAAGTGATGGGCATAGGATAAATAATCACACTGAGTGAGAATGGAAATGCATAAACAGGACAGGGTAAACACTGAAACAGTTTATGTGGTTTCTTTTCACTTAAATATCATGTAGGAAATGCCAGCCATTCCCCTCATTTTCTGTTCTTTCCTCATCTTACCAGTGTTAGAGACATAAAACAACCTTGAAAAAAGTCCTTTTGAGGAATTGTTAGACACTACTTATTGCCACTTACTTTCTGTAGATTTTTAACCTAGTTTTGCACAAAAGTGTATATAAGGCAGAATCACCTTGCAGTTGTTTTTTTTTTGTTTGTTTTGTTTTGTTTTGTTTGTTTGTTTTTGTTTTTTTAAATAGGTATGCCTATATTATTGGCTGGTGCCAATCTTAACAGCTGAATTTCTGGTACACTATGTTCATTTATTCTTAAAAAGAAAATGAAAATTCTCCACAGTAATTATTTTGAGGGTTTTCCAAAGAGTTGACACATTGTGCTTTTAAGCAGTCTTCTCTTCTTCGGTTTCCACATGGATGCCAGCTAGCAGCTGACTCCCTGAAGCTAACACTAGCCCCCGATTCCTGGCCTTGCCAGTAGAGGCCTTTGTGAGATGCTGGTGTCCACTTGAGGCTGCACCTCCCAGCTTCCCCATGCTCACACTCCTGGGGGCCAAGAGGAGCTGCACGCTGGTTCATGGGGCTGTCTCCCTCCTTGACATCAAATCCCACTTTGCAACCAGCATCCTAAAGCAATAATGTGTGTGCACATCTTTCCTTGGAGTCTCTCAACGAAGCCACTTCTTCCATTTCATATCTTCAGTGTATTTCTTAAAGGAAGCTTTCCAGGCACATCTCCACAGGAGCACACAGCATCTAAGACCTGGTACTTTTTTCTTCAAGAGAGGCAGCATCTATCAAGACACACCTTGGAGCTTCCGTCCTCCTCTGCCCTAAAACTATCTGGTTCAGAGTGGAGCTTGGTTTTATTTAGTGTTAACTAAAATATCTATTCAGATAGCTTGACTGGAAACATTGGAGCATTTGTTGCGAAGGGAGCTCTAAGAACCCACATTGCGGTAGCTAGATAACTGACTACCATTTGTTCTAGCTTCTCCCTGACTATCAGGTTGAAAACATCAAAACGTTGTAGAGAGACGCTTTAGATAAAAGCATCAATACACAACTATATTTTTAGAGCACCTTGCTCTTCTAAAAGTGAATCCTTACGAAATTCTCCTGGGAAGCCTAAATGACAACATAGTTTCTAATGTTTCTGAACATTTTTCTTTCTTTCTGTTCTTGGGCATCTGGGTCAGAGAGATTATTCAAAATATATTTCTTATGGGATAGTAGATTTCTCCTTAACCCTAGCAATATGCAAAATTACAGGAGAAAAAAGCATGTAGTGTATATACAAATACTATATCCAGTTATTAATGTGTCTTCACCTCCCCCTTCCTTTCCCTCATCCCTCTCTTGTTTCTGTGTTCCTCACATAATCATGTACTAAGCACCGAGTCTACATCAGCACCTGTGCTGATGCCTGGGAATATAAAAATAAATGAGCTGCATCCCCCACCCCATGCCCAGGCTGTGTCTATTTTCTGAGAAAGACTTAGAAAAATATTATCAAGCATAAAAACATGCAGTATTATATGGAATATTGTGGAAACACAATGTGGAAAATTTTTAACTTTATTGAAATAGGAAGACAACTAAGGTAGTGAGTTACAGGGCCCTACAGTTAAAGAAATTACTCAAATTTATTTTGTTTTCTCACGAAGTAAATGTGTATAACTCATTCTGTGTATAGCCACACACTGCTCTCTACACAAGAAAATACTCAGGGTTTTTATACCAGTAAAAGTATTTCCTATTAATTTTCATTATCTTTTAAAAAATATTTATTTATTATTTATTTGGTACAGGGTCTCACTATGGAGCATAGATTGTAGTGATCCTCCTTTCTCAGCCTGTTCAGCATTGAGATTACAGGCATGCGCCACCACGCCCAGGTTCAGCAGCCAGCACCGCAGTGCGGCATACATTTCGGGGGATCAAACCCTGCTCCTTGGGCTTGCCAGGCAGCTGCTTAGACCGCCAAGCTCTCTCCCCTGCCCAACCCACCTAATTGAAAATAAATGGGAATCAGAACAATTATCTGGAGTATAAATGGCCAAAGGATCTTTAAAACTGTTTACTTTTTCTGGAGCAAAGCATCACTTTTGGATATTTTGTGATTATTCCATTGAAAAACCCAAAAATCAGTATAATAATTACTTGATGTTCAAATTAAGTACCAGATACACAAGAATCTTTAGATGACTTTTTGAGGTATAAACAATAGTGCTTAGAGAGTTGTAACACTAAGACTGAAATGTGGTGGATCAGGAGAATAGAATAGTGTTTATGAGTAAGACTTCTAAAGTTATAAACCCAAATATTAATCCTACACTAGAATCTAAGTTGCAACATGTCCCTAGTCCAAAATATATCTCTCTCTGTTTTGATTTCATTATGTATAAGTCAGTCATTCAAGGTGATACAATATTTGTTTATAGTTTTGTTATTATGACCTGATAAAATGCTGTAGTACAGTCCATAACATATAGAACAAACCCATTAAGTATTAACTTATTATCGACAGTATTCTATGAAAAGCAAGCTGGGAGCAATAGAACTCTAGGAACTTAATCCAACTCCCAACAATATATAAGCATTTTTTCCTCTGTGTGACCTGAAACTTATAAGATTTCATTAATGAACACAGTTGGAAAATATATAGCAGAGCAAGGTGATTTTTTTTGATGTGTCTTCTCTGTATTATTGTTATCTTCAGTAGTACATGTTTGCAGTACATAACATTTATGTCCCTTATGTACAGTGGATATATGTATATAAAACATCTTAATTCTTTTATTACCCCTTGCCTTTCCCTCTTCCTTCCTTTCATCTCTTGATCCCTTCCTGTCTGAGAAATATCTATTTCCCTACTTCCTATTAACTTTTAGGCCATTACTATGTAACACAACTTAATATTCATTCTTAAAAAGTAAAAAAAAAAAAATTAGTATACGTGAGTATGTCCTTTACTAAAAGTAATTTTCTAAGCAATGCAGTTATTCTTGGTTTAAGCAGCTGTACTATATTTACAGCAAACACATCCCTTTTGTGAAAATTATTATGTCTTAAGGCATAAAAGCCCTCTAGGTGTCTGTCCACAGGATCTTGAGATGAATGTTTTCACAAAGTGAGTCGAAATTCAAGGGAGCAGATGACAGAAATTCCCATTCTTTCCAGGAAAATCCAGGCAAAGATAGAGTAGCTTCATCTGTTGTAATTTACAGATAAGAAAATTAATTGCCGTGGCCTAGAAATAGTGCATACCTGCCTGCACACTTTATAGAAAGCTAAGCTGCTTCTCATCTGTGACTGTGTGCATCGATCCAGACATGATCGTAGCTAGTTTTGTCCCTGAAGAATTGAGAAAGTGAAGCACCAAAAGTTCAGAGAAGCTCAGGACCTTTCAAAGCAATTCAAGGGAAGAACTGAAAAATGAAGAAGCTCAGTTCTGGCTTCTCAGCCCACTGAAATATCATTCTTTGTATAGTTTTGCTGATAGGTAATTTTCTAAGACAGAACCTAAGAGCTCGTGTCTGATTCAATAATGATGGGTTGAGGATTTCCTTACAACAGAAATGGTTTGCATCTTCCTATCTGGCCCCCTGCAGCCCAGTGCTACCCAGCCTGTTTGCTCTGGTATTTAAAAAGCAAGCTAAATGTACAACAGGCATTCTGGCTACAAAAAATAACAGGCTTTTCTGTTTTTCCTATTACTTTTTTCTTTTTTTTTTTTTATGTGGTAGTGGGAATTGAACTCAGGACCATGTGCTTGAAGACAGACATTTATGCTGCTGATCTATCTCCCTGGTCCCAGGATTTGCTGTTATGATTTAAGATTTCATTTAAAAAGTTTACATCAAGTTAGGTATGGTGGTACATTCCCATAATCTAGCACTCCGGGAGGCTGAGGAAGGAAGATCATAAATTTCAACTCAGACTGGACAACGTAGCAATTTAGCAAGATCTTGTCTCAAAATGAAAAAAAAAAAAAAAAATTAAAAGGGCTGAGGATGTAGCTTGATGTGATGGTCCTGGGTTGAGTTCCTAATGTGTGTGTGCGTGTATGTGTGTATGTGTGTATGTGTGTGTGTGTGTGTGTGTATAAATATTATGCATTGTATATTATATGCATACATACATAAATATTTTCAAAAAGTTAACAATAAAGGTTAAGCAAAAGAAGGAAGTCATTAAGAAGTTAGGATAGATTAGGCAGAATAAAGAAAGGTTATAAACTGATAGAGCTCACTCTCTATATTACATGGGAAGAAGGAGAATAGAAAACATTTTTCAGATCTGAAGTTATTTATAAGTAATATACAATGAATAAATACATCATTTGTACTTGTGCATAGTATGAAAGTATATATTTGAATAAGTATAATTTATAATTGGAAATAAGACTGGAATGACACACAGACCAGGGATTAATACCAAAGATAGGGTGCATCATTTGTTTGATATGTACACATTTTAGCCTTTCATTTACAAAATATGTCTTTTTTTGGAGATCCTTTAAATCTTTGAAGAATTTAAAATTTGTTATTAGGTGTAAAATTTAGATCTTAGTTATGGACTAAGAGAGGATCAAATCAAGTATGTAACTGATAAATCTCCATGAATCTGGACTCCCTGAGAGGCCCCCACTCCAGGGGCCTCAAAAGCATTTGCGAGGGCAGCAGTCTGGCCTCATGCAACAGCTGCTGTTAGCAGTGGTTGCACCACTTATATTCACAAGTTATTCTAACATCCTTGTTAATAGTAACTGATTTTTAGTAATTAATTTAAGTGTGATTTCAATCTGATATTCTAATTATTTGGTTTTTGTTATTTAAAATATGCACAATATACATTTTTAAAGAATTGAAATAAAACTATTTCTCGTAGTCACATTTTTACATTTTGAAGTGTAGATACATAGGGACTCCGTAATAGTTAAATATATGAAAAAAGAATACTTTTTAAAAAGTTTACTGCATGTAAAACAGACTTACAGCCCAATTTCAAAACTTAAGATGAAGTAATTAGACCTTTGGTAAGAGGAAATTAATGTCCTTACATATATCTGTTCCTTACCTGATCCACTACACTGTGATGTTCAAGTGAAAACGTGTTTACTATCATCTACAAAAGAATATCAATCATCTTTTAAGCATTCAGCTTTTAAAGCTGGATTTGACTAGTTTAAAGCTACATTTCTATTTTCCTTTATTTTTACCTATTCCTTTTCTTTTGAATTAATTGATCACTTAATTACCATGCTGCCACTACACATTCTGGTACCATCCATGTTATACCTGTACCCTCCTCAGGTTAAGTACTCAAGTTGAAAGACAGCTACACACACAAGCTTCTGGGACACTCTTCAGGACCAAAGCTTAGTGAGCTGCTGCCATGAGGAGCTTGGAGAACACAGCTGTCTCCACCAGCCTCTCCAATTGAGGGAATGTGGCAAATGCGCATGCACTCCCTGGGACTGCCTGTGTTGGACTATAGCCTAGCCAAACCCCTCTGTGGTTTCTAATAAGTTAAGTTCTTTAGCACATGTGGAATCATAGATTGAAGGTTTGCTGTAGTCTGTTGTGCTAACAAAGCATGCACTGAGGATTCCCCAGACGTTCATCAGCATGCCAGATCTTTAAAGCTTTGAAAGCACTCTCAGAAGATTAATTACACATCAGGACAATAAGCCAAAAGGGCTCTGGGGGAGTTCCAGCAGTAACTCCAGTGATCTGTGGCTAGCAGGCTACTGGGAGACTTGTTTTCAACTGCACTTTTCAATCTATCTCTCGTGCTTCAAGGATTCACTGAGGCATGCCAGAGTTGGAAACAGTTTGATTCCCCTCAAAATATTCTTTAAGCACCTGAGCTTGTGTCTTAACATGGCTCTATAGATTCTAATAACATTCTAAGAGCTGTAGCACTTATTATTTACTTATTGAGCACACCATTGAATACCATTCCAAGTTCCAATGGAATGGTAAATAAGTGAAGAAATTTTGATAAAAATTTAGTGCTTAAAGCTTAAAGGAAAAATAAACTTGTTGATCTCTGTATAGTTCATTTTCTATATAAAAGTATCTTAATAATAGAACTGCAATCTTAGTGTTGGTTCTGATGGCAGAAAAGACTTTTTTGTGATTTATTATGAAATGCATGAGCCAATAAAAAAGATATGTTTCACTGATCACTACACTAGTTAGAAGGAACTACATAAAGCTTTATGCAAGAAGAATTTATGTTACTTATATGTAGCAGTGATCAAAGAATGATATGGCTTTCACGTTGTACAGTAAAACTAATTTATTGGTAAATAATAATATAAAGGCAAACCTTTTATGTGTTCAATACAGGATCTACAGGTTCTCATTACACAGATCAGACTCATAGTGATCCTCCTGTTTTCAGCTTCCCAAGTGCTGGGATTACAGGCATTAGCTACCACACTCAGTCTTAATCCCAGTCTCAGAGCCCCCTAGCGTTGGGGCCAGGATAGCATGCCAGGGATAGAACCCAATCCTTTTGCCTGCCTAAGCAGGAGCTTTGGTCTGCTGAGCTATCTGGCCAGCCCCCATTCTTATTGTTGTTGCTTGTTTTTCAAAAAATTTTATTTTAAGGAGAATTAAAATCAATGAAAATGATACAAAATTTCAAAACAAGATGAGAAAAAATTAACAATTGTTATGCTGCATACTGTCATCTTCAAAATAGTGGCTTGGATTACATGCAAAATTGATCAAACAGTATAAACACTAACCGTGCCTTTCAGTGAACTAATAAAAATTAGTATTACGATTATCTTCGCTGATTGCTGCTTGCCAAAAGTGAAGAGTGCTCCTGCTGTTTAGCAACATTGCAAAGTTTTCCCACTGAGTTTAGTGCTTGTTGTAAGGACAACCGTCTCGCTTGGCGGGTACATCCAGGCAACAGTGCTCTCCCTAGGGAGTTCTTTTTCCATGCTGGGTATTGGTTTATTTTAAGATGAATGCAGCTTGTTTCATAGAAAGTGGGGGGGGGGGAAGAAAGCTAAGTAACTGAAAGGGTTAACTATAAAATCTAAGAGCCTTCTGTCTTTTGCTGTGACAGTCGATGTTTCAGAGAGTGATAGATTTGATTTTCTCATATGGATGTTTTACGTGGTTTAGGGGAGTGTGTGTGAGTGTAGGGCTGGGCCAGCCCTAATTATGTATTTATCAATTTATTATACATGAAACTTAGCTCCCTAAGTTTCTGCTGAGCAAACCTGTGTTTCTAGTAAAGAATTAACACACAAGATGTTCACAGAACTTGACTTTGCCAACATTCTTGAAACACTTTATGTAATTTTGAAAATGTTTGGTGTTGCATTGAAGGTATTGATTTTCTAGCATGTGGTCCAAATTCAGCTTTTTTTCATAATATTATGATGTAATGATGATGGATATGATGCACTGGCCACTTGATATTGTCAGACGCAGTGCTAGCAACTTTCTATCCATTACTACAGGCTTATTCCTATGTGGCAAATGTGTTTTGTTCTTTTTATACATACATAACCTAAGTGCAGATTAGCAACAAAATAATGCTACATAACTACTACTTCCTAAAATTCATTTTTTAAATTTTTTATTTGTTAATGTAATTAGTTGTTACAGGATCTCACTACACTGCTTGGACTCATAGTGATCCTCCTCTTTTCAGACTCCCTGGTGCTGGGCTTACAGGTGTGAACCACTCTGCCGGGACTCTGTTGCCAGCCAAGCCCACCTAAGGGCCGGGCTGGCATGGTATGTGGTGTCTGGGATTGAACTGTGGTCCCCGCGCTTACCTAAGCTTGCCTAAGCAGGGACTGTATTGCACCGATCTATCTCACCAGCCCCTAAATATGAATTTTAAAATCCAGTAATGAACCCCCAAAGTACAGACCCTTAAGTCCTACATGAAGTTGACTTCATAAAATGTATCAGCATGTTAAAATTTCTGTGTACAACTACTTGCAAATGACAGTTTTATATTTTTCTAAAGCTGCACATAATAATGAGTGAGCTTTAAAATACAATCAACAAAAGGCTAATTTGTATGAAGCAGTCTTAGATATCTAAGAAACACTGTAGGACAATTTGAGCTGTCTAGTGAGGCAAGATGTTCAATCTACTGAGTGGAAGTATGTGATGTAAGTGTTTTGCTGTGTAGAATTTGTATATTTCATATACATCTTGCACATTCCTCTTGTCACCACATGTTCCTCGAGGGAATTATAAACAGAAGGAACTCCTGTGTATGAGTGTGATAGTCCTTGCTAACAATAATGTTAACAAGGACTGTCCCCAAAGATCATACATGTCTCTCTGCGAAAGGCTGAGTTGAACCTTGTGGTCTAGTGAGGTTTTGGGCAAAAGGCGACCTTCAGAATTTCATCAGTTGGATATTTAATCTAAGCAGTGTTAGGCTGTGCTAAGGGAGACTGCGCCAGGGAAATCCATGTGACATTGTACTATCTCAATTCTCAATTTTCTTTCTAACAAACAGACATTAGCCAAATAGTGAACCAAACACTGGCCACTAAATTAGTCCTCCATCCTTTTCATGAAGATAGATAAGGAGGTTGGATGGGGACAAATGAAGGAACTCAGTGTCCATGGCACTTTACACTTATCAAGGACAGAGGAAAAGATGAGAATTTTATCTTACTTTAAATAATTTGTTTTCTAAGACATGCAGTGTGCTGCAAGGGCATTTGTGTTTTGAGTAGAATGTGGGTGATGGGAAAAATGATTGGTGAGCCTCTCCTCTTTCTGAATTAGGGAGAGTCTGTTATTAACTTCTATGAGATTCATGAGTATGGCACATGTGCTTGCAGAAGAATACTGGAAAGAAACAGATACCTCACCTCTACTGTACAGAGGTACTGTTCATATATATATGAACTAGTTCCACCTTTCATTTCTTTGGCAGAAAATTGCCCTACAACATACAGCTGACTTTCATAAAATATCAGTAAATTTGAAATGCCAGATGGAGACCTTCATCTTGGCAGTTTTTAGCTGTTCTTTTCCATTTTATAGGCTCAGAATGAATACTTATCTTGTCAGTTTATGCTCTATTGTACAAAGGTTCTGTTTTGTGTAAATGAATGTCAATCAATTTAGAACAAATTGATTTCCATCTCTAAAAATGAAATATCCTGCCCTACAAATAGATGCTTTCCATGAATGTGTCATTTACATTTGATTTCTGACCTCAGCTTTCTCCATTGATTGTAGCATATAAGTATTCATGCTTTCCATCTTGAGATGTGAGAGTTCTCTGCTTACTATTTTCTCACACAAGGTCTTTCCTGTATTATGTGTGTTACATCTGAATAACTTCCCAATTCTTGCAGCTTGAATCTTATAGAATGTGTTTCAATTTGCTCTGATTCCACAGAGTAGCAGGGTGAGCAGTTAAAGGTGATGGGGAGAAAGAAAGGAAAAAGGAATATATTGAAAACCACCTTCAGATATAAGAATGTAGCTGATAGTGTATAGCTTACCAATGCCATTTCTTAAAAATTGGGCTGAAGCTGAAAGCAAACCTTTGAGGGGAGACAATTACAGGCTTAAATAGAGTTAGTTTTGTACGTCCATCTGATAGTTTGACTATTGTACTGCTTTCTCCCTTTTGCAATTATCTTTGATTATTTCTTTATTTTTTGAGCTGTTGATCATCATTCTTAGCCTCTATATTTATTACTGCAACAGTGAGGAGTAAGAAAAATCTATCGCCTCAAAGAAGCTTTTTCTCCCTAAAAATGTAAATCTCAATGGTATATATTTTGTATGGATTCTTTTTCTCCACTGACATAATTGTAATTTGTTAGATTAAAATTTTAGAACTCACAGTCAGCAAAATCTTACCTATGACTCACTGCCTGAAATGTTTGGCAATAAATCTAAACTATTGGTTTCTGCTTTTTGATAGGATTGATTGTACAAATTCCTCTTTTAGAAATGAAGCTACGAATTTGCTCAAGAACACATGCCTTTTCTATAGTATGAATTGTTACCATCCAACAATATGAAGATAGAAGATAATTATAGTTTAAAAATATTGGAAACATCCTAGAATTGCATGACCCTCATGGTGTACAAACATGTGCTGGAGTGATATGCAGCTTGGAAAAAGAAAAAGGACCTCTGCATACCCAGTGACATTGGGAAAGTCACAGAACATATTGCCAAATGAAAAAGAAAAGCAGAATGTAAGATTTTATGTATATTGTACTGTATTACTATTGTGCAGAGTGGAATTATTGAGCGGTCTGTTCACCTGGGAATAAGAGCTAAGCTGCTAACTATCAAAATAGCCAATTAAAGCAGCAAGAGATAAAACAAATGGTTCTTTAATCATTCATGCAATAAGATGAGAGATTTTTAAGGAGGAGCCACCAACTCCCCTGACTCATTTCCTCCATGGAATAGTGCACTGGTAGAGTCAGGAGGATGTGGACAGTGGTCAGGCTCTCACTGCTGAGCGGATTACCCTGAAAAGGCTCTGGTCATTCTGAGGACTTGAGACAGAAGCAAGGGCTCAGAATCAACTAAGTCTAATTTCAGTATATCTTCTTGGTTCTGAGGACCCTAAAAAGTACTTTAGTCCAAAGTCTCAGTGAGAAAGTGCTAAGGAATGAAGATACCAGTTCAGGCATGGAAATGTGGGACAGGGTATGACCTGCCAGGTGCTCCCAGTCCTCAACACTGCTCCCTGAAGAGACTGTGATGTATTGCGGTGCACCAAGTCTGTTGGGAGAAAGGCAGCTGCTCCTGGATGCCTTTCAGGCAGAGCCTTTGCAAGTTCACATGATTGGACCTCTAAGGTCACATGTGGTTTTTTAATGAGGAACTATACTCCTCCAAAAAGGAGAAATGAATGTACTATACTCCCTGCCCTGAAAATAAAGATATTTATACAGTTGAGACATGCCCCAAAGATACAGGATTTATCTTACATGGACATCCACTGGCTAGATCTGGAAAACATAAGCAACAATACAAATAATGGAATTTATAATCAAATAGATGTTAATAAAGGGAGAAGTAGGAATCTACATATGCATATTGATGTAGCTTTTCAAAAGTATAAACAAGTAAATGGTTAGAATGTCTTTTCCAGTTTAGAAAATTCCAAATGCAGTAGTAATGATGCATGTAGGAAATCATGCTAATAATAACTTGAAGCAGAGGTCATCAGCTGATGCTAAAACTAGTGGGAATAAATTTGATTAACTACAGGATATTTGCATAGCCTTAATTGTCTCCCCAGAATATACTTATTCATAATAAAAGACAAAATGATGATGATATAGTGGAGACATATGTCAGAGTCTGCTTTAATTAAATCAGCAAAGGGATGAATCAGTAGCCTGCCACTCCTCCTTAAAAGGAACATCAGACAAACCGAGACTGAGGCACATTCTGCACAAAAGCTGGCCTATACCCAGCAGAAAATGTCAAGGTCATGAAAGGAAAGACAAAAAAGGTGAGAGACTGGTTCAACTCAGAAGACACTAAGGGACATAAAACTGAATACAATGTGTGATCATGGGCAGAACTTGAGTCTAGATTGGAGTACTGGACACTGTTGATATAATTGGCACCACTTACAAATAAGAATCACATTTGTTGGCATACACAAAAGGACCCTTTGGCATTTCCTTTTTTTGATAAGGGAATTTTTTTAAATAGGAGATTTTTATGATTACCATTCTTGAATTAAACTTACAAATAGTATTTAATAAATGCACCTGATTTTATTACACTGCACAGATCCTGGTAAGAGATTTCTGTTTTTAATATGTAAAACAAAGGTTAAAAAGAAATAAATATCCTCTGGATTTGTATTCCAGCTTTAGCTTTTTTTCTTTGTGGAAACTGACATTTTTTCCCCTTCTTTTTCGCCTCAAAGTATTGTGGAGTAGTGGTGCTGATGATAGTGTGTTTATTTTCATTTGTCTGAAACTACTAGGACAAAGGATGTTTCCCCAGCATATGAAGTGCATTCATTTCTGTACAATGTTCTGTTGGGTTAGAGGGGCTCTGATTTCCATTTTCTCCAATTTTTATTTCTAAATTTCCATTTCCCTTCCAGGTCTGAGTTGCGGCATGTAGCATCTCACCTCTTTATGATTTTTCTTATATAGTTTAGCTTATTCTTGAGCCCACATAAATATTTTAAGGTTATTAAGATTTCTTTGGTTCTCAAAGATTGTTTAAATCTTTGTCTACTGTACTCATATTCCTTTATCTTTGCTGATAAAATTCTCAAGTATTGCAAGGTTAAGTAAACAACATTCCTATTAGAAAGCCCACATGTTTATTCCCAAGGAGTTTTTACACACACACACACACACACACACACACACACACACACACTTTCTTCTTAGGATTTATTTTTCTATTTATTTTTTGTATTCCCATTGTTTATTTCCCTTTCTTTTAAAATAGGTAGTGTTCTTTGCCAAATCTTATTTAAAATCCAAGGAACACTGATAAAAATAACTGAGTTGTGATAGCCTTAGTTTTTTCAGCTCTTGTCTGAGGCTCATTATTTCTTTGACTTTGTTCAAATTCCTGCAACAACTTTCATGTGGTAGGAGATGATAATATAAAGTCATCACTAATAATACACACTTTCTGCATAGTTCAGTTTTTACCATGGCTAGCGTACTAGCAAGGCATAAAATGTAAGCATCTTTGATCTTTCCTCATTTTTGTCTATAGCTTCCAACTGACCCAACCAACCAGTTGCTCTGAGTCTCCAAGGGAAGAAGGTAGGCCTAAGGGACAAATAGAGCTGTTGTGTCATATTTTTCTTTGTTGCAAATAATACGTAATTTGCAAACCTATGTGCTTTCTCATTTCCAATCTACTGCAATCTTGAGAATTTACAAGGATTTCCACGGTACATTGTGTAGTCCTGCCTTCCTACTTTCCTTCAAAAGAAATTCAATTTTTTGACTCACACAATCCAACTATACCTCCTTTCCCCTAGTAGTTCTTTTTTTTTCCTTTTTTTAATTTTTCATTTATTTTTTATTATTTTTATTATTTTTATATTTTCATACAGGGTTTACAGGGTCTCACTAAGTAGATCAGACTCATAGTGATCAGCCTGTGTTCAGCCTCCCGAGAGCTGGTATTACTGGCATGCACCACCATGCCCAGTCTGAATCACTCTCTTGCTGGCATTTCACTTTTTTTTTTCCTTTTTAAGATGAACTTCATTTTTCCGTTTAGTATATTGCTTAGGTGTGAAGTATCTTCTACACTCCCCTACTGACATCTGAATATACAGCCACAGCTATAATTTTCCAACTTGGGCTGTATATGAAAGCCATTCATTCAGCTATTTCAGAATGACATGTAAATAGTGCACCTGGTTGTTTGCATGTATATTGAGTCTGTTTTTTTTAAAGGTATTCAAAATTTAGTGTTTATGGAATGAGGTTATTATGGAGAACTCAGGATAGCTATAAATTCAAATTGATTTGGAACCATATTGCATGCCTTTGGGGGATGCTGAGCCACTTTCCTGTTTCTTTCCCTCTCCAAATATTATATCATTAAGATAATAATGTTGTCTGCTAAAATTTGTTGTGATGAGCAGATGGATTACTAATATTTTTTGATTGATTTCTTACTCAGTTCTGCTATAAAGCTTAATTGATGATTCTGCCATCAACAGTTTAAGTGGTACCTATTAAATTTAAACTTGGAGAGCCTAAAAAACTTTTGCCCAGAAGAAGCTTGCTTTTTCATTATCTATTTTCATTTTCATTATTGGTTTTCATTTTACCTATAGTTAGAAATTGCATGTCATTTTCTGAAACACAGTCTCAAGATTTCTCTTTTCAACTGGTGTCATGCTTTATAGATGTATTCTCTGAGATAGTGAGTTTTATTTCTAATATTGTTTCTTTCTAAAGGGTATACCGTTGTGCTTGTGAACAATTATTGTTCCTATTACTGTTATTAAATATTTTTCACTAACTACTTAGTGAATGAAAGAATGAATCAGTAGCCTTCACTGTGATATAAATGTCTATCAGCTATTAGGCATCTTTTCTATTTCAACATGACCACTCATTTAACTGCATTCTGGGACCAGTGACATTTCTTTAATATCATTGTCTTTCATTCAATATTGAAAATTGAATAATAGCAATTTTGCATTCCAGTCGAAGCTAAAATTATTGTTAAAATGTCCAATTCTGTTGTCCCTTGAAATATGTACAATGGTAGAATATTGCTGGAGAATGTTCTTTCCATTCAGGCATCCATTCATTATATATACATATGTATATAACATATGTATATTCATTATATATATGAATATATAATATATTCATTATATATATTACATATATATGGAGAGAGAGACAGTGACAGAGACAGAGACAGACAGAGACAGAGGAGAGAGTTATAAATGTATGTGTTATATAATATATATATATATATATATATATATATCACAATATGCCTGTCAGAGTAAATTCCAGATCTACAATAGTGAAGTAAAGAAGGTCACTTTCATTATATGAACCTTGTGGGGAGGAGAGAAGCAACGGGAAAAGTATATCAAGAGAAAGAAGTAACTATTTCTGAGTTAGTATCAGGCAGTGACAAGTGCTGTAACAGAGAGCAATAAAGGAGGCCATCCTCACAAAGCCTGAGGTGTAGGACTGGGAGGCTACTTCAGATTGAACCTCGGGGATCTGGCCAAGGATTCCGATGAGAAGAAGCCAGGAATGTGAAGACTCAGCACGCAGAGCCTGCTAACCAAAGAGAACAGTGAGAATAATGAGTTCTGAGCAAGGACAGCGCTTGGCCTGAAGTAGTAGGACGGGCTTGGGAAGCTATGCTATTCATCATATGTGGCCCATGTCACACAGGGCTTACCGACCATGCTAAGAAGTTTATGTTGTAATTTCCAACTAAGATTGAAAGCCAGTAAGTTAGTTCAGGGAAATATCATTTGTTTTATGTCTGTGTGTTCAATCAGTTCACACTGATAAAGATACAAATTTCTGAGAACATAAAGTATAATAAAAATCAATTTATTACTTACAATTTAGTTCCACTCAATTATTTTTTAAAGCCAGATAATTGTTGATGGTACATTCTGTTTAGTCAAAAAAATGTTTATTAAGTGACTGCTGGGTTTCAGGAACAGTGCTATGTTGGAAGAAACAAAACAGGACAAATAAATATAGCACACAGTGAAATCATATAAATAGATATATAACTATTTGCTCTCTTATTGCAACTTCATAAATAGCTTTAAAACTTTATACTTAGAAAGTCACATCATGGGATAAAATAGATTTAGATAATAGAAATAATATACAATCATTCTCTTTACTGTCTTCCAACCTTTATATCTAGCACCAGATTTTGTTTTGTTTTGTTTTGTTTTGTTTTGTTTTGTTTTCTGCAAAACACCAGGTTTGCTATATAGCACCCCCCTGATGTTCTATACCTTGAGTGCTTTTATTTATTTATTTAGCTTATGTTTTTGTTTTTTGGCAGCCTGAACATGCCCTCAGGTCACTTCTGGTTTGGTGGGGGTATCTGGGTTCAAACCAGAGCAACTTGAGCCTCACTGCTTTGCTTAAGCATGCACTTAAACAACTGAGCTAATGGGTGGGGCCCCGTCTGAGTGCTTTAAAGCTATCTTAGAAAAGTAAACTGAACCTAAGGAGCTTTTATGTGAATGCACTCTTTGTTCTTGCTAGCCAGAGGCTGTCCTGGCAGGGCAGGAGGCTTGCGCTGTCAGAACTCCAGCAAGAAAGCAGGAAAACCTCAAGAGTTTCTTCTCTCTCTCTCTCTCTCTCTCTCTCTCTCTCTCTCTCTCTCTCT
>NW_004524688.1:3088070-3092809 GCF_000260255.1 Octodon degus
GAGAGAGAGAGAGAGACAAGTGATTTAAGACTTTTATTGAACCTATTCCCTGAAAGATTTTCTCCTGCTTAGGGAAAGTAATAGTTCAACTTACTTTTTAGTGATATGATAAAGTGCCTTAGCATATATTATAGCACATCTTTGAGTTAATTCTTTTGGGTCCCTTTTACGATTTCACATGTTGTCTTATACTTTATTGATTTAAGGGTCAAATGCAGATCAAATCCCTGCCTGCCCCGAGAGACCTCATCTGGGAAGAAGCGAGTACTTGAAATATTCACCTCTTCTCTGTAATTTAATGGTACTAATTTATTTAATATTAAGTTTAAAAAATTCTAAAATTTAAATTACCTTTTTCATTTTCAGCTCTCTCTTATGATTTCAAAAGCTTAATGCTGAGATTTATTTCATTTTAATTTATATAATCATTGAGGTAGAGCTTATTCTTTGTCATTACATATAAATAATATATTCAAAATGAATGTTTTCAGTTATTTCCAAAATCATCATACCAATATAAATAGGACGCTATATTCAACATTTTCCTAAAGTTTGATTTGTCTTATTAACTACAACATCAAGTGTTTCTGCCTAGGACGTAACTCAGTGGCACAGCACCTTCCTAATAAGTGTGAGGCCCTGAGTTCAATTCCTGATGAAAAAGAAAAAAGAGCATTTCCATAAAAGTTACTGTCTATTCACACCAAGTCAGTGAAGCCACACATGAAGTGAACCTGATCAACAAACCATTTTAAAAGACCATTGCTCAGCACAGGGCCCCCACAGCGATGGTGTATTAGTGTGTTCTTGTGTGTATTCCAATGCTCTCGTCCTAGCAGCTCAGTAATTTGAGAATTGTAGGGTTTATACTACCTGTAATATGTATAGCAACCATGGTATAAATCTGGGTATTGAGCAATGGAACAAATCCTCTTAAAAGTTACACTGTGAGAGGGTGGAAATAACAACACTCTACATAGACTCTTTCAAGTTCAAAATATATGCTATAATGTACACTATAACCTCTAAGTGACCACTAAAATTTGAAGGACAAGAGATGGTAAGCCAAAAAGGAAGATAACATGGAGTCACAAAAATAATCTACACATAAAATTATAAAAAAAGAGCCAATAATATGTGGAAAAAATAGAAAACAGTAAGTATAAATAAATATGTATGTATTTATATTCATTGGAAATGTTCATGACATCAGAGACTTTTTTGATTGAATAAAATCAAGCCTCAACTTAATTTAAGTGAAGGGCCAGCCAAATACTTCAGCAGATTAAAGCACCTGCAAGCAGGCGCAGGGGCCAGGTGTTCAGTCCCTGGGCCTGCCATACCGGCCCCGTCCCCAGGGAGCGTTGAGATGGCAAATGAGACTGGACAATGAGCATGATGGTGCGCGCCTGTAATCCCAGCACTTGGGAGGCTTACACAGGAGAATCACTACAAGCTTGATCTAGTAGTGAGAACCTGAACACCCTGTAGACCCATCCCTAAAATGAAATTTAAAAAAGCAATTAATTTAAATGCCAAGACATACAGATATTAAAAGTAAATGGACATAAAAGGATATGCTGTACCATGTTAGCATTAGCTTAAAGAAAACAGGTATGGCTCTCTTAATAGGAGATAAATAGATTTTAGAGCAAATAATACTATAAACACAATAAAAGCCTAATGAAATTGGTTCCATTCTTTGAGAGAACGTAACTATTTAAATGTTTGTACAGTTAATAATTCCACATGAAAAGAAAACTTACAAATTTTTTAAGAATGAGAAGATAAATCCATGAAATTTAAGATTTCAATAGATCTCTTTCACAGAACACATAACCAGAAAACAAATAATACATCTATTTTCTTTTCTTTTTTTTTTTTTGTCTTTTTATTTCTTTTCCATTTGGTACAGGATCTCACTGTGCAACTCAGACTCATAGTGATCCTCCTGTCTCAGCCTCCCCAGTGCTGGGATTACAGACATGTGCTACCACATCGAGTTCTGGTGGCCACCCTGGCGCAGGGTTGCCAACATGTGGTACTAGCGTCAAACCTGGGTTCTTGTGCTTGCCAAGAAGGCACTTAGACTACTGAGCTATCTCCCCAGACCAGTACAGAAGCTTTGAACAAAATTATCAGTGAATTTCAACTACCTGATATTTTTAGAATATTGTACTTAACAATAGCAGAATACTCATTCTTTTCAAGTGCTCATGGGATATTTACTATGATAGACTAGAATGCCTCATTATTCATCAGTAATTGAAAAGATAAATTGTAGTATGTCCATACAATAAAACACTAACCTGCTATAAAATATGATTATATTCATTCAGAAATGAACAGATTCATTGTGCAGAAAATCACTAAGGATGCAGTTGAATCCAACACCACTATCAATCAAGTAGGCCTAAGTGACATCTGTAGATGGTTTGAACTCACAGCAACAGAAACTATGCTCTTCTCTAATGTAGAGAACTTCATATTTGAACCAATAAAATATACTTTGAAGCATTTAAAATACTCTAAATCATTCAGTATTTGCTCTCAGATCACAGTGGAATACAATTAGATATCAGTAATAGAAAGATAAGTGAAAAATCTCCAAATACGTGAAAGTCATATAAAAACGTTTCTAAAAAATATTGGAGTCAATGAAAGAACTCAAGAATCACTGAATTCTATGACAGTGAAAATAGTTGATCAATTTTTGTGGGATTCAGTGAAAGTAGTAGCTAGAAAGAAATGCATAGCCTTGAATATATGTATTAGAAAAGAAGAAATTTCCAAAACCAATGAGTTAAATTTCTAACAAGAAATTAGAAGTGAGGGATGAAATTAAACCCAAAAAGAGAAGATAACTAAAATTTAAAATACAAATCCATGAGACTGAATAGGGGAAACTACTACAGAAAAGTAATGAAACTGAAAATTGGTTCTTTAAAGATAATAAAATCAGTCAACTTCTACCAGACTAAAGAAAGCAGAAATCACTGATATCATAAATGAAAGAAGGGGCATCACTACATGTGTGTTGGATAGTACAAAGATTATAAGGGAATGAAGTGAGCACTTTCTTTATCTATACATTTGATAAGCTAGATGATACAGGCTCAGTGACACACCTGAATGTTCAACTACTTGAGAGACTGAGGTAAGGAGACCTCCTGAGGCCTTAGATTGAGACCAGACTGGGAAATAGTGCAAGATCCTATCTCAAAAAAGAAATTTTTATGAGAACCTGTGTGTTTATTATGAAACCTCGATGGTAAAAGCATATATGGTGATTATTTCCTTCTGGCTCTGCCTCCCTGAAGGCTTTGGGTCTTGGTCTTTGAAAATTTCAGGAAAGGAAATGACTTCTCCTTTTTCTTATACCTGTTCTTCTTATTGTACACATTGGTATTTATCATAAACTACTTAAAGTAAAACTTTTTAATATTTCAAATAATCCCCTCTCTTCTATTTGAAGTTGCCTCTTCTTGTCCTCATTTGTTTATTAACAGTATAGTAAGTGTTACTCAGCATACATTTAGTATCTGATGTTTGCAAATTTCAGGACTCAAAAAACAAAAACAAAGAAAAATTGACAGTTTTTATTTCCCTAACTCTAAACTGCAAAGGACAGGCCTGGCTTTAGACATGGCTGAATATCATGTAGAATAATGTTTTTCTTACTCCATCTCTTATCACTCTTGGTTTCATGCCAAGATCACTTCTCTCCATGTAGTGTTTTATGATCTTTACAAATAATCCCTGAGTTGGATAACTCAGGTTATCCAACCTGAGTTCTTGGAAAGAGGGAATAGTTAATTTTACAAAGTGAAGGATGATGTGCAGGCAAAAAACTAAAAATAACAATAATATTACACTGACATTTACACATAAGGTAAATGCTAAAACATGAGAACTTCCCTGCTCATGCTTTCAAACATGGAGTCAACAAATCTCTATGAATTCCTGTTCGTTCTCTTAGTTAGATAATCCCAGGTCACTAACACTGTTTTAGTGGTTTTTTCTTTTATTTTTTCTTTCCTTTCTTCCTATTCCTTTTCTTTTCATTTCCTTTCTTTCCCTTTCCTTCCCCTTCCCTTCTTGCTTTCCTTCCTTTATTCATTTCGTGTGTGTGTGTGTGTGTGTGTGTGTGTGTGTGTGTGTGTATGACAAGCTCTTTACTATGTAGGTCAGGCTGTGCTTGAATTCACAGTGATTCTTCTGTCTCAGACTGCTGAGTCCTGAGATTATGATTGTATATCACCACTCCTGGATATTACTATTTTCTATCATATGCTTATATCTATATGATATACAAATGATATCAATTCCGAGTTCTCAAGTATCCCATACTTACTAAAACAGAATCAGAGATAGAATCAAGGAAGATTCAAAACAATTGTGTATTGGTCCTGGGATGTAGCTCAGTGACACAGCGCCTTCCTTGCCAGGGCAAAATCCTGAATTTGATTCTTGGTACCAAGAAAACACAAAAAACAAAACGAAGCAATTGCTTACTTAAGCAATAAAAGATTAACCATGTTTTCTATGTAGTTTAATGTATGTAATTAATGTATACTACATATGACATGTGATTTCACAATACAGTAAATAATTAATTTTTAAAATTACAGTAAATACACATTGCCATTGGAATTACTTCTTCTTTTTTCTTTTCAAAGTTTTATTGATAAACATATAGCAATGAGACAGTTTCAAATCAAATCGAAAGTACAGTTTCA
>NW_004524688.1:3094759-3111800 GCF_000260255.1 Octodon degus
CGAGGGGCTGGGAGAGGGTCCGGCCCACGCTGCGCCTGGGCTGGGACTGGTCCCGCCGGCGCAGGGTAGCAGGAAACTCTCCGCACACTCACTGGACCTGGGCTAGGACTGAGTCTGGGGGCTCCTGGAACTCGGCAGACTGGAATTACTTCTGACATATCTTCTGCCCACTTTCTGAAGCAGTTCTAGAAGCCTCCGCTGTGTCCTTTTTCCAGTTTGTTCCTTTTATTTTTATTATTTTATGACAAAATTAAATTTTCATAACACCATATTAAGAGAATAACAATACTTAATGTAGTTGCTCAAAGAACAACTAGTGGCCTAGTTCTCTCTTATAGAAAAGAAACAGATACAGATAGCAGCCTAAAGCTTTCTTTCCAGTGAACTAAGAAAGACTAGTTGTACAAAAAAACAAATCAGCTAATATGTTAAAGTATTTTTAAATGAAGAGATAATTGGGGGATTATTTGAACTTCTCTTGTGTTCATATATTATATACATTATAAGAAGAGAGAGAGAAAAAAAGACTTTTTCCCTAATGGCCAGCGCTGTTGAACCTTAGTTCAAGTATTTGTTGGCCATTTATACTTTCTCTTTGAAGAAATACCTATTCATATTGGTAGCCCATTTGATTGAGTCTTTTAGTTTAGGTGATCCTAAGTTTTTTGAGTTCTTTAGATATTCCATTGTTAGTCCTCTGAGCAGGAAATAGCTTGAAAAAAATTTTTTCCCATTCAGGAGGTTGTCACGTCAGTCTGTTAGTTGTGTTTTTTGCTGTGCTTCAGAAAGTAGCAAGAATAATTGTGTTCAACGCAAAAGGGATAATTTTGAGGGATATCAATGACATGGTGCCTTTTCTCTCTTTAAAAAATAAATACCACTATTAAAATGAAATAAAAATGGTACCTTCTACTGCCATAGTTTTTTAAATGTTCACCATACCCTTGACGGCAACTTGTATATGTGTATGCACATATGTAAATTTAAAAATTAAATAAGTTATAAATAAAAGTTTTATAAATCCAAAAAAAATGATAAACAAATTAGTGAATGTAACATCATATTAATGAGAAGAAAAAAACATCTGGCTGTATCCATAAGTGCAGATATAGTATTTGACAAAATCTAGTTTCCATGAAAAAATTTTATTTTTATCAATTAAGGCAAAACAAAACTGAAACTTTTTTAAAATTATCTTTATTTTCTCAAAACTAAAACTCTTAAACATAGAGAACACTCAGGGATAGAGAACATCCTCAGTTTGATAAAGGATATCTACAATAAATAAATAAATAAATTAAATAAATAAATAAAATAACTAAATTTAACTAATATTCTCAAACTTAAGAAATTAGTTTTCTCAATAAGATCAGGAACAAGGCAAGAGTATTTATTTGCTTTCAACATTTTATTTAAAATCTTACTAAATGTAAGAAAACAAGAAAGAATAAAAGGTGATGGAGATGGAAAAATATAAAACTGTCTTTTTTTTACTGATGATAGCACTATATAAATAGAAAATGTAAAAAAAGAATTGACAAAAGGAAAAACTGAAGGTAATGAAATTTATAGCAAAGTTTCAAAACACAAGGTAAATATATAAAAGTCAAAAAATAAAAAAAGATCAGTCACATACCTACATATAAGTATTGAACAAGTAGAATTTGAATTTAAGATCATGGTATTATTTGTATTATAAATTGCTGATATCAATTAGGTCTAAATCTTACAAATATATACAATCTCAATTTAAAGAAATTATAAGACTTGAAAAAAGAAACAGAATAGCTAAATATATAGAAAGCTATTCCATGTTCATGTGTAATGATTCAATATTGTCAAAGTTTTAATTCTTTCTGATGTGATATATAGATTTCATACATTCACAATAAAAATTCTAGCTAGAAAATATGTGGATATCAACCATCTAATACTCAAGTACATATAAAGAGAGAGGAAAAAAACCAGAATAAGCAACACAATATCCAGCAATAAGATCAGATCACTGCCACTATCCAATTTCAAAAATTTAAGCCTATATAATAAGAAATGATAAATAAATAATTGATCAATAACAAAGTACACAATCCAGAAATAGACCCTCAGAAACATAATGTCAGTTTCTTTGCCAAAGGAGCAAAGAATATACAATGCTTAACGACTATTTTCACGAAATGTTAGACCAACTGGACACCTAGACCAAATAAAGAAAGAGAGGAAGGAAGGAAGGAAGGAAGGAAGGAAGGAAGGAAGGAAGGAAGGAAGAGGTATAGATCTAGGTATAGATCTTGTAATTTTTACAAAAAAATAACTGAAAATTGATCATACCCCAAAGTATAAAATTCAAAACAATAAAGTGATGAAAAATGAACATTAGACAAAATTCAGATTACCTACAATGTGCTATTGAATTTTTAGGTATAACATCAAAGACATGATTTATGAAATAATAAACAAGCTTAACTTAACATTAAAAATCTATCCTCTGTGAAAGATAATAATTTTAGGGCAAACTAGATAGCTCAGCAGAGTAAAGCGTCTGCTTAGGCAGATGCAGGGACCAGGGTTTTATACACCACATGCCTTGCTGGCTCCACCCATAGAATGCACTCAGACTGGGATTGAGACTGGGCATAGTGGCACAAGCCTGTAATCCCAGCACTTGGGAGGCTGAAAACAGGAGGATCACTATGAGTCTGATCTGTGTAGTGAGAACCTGTAGACCCTGCACTAAATACAAAAAAGAATAGAAAGATAATGACCTTGTATGTTACCCTGTTTCTGGCTTTGTTTCTGATTTTTGTTCTTCATTTTGTTTTTACTTTATAAAATACAATTAAATTTTTAAAAATACGAAATAAATTAAAATAAAATGTCCTATCAAAGAAAAAAAAAAAGATAATGACCAGAACAGCTGGCCAAATAAGTGAGCAGATTAATATTCCTTCAGGCAGGTGAAGAAGCCGAGGTTTTGATCCCCTGTTCAGTCATGCCAGCCCCGCTCTGAGGACGAACTGAGAGGGCAATTGAGACTGGGCATGGTGGGCACCTGTAATCCCAGCTCTTGGGAGGCTGTAAACAGGCAGATCACTATGAGTCTGATCTAGTAGTGAGACCCCGAACACTCTGTAGACCTTTCCCTAAAATACCAAAAAAAAAAAAAAAAAAAAAAAAGACAATAATGAGAATAAAAGGTAGTCCATAGACTCAGAAGGTATATTTATGAAATACCTGATGAAGGACTGTTACATGCAATATACAAAGAATTGTAAAAGTTCAATAATAAGAAATATAGGCAAAAGGTTTAAACATACACATCACCAAAAAAAATATAAATGGCAAGTAAATGTGGCAAAAAATGTTGGAAATTTCACCTCATTAGGGAACTGCAAATTGCAATAAAGAGACATCACTGCATGCTTATTATTAGAATGGCCAGTTTTGAAACAACACCATCAAATGTTGGAGAGAATGTGGAGCAGTGGGAACTCTCACTTGTTGCTGTTGGGAATCAAAATGTTGCAGCCCCTTTGAAGACATTGTAGCTGTATTGCTTTTTGTTGTTGTTTGGTTTGTTTGTTTAATAAAACTAATCATTCTCCCACCACGTGATCCAATTTAATTCTTTATTTTAGGTCTACTGAAAAACTTCTAAGTGGATGTTTAAGAGGTTTTATTCATAGTTGCAAAAATCTTCCAAGATACCTAGGTATCTTCCAGTAAGTGGATGAAAAGAGTTTGGTACATTGAAATGAGGTTAAAAGAAATGAGCTGTAACCTATGAAAAAGCACAGAGGAATGTAAACTCATATTCCTAAATAAAAGAAGACAAATTGGAAAGGTGATCTGCTATGTGGACTCAACTGTACGACTTTCTAGAAAAGGAAAAACCAAGGAGACAGTAAAAATGTTAGTGGTTTCCAGGCACTGGGTGGTCAGTGAGAAATAAACAAGTGCGGGGTAGCGCTTCTGAAGCCAATAGAATCATTCTGTGTGATAATTGAGCAGTGGCTGCCCGTTCTTACATGGTCAAAGCATTTAGAATGTACAACATCATCATAAATTGAAATGTAAACATTGGATTCTTTTCTGGAAATATGTCAGTGCAAGTTCATGAATTGTGAAAAATGTGCCTCTGTAGTGTGGGATGTTAGTAGTAGAAGTGGTGCATGTGGGTGGAATATGTGGCTCTCCTCAATCTTTGCTTTCCATTCAATTTTGCTAAAACTTCACTAAAAGCAAAGTCTGTAAAAAAGTAATAGTTTTGAAGTTCAGAGACACACTGGAAGAATAGTGACAATAGTTGATACATTCAAATGTCATCAATGTATTTCATATAATTATGCCAAGTCAAAATAAAGCTGAACAAAAATATAGTAATGTATAATTTATAGGTAAATTATAGCCAAAACTTATCTATGATTCAGAAAGTAGGTGAGTAGTTCCCTGGGATGGAAATTGTGTAGGGATGGAAGGGCGGAATAAAGGGACTAATAATGTAACCAAGGAAACGTTGGGGATGCTCAATGATGTGTTCACTCTCTGGATTTTGGATTGGGTAGGTGGAGGAGTCTTAGGATCCCAGGAGCAATGACCATTAAAGTGCAGTGTGTGCATGGGCACATATGGCATTAGTTCACAATGTCAAGTGCATCAGCATCCACCCACATGCTGATGGTTATTTGTGAATTTGTTTGGTGTGTTTCTTTTCCAGATAGTTGATGCTGATTTTCTTCATTGGTGCTGCTGGTACTTGACAGTACTATGGCAGTAGCTCTGAAAGGAATGGAAAAGGGTTTATAGGAAAATGTTCTCTAGTGTAGGTGATCTATATATATGTATAGTTTTATGCCACATGCTAAGAGTCCCTCTTTACCCTTTCCTTAATCTATTGACAATCTACATATCTTGCAATCAAATATGCGTGTTAGTAGCACAATTTTTTTTATGCAAGGTTTTCATTCTCTAGGCATGATTATATTATTGTTAAAAATATATTACCTAATCACACATATTCAATTTACACTAATCTTTTTTTGAAAATTCAATTGACATCATAAAGCACTTATTTTCACAGTATGATTTCCCTGAAGGTTCTAATTATTTGGAGGCATTTGGAGGCAAGAAATATGCTAGATATTATGTTCTTTGATGAATCTACACTGTATGTATTACTTATTTAAAAAATAGATTTGTCCTGCCCGATCCCTTGTTTTGTTGAGACTGTACTAAAGCCCAGAAAATTCATTTAAACTTTCTCTCATTGAAAATGTGAATAGATGTTTGTTTCATCATTTTACCATCTCACACAATAGGGAAACTACAGCTCATGAA
This sequence comes from Octodon degus, assembly GCF_000260255.1. Classification (NCBI taxonomy): domain Eukaryota; kingdom Metazoa; phylum Chordata; class Mammalia; order Rodentia; family Octodontidae; genus Octodon; species Octodon degus. The sequence continues at coordinate 3,100,094 of NW_004524688.1, forward strand.
AGAGTAATGCCTAGTACCAAAATAGGAGGCTCTACCTAGACGAACTGGCACTAAACTCTGGCAACACGCACAGTGCTCGCTGGGGTTACACTGATAGCTTGATTTATCTCTGCCCATCATACAAAAATAAAAATTTATTATTCAAACATGTATTTGGTTACAAATATATGATGGTTTTAAATATGTAGCTAACATATTCCTAGTTTCATAAAATGTTATAAAACATCAAGAAAGCATGACTTTATGTAAATCATAATTTATAATTAAATGAAAATTTACTTATTAGCAATCATAATACTAAAAATCTTATGACAATTCATGAAGCTGAGGTGGAAAAATATACTGAGAATAGTTAATTCGTGATTTTCATATCTATAGGTTATCCAAAGTATTATTTTTATTTTCTCATAAAATGTGGTAAAACTCACACTTCCCCAAATTCCTCATAAAGGCAAAACAAATAATATATTGTAAGGACTTTAAAATTACCATACAAATGCAATTTTGTGTTAAATTAATATGATATAGATTTTTCTGCATTTTCTAATGTTGCTATATTAAAAATGATTTTATCAACCGTACTGTTTTCATAGGGTTATGAAGGTCATCAAAGCTTCTCATTCCCTGGCACGCATGTTTTAGGACACATGTCTGGCCAACTACAAGCAAGCATTGTGCCATTTTTGCACAGATGGACTTAAATATATCCAGCCAAGTAATGATATAGTCACTGAGCACCAGGTGTTAGTGATGAGAGGGATATTCCCAGCCAAAACAATATTGACAGCAATGTCCAACTTGAGCTTACTTACATACCTTTTGTTTTGAGAATAGTCTTTCAATCAGTAATAATATAAGCATATATAGTATGCTGTTTTCTGAGAAAAAAAAACTAGATTTGTGCAAGTGTAAGGAGAAATATTCTATATTAGGAGTGGAATTGCAGGTGACTAATATAATTCAGTGTGTTCTGAATAGGTGGATTGATCCAACTAAAGAAAATATAATGGAAATAACACCGATCATTCTTCTACTATAGTACCTTCTGCGACTTCATTAAGCTGGGTGTTAACAGGGTTAGGTGGTTGGGTGGGGAGTGTAGAATCTTTCCTTTGCATGGTATTGAGTCCCCAGTGCACAAAGGCACGGAAGCACTGCACAAAACCCACAAGTTATAAATAATGGCCAGTTCAAATGAATGGCTTGGATAAAACTCACTGAACTCCAGCAATTAGTAACAAAGGCCAAGCTGTCTGGTTTTCATATCTTCTCTGTATGTAGAAAGTTGTAGAATATGCCATTGAGTAACATAAATGTTTTGTAGAATTGCTGGTAATTAATATGTATGTAAGTCTGTGCATGTAAGGGAAATCATTTCATCTAGTATAATGTACCAACAAATAGAATTGGATAGTCTATAAAATAGAGCCCATCATGTTGAATGGGCTGGTCACTTAGATTTTGAGTTCTTATTAGAACTTAGATATTTTGTTGTAGGTACTTGTTGTTGCTCAAAAACTTAAATAGAAGCTTACTCTTTTATATATACAGAGGTAAGGCTAGTTTGTCAAGTGTAATTGGTCTTTATAGTTATGTGCCACTTTGCTGATTTGAATCTAAGGTCAAGGTGTACATTTGGTGGTTGGGTTTTTATTGTGACTTCCTTTTGATTTAGGTGCTTTTCTCATGTTTACTATAAACAACATTTTCTCCTATAAGTTTTATACCAATCATAAACAGCTCCTCCAGGATAATCCTTAATTTATGAGAGCCTAAGCAAAGATATTTTGGGGGGAAGACATGGTTCATCATACTTCTATTATCCCTTTCAAGTGTACTATCTAATGCTGGATAATATTATTAATTAGGTTTTTAAAAACCTGAAATACTTATCTATCAATATAACTTGTAAATTTGTAATCAATATGGAATTTACTCTCTAATTACCTGATTCTATTCACATGAAGATTACTTATACCAGGAACATATAAATTTGATTTATTAGAAGGAGCAATACATTTGATAAAAGAAACAAAAGGAAGGTATAAATAAAAGTAAGTTTGATCTACCATTGAAAGTGAAAATACTGCCTGGCAAGCACAAGGTCCTGAGTTTGATCCCCAGTACAAAAAAAAAAAAAAAAAAAAAAAAAAAATTAAAATATTATTTTCAATTGACCAAATTTCAGCAGTTCAGATTAAAAAGAAAGTAAATGTGGTCAAATATAAAGCAAATACATGATATTGGGTTGAAGAAGCACATGAGAACGAACCTTTTATTTGGCTCAGTATAGTAAAGGTCTAGTAACTAGACTGAGCTGATATTTAGCATAGAAAGGGGAAGGACAGATCAGCAAGGGAGGGCCCATGAGATATCTTTGTATTATACTTTCTCTAGACATTCTAGACAGTTTTCTAACCTGATCATCTTACTTTTCTTCTGAGAATCTCTCACAGGTCTATTCCCTTTAGAACAGAGCTTAACATCCTCCAAGAGTGGCAGCATCCTTCCTGATCTAAACTCTGGCTTCTGCTACTGGTTGGTCATTGGCCACTTCCCTTAGGACTTTCTACCTTTCACCAACAATAGAGGACATCCAGTTCCTTAAGCATCCTTTACATCTTTATTTCTCTATTCTCCTTGGAATACTCAATGCATTTTTAAGCTTTATATAGGGCTGAGGCAACCCTTGGTCTCCATGACCTCTACAGAGATCCATCCTCATCTTCCCCAAAATCCTTCCTTTGCTCCACTGCTTTGCTGACTGCATTTACAGCTGGCTTTGGTTTTGTTCCTGATATGATGGTCAACTGTCTGTCTTTTGAATTTTTAAAAAGTTTATGCCTATTGTAGTCAAGCAAAATGAATATATAAGAAAATAAATTGATAGTTCTGTTCTTGCCTTCTAGTTTCTTTTTTTTCTTTCTTTTTCTTTTCTTTTCTTTTTTCTTTTTCTTTTTTCTTTTAGGGAAGGATCTAGATTGGACTCCCAGTGATCACCTGTGTACAGCCTCCCAAGAGCTGGGATTACAGGGTGCACCACCACGCCCAGTCTCAATTTCCTTCTCAGCGCACCCCAAGGGCGGGGCCGGCACAGCAGGCCGGGGGATCTGACCCTCTGCTCCTGCTCCTGCTTCCAGGCTTTCCTTCTAGTTTCATTCCTTTAGCATGATTAATGCAAATTTCTCAGAATTCTTCTATAAATATTTCTGTAAGCGTTTAAAATTTTGATACCTTTATGATTACTTTCATTCTATTTCTAAAATGGTAAACTATTTTTATTGACCATAATTTTTAATATAAAAGCATGTTATAATAGTAAATATCTCAAAATAAAGAGAAACACATACCAAAATTCTAATAACTGCATAATATTCTATAAATAGGGCAAATTTGTCTCTTGGTGTTTCTTGTTTTTCTTATGAATTATGCTGAAGTAAAATCCCTGTGTATGAATTACAGAGTGATTTGTTTTTGCTAATATGAATAATGGTAAATCTACCTAAAATTTTTATCTACGGCCTGATTATTTTTCAAAGAGGTGTTTCCCACTGTCACATAATGTCCTCTTTAACACACTCACTAGCCTGGGATTCTAATTATAGTAAAATAATATGGGAAAGTGGTATTACATATTTTCTTTTGATTGGCATTTCTCTGCCAATAAAGTGTCTTCATGTTATTAACCTATTGCATTTTTCTTTCTGAGAATTGCCATTTTATATTCTTTTGTATTGATTTGTGTTGTTGGCCATTTGTAAAATTAATTATAAATATATATTTAATGAATATGTTAACCCTTTTTCTGTTATACATTCTGTAATTATTTGGGGCTTTTTCCATTGCAGAAATTTTCAAATTACAAAGCAATTTCCTTTATGTGGGGAGAGACTTACTCTGTGTGTGTTTTCTAAAGTTTTCCTTCTTCTCTCATCTTAAGTTTATATGAATTATCACCTGTCTATTCCATCTATTATTTTATTAGTTTTGCTTTTTGGTTTTTTTCTTCATGTTTGCATATGTAACCCACCCGAGCTTTTTTCCTCTAGTGATTAAATGATCATCTTTTCACTCCAGATTTGAGCTATTTACACATACCACTTGCGACAAGATTGTCTGACTGAATGGAAATGACCACTTAGCTATATTTTAAATTATGTAAATATAATATTTCTGTTCTATATTCTATGAATCTATTTATATCTTGCTATATGAACACTATCATTGTCTTATAAGATTTCTTATTTTAAATGTCTTGTAAATTGTTACACATTTATTTTTTGTATGATTTTTTAAAATTCATTGTCTGATCTCTGTGTTGCCCCACCCTCAAGATGATTCTACTTGGACCTTTGCTATGACTTGACTCAAGGTGACCCAAGCTTGCACTGAAGTAGTTATAACACCTTCTATTCAGAGTAACTTCTACCCTTGTGTACTCATCTTCTTTTAAAATACTTGTGAAATGTCCTTTGCTTTTTTTTTCACTGAATAAATGTATTAGTATTTTATAGCTTTTCAGAAAATTTGGAATGGGATTTTTTTTAAAAATTCCAGCTGGATTTTTCTATCCTGAGAAAAATCAATTTTTAACTAGATAGTTTGCTTCAAGCCACTTAAATTTTTTTGTTTAATTTTCACAGCTTTTTAGACTCAGGTTTTTTAGGCAGGCATGTCATCTAGAAATAAAGATTAATTCATCATTTTTAATGTGTGATATATGTTCTTTTTTCTTATTCAATGGTGGGTAATTCTAATAATGTGCATTTTCATTTAATGTCTGAGTATTATAACATTTTTGGCACGTGACTTTATAATATTTTTAGAGCTTTAGTTTGTCATATTTAGTGTAGCTGGTATGTACATTTTTCATGGTGTTTTTAAGGGAGTTGATTGTAAGTTGAATTTTTGATTTGGGTGTGTCAATACATAAATATATATATATATATATATATATATATATATATATCCCCTCTACATTTTTTATAGTGTGAATTAAATTTATGAATATGCAGAGGGAAGCCCCTCTGCTTATAACCTCTGGCTCCTACTCACTTTCTTGGTGCAATCATTACTGCCTGGACACATCTCACATGTTTGTTTTGTTCCTTCATATGTTTGTCCACTGTCTTTGCGTCCTAGAATGTGTGCACTACGTCTGTTTTTGTTTTGTGTCCTTATCACCTATATTATCTGCCACAGAGAACACACTTAGTAAATGCTCCTTGAAATAAGTAATCAGATGTTCAGTGTATACCCAGAGCATGTTGCCATTTTAATACAATGCTGAAATGAACTTATCAATAATTTATTTTGAATTTGTGTATCAGTATTCATGAATAAATTGGTATATAACTTACCTTTCTCATACTTTATTGCCTTTTTAAGCTACAGTATACATCTATAAATGTGAATTATATATGTATATATGTATAATATATTATATATATGGATATATATATATATATTCATTTGAATTAGGGAGTTGCTTTGTCTTATTCTGTGATTTGTACTTTTAGGGATGGCTTAGCACTATCCATGCATTTCCATACAGGTGTTTTCTGTTAATTTTTTGATTCTTATTCTTTGAGTTACATATTGATGTTCTCACTCTTATATTCATTTGTTATTGTTTATTTGTTTGTTTTTCTGGTTTAAAAATTCTTAAATTGTATTCCCAAATTACATCTTCAAATACTGGACACACTGCATTATATCTTTGTTATTTTCCTTAAGAACTTAAGCAATCCTTCTGGCTGGGAAATCTAGCTTCTCTGCTAGTCATATGTAGCTGGCAAAAATCTGTTTCCCCCCAGTTGTTTTTCCTGGCATGAACACATGTCTACCTGGGAGACTCTTGCACAACCTGGTTACTTAGATGCCATCTCTGTGAACTGCTTAAGCTTTCTAATAGTAAAGTTAGCTAAAAAGAAGAGATATTCAGTTCCTTTTTTGGCCATCTTTTTTTTTTTTTTTTTTTTTTTTAATTTTTTTTCCTAGAGCCTATATTCTCTCCATGCTGAGACTGTCCACCTTTGTTTTTATAGCAGGGCATGCATTTCTCTAATATGATAGGAGGAATAAATTCTTTTAATAGTGTACACATGAGCAAGATGGATTTTTTGTTTGGTTTGTTTTGGTTTTGGTTTTTTGTTGTTGTTTGTTGTTTGTTTTTGGTTTTTGGTTATTGGGGGGTTTTTTTGTGACCCGCTCAACCTGGCCTGGTTCCTGCACTTGACTAAGTGTGCCTAAGCAGGCGCTTTAGACCTCTGAGTTATCTCACCAGCCCTTGACCAAAAGTTTTGATGCTTCTCTCATTTATTTTGTTACAAAGTTTAGGTAGAATACATGGTATTAGTTAATTTTCCTCAAATAAATGGATATGTCTTATTAGAATGGCCCACTGAATTTTTAATCTTTTCATTTGTGATTGCTTATACTGATACTATGTTTTTAAAAAGTTACTCTTTGTAACATTTGTGAACTTTTTATTCATTCTAGCTTACCTGAGTGTTTATATAGGTGAATTTTCCAATTACATTTTGCTGTCTTTTCTAATGAAGACCTAAGTAACCATAGAGAGTGTTAGAAGCCCTGTGTAAGCATTTGCCTTTACCCAGTTTTGTCTCGAGTGGAGTGTTTATGGTAGCACATACTGCCTGCAATAAAGAAAACAAGAATAAAAAGAAGCTTTAAATTCTACTTGCCAAAGAAATAAGGACTTTTGTAGGAAAAAAGTGTAGATTCCAAGTCTAAAATCATTTAAAATGTTTTAAAGCTAGAGTTATTTTTTATTGTGCAATATTTCTTTTTGCTTGTAGCTAAAAACAAGTTATATTATCATTTTTCTGAATTATTGTTACCAAAAGGTATGTTTTACTTGCACTTTCTATGCCCAGTCTGGACACTTTAAAGTGGCAGTCGCTATGTCCCTCGGCTTTTCTTGGAGAGAAAAGTGACAGCATCATTCTGCTACCTCTTTGTCCAGGGAACAAGGGCTGTTTTTCAAGTGAGCAGTATATTGTTACAACAGCACAGCAGAACAATAGAAGCAAGGAGGAATGAACAGGTCAAAGAAAGAGTGGAGAGAAACTCTGAATTCTCAGGAATGGATGGCTGTGTCCCCGGATTTGCTGGCAGCCAAGCCCTTCCTCAGTGCCCCAGTCCCTGGCTCAGAGAGCTCTTCAGAGTCTTCCTGTCTTACTCTAAACATCAGATGGAAAAAGTTCCCTCCTTTTCTTTTTGGGTACTTATAGACTACATGTCCACCCTGGGAAGAGATGTCTTCAAATCCTTTTCTGTTGTGAGTCCCACGGATGTTAATAGTACTCTACAGCAAGAGGCACAGGCACTGACATGGGAAGGTCTCTTACCCAGTCCTTCAGAACCAGGGAAGGGCCCCAGGACAGATGTCATTGCAGGGCTTTAGAGGGGGATGTCTGAACAATACTGGGTACTTGTAAAGTCTAAGTTATCTGAGCAGGTGAAGGAGCAGATATAGCTAAGGGAAAATCACAGGACAAGAGCCCAGGGGTAAAGAGCTCCCACTTTTAAGAACTAGGAGGATGGTCTTCATAGGGGGCCTGGGGAGTGCTTTGTGTATAGGGAAGATGGGGAAACAAGGGAGAGAGGGCTTCAAGGGCCAGGCTCAGAGCCAGCGTGCCTAGTCTGGAGGATGGTTACCAAGAATTTGATATGATGAAACAGCTCTAGCATTATTTGCTACTGTTGATTAGAATGGGTGGTATTTTGTTTTTGCATATTCAGAAATAAATATGAAATAACTGCCAAGTTCTAAAGATTGCCTGGAAAATGCTAGGAACATAACTCATCGAGGGATGGTGAGTCATAGTAAATTTTCAAAATTATGACCTGTCTCCTTAGTTTTTGCAAATTATTACCAGTTCACAGATATTTGTTTATATACCCTCTCCTGGATGTCAAATTCTGTAATGAAATAGAAAATCAGTGGTGAAAGAAGGTAATACAAAAGGAAATCCTCTGCTTTAATAACAAAATATTTTAACATCTTATTTTATTTATCTGAAGCAAAAGCTGGAAAGCATTGCCTGAACATGAAACTAGCAAATGTTATGAATGCTATTGTGTACTTTCAAGCTATCACATTATGACAGCATATGAAACCTTTAGTGTCTAAAGAAAATAAAGAACAGCAGGAATAATGAATACTATCTTTTATAGTCTGGCTAGGATACAAAATTGAAAGAGGAGAGATATGCACAATTTATATACCAAGCATGCAGCATCACTTAAGTAATTGCTGTGAAATTGAGGTTAGACAGAAGTAACCATTCCCAAACATTTTTGCAACAGTGATGGAAATCCAGGAAACTGGTACCATCCCAGACCAACTGGTCTTTTGAATGTCAGACCTCAGAAAAGAAAAGTGATCATTGTGCTATATGTAATTTTGATCCAGATTCTCAGGAAATAACCAATAATTCCTGATGTGTAAATCAACTTTTCATCACAAAGACAAAATATCTGAAATAATAAACTTACAAAAGATTTTTTTGGCTTATGATTGTAGAGATTGCATTCCTTGAGTGGGTAACCCATTGCTTTTAGGTATGCCAGAATGCTATGGTGGAGTACATATGGCAGAATGTACACGCTTTGGTACCAGAAAGCATAAAAGGGAGAAGAAAGGGCTGGCCTCCCACAGTCCTCTTCAAGTGTATGCCCCCAGTAACCTGAAGACCTCCCTGCCAGGCTCTGCCTCCTGAGGGTTCTAGGGCCTCCCAATAGAGCTCCCTGGGGACCATGTTTTTAACACATGAGTCTTTGGCAGATGTACAATATCCAAATTGTAGCAGTTTGAATAAGCTAAACATCAGGGTGTTGCCTCTGGCCATTGTTGATCACTAGCTTCCTCCCATGGAGCTCCGCTATATGGAAAATACACAGCTTTGATGATGTCTCTTAGTTCCTGAAAATGGGGAGTCAAGGAATTTTTATGACTGCTAAGAGCAACATAATTATGAAGAAATAAATAGATACCCCCCCCCAGTATAGTCAAACAATTTGCTCTGAATGTTCCCTAGTGAGGTATTTTCTAGGGGACAACAGATAGAGCAATGCTCTCTCTAACTATATAAAGAAAAAGAATAATGCTTGATTTTCAGGCTGAAATATTACCTGAAAAATATAGCCCCAGAAAGGTTCTAAGCACGAAAAAATTACACAACCAAAAGTATATTTTGAAAAGATGTCCACCATCTTTTCAATAGATGTCCACCACCTATTTCTTGATGACGAAGAAATAGAAATGACATATTCTTTGATTTCTTTCTTTTTTTTTTTTTTTTTTAGTAGAAAAAAGATGGAAAGTGAAGAGTACCATGAAAGGACACAGATCCAGCTATGAGAGCCCTGAGAGGTGGATGATGGGGTAGGATTTCTCATAAGGTGCATGACAAGTCACAAGTGCCCTCCACTGCCGCCCCCATGTCCATGTTCCAGGGAGCTTCCGAACACTCAGTTCTTTGTCTGTGTCCCTTTTTTGGACTGAATTAAATGAGTTCAATCCCCAGTTCAGTACAATAACAACAACAAAAAAGATTTGTACTGAATGAGAAATAACATTGTTATTAATATAGATAATTATATTTACCATTCTCTGGATCATCCTACTGCATTGCATCTAATTTTAGACAATTTATATTTCAGAATCATACTTACTATTCTGGAAGCTTTGAAGTATTTTCAACATAGACATTTTTAGATTTTTAGGAAGATTATGTAATTTATATGATTTTTTTCCCTGAAATATCCATAAACATGTCTATATTCTATCACTTCAGTACTTTATTAATGTGCAATTAAAATATGAAAATTTACATTAAGTGAATTAAATACCAACTTAAAATGGTGTCATGCCAAGTCGCTTCAAGCTTTGCCGCTAATGAAATTCAGTGCCAACTTTTGAGAGGAAAAGCATGTGCCAAGTGTAGTGGTGCAGTCCTGTAGTCGCAGCCCACCGGGAAGCTGAGACTAGGCTATGGAAAGTTTGAGCCCTGCCTGGAGCATTCACCAACTTAGAGAGACCCTATCTCAAACATCTGGGGCTATGGCTTCATGTGGAGGCCTCAGTTCAATCCCTAACACTACAAACAAGCAAATCTTAAGTTTTCAGAGCTTTTTGAAATATGTAATTAATTAGTTAATTAATTAATTATTTTGAGACAGGGTCTTACTGCAGCCCAGGCTGGCCTCGAGCTTGCAGTAATCCTCCTGCCTCAGCCTCTCAAATGCAGGGACTATAGGCATGCGTGACCCTACCCAGCCCTCATTTTTATTATCTGCTAAACATTGTCTGAGGGACTAGATCTGGCTTACGATTATAAGGATAAAATTTCAAAATTCATGAGCAATTTTTTTTTTTTTTTTGTCTTTGTTTTTGTTTCTTCAGCCAAGGACCAAACCCGGGGCTTCTACCTTGCTAGGCAAGCATTCTACCGCTGAGCCAAATCCCCAGTCCCCATGAGCAATTTAACAGTAATAATATTCATGTAAAAATGAAGAAGCTAGTAGGCCAGAGATAGCAAATGTCAAAAAATCTTAGACATTTATAGCCATCACAGGGCTCTATGATTTAATAGAGATATTTTTATATATTATTATTATTATTTTTATATATTTCAAGATATTTTTCTCTCTCTTGGTTTAGAATAGCTTGACTTGGAGCCCGTGTGCATGTCTTCAGGTGTGTGGGTGCGAGTGGGTATGCCTGTGTGCAAACATCTTCTGTATTTACTGTCAACCCACAGGGGGAGGAGCCAGAGGAGGCAGAAAGTCCTGCCGGCCTCCGCAGAGGACGGTGCTGCACTCCGAAAGCACGTGACAGCCTTTCTCAGAAAGGGCTGACATGGTTTTGCCTTTTGTGAAAATACATTGATTTTCTTTCTTCAAATAAATTCAGCACATCAACCAGAGGCTTTGTTCGTACCTTATTAAGAGAAAACAAACTTAGTATTGGACATGATAACGAACTCATTAGTTTTTTAGATTTGACTTGTTAAACTAGGTGTAACCTAATTTTAAAACTGACAGTGCTCCATTAGCAATGTCTCTAAGTATTTCTACACTCTAACAAGTTGCATTGCTACATGGAAACTGATACTATGACATACAGCACTTGTAACTGTCACATAAGCCTGAGTGTGGCAGTGAGGGCTATGACGGCAAGACTGAAGTGCCGTGCTGTAGCCTGGTCATGTTAAAGCCTTCCCTGGCATACTACATGGTGGTGGTGTTTCATTTGGCATGTTTTTAATTTGGAAATCATTAAAATTTTAATATAAATGGTAATAATGTTTCTTGACTGTAGCGCATTAGCCCACCATGCAGAATGCCCTGTATTCTATTCTCAGCAGTACAAAAAAGAATGAATGCATGCATACATACTACCCAGTTACATGTTAGGAGCAAATATGTCTGTTGCAATTTTTTTTTTTTTTTTTTGTGGAACCGGGGATTGAACTCAGACCCTTCCGCTTGCCAGGGAGGCGCTTATTCTACTGAGCCATTTCCCTGGCCCCTGTTGCAATCTTCTTAATAAAAACTAAGTGAATCTCTTATTTAAAAAATGCTTTTTGTGCTTTTGTGAGCATTACCTACATTTTGCAGTAGTATTTTATACTTTGTAAAGACAAAATATTTTACATGAAAGCAATTATTAGTATAC